>NW_027176927.1:10914860-11459860 GCF_023349555.1 Cebidichthys violaceus
TTATAATTAAAGACCCCTTTTAGGTCTGACCTTATCTTACCCACAATATTTAGTGAAGAAATAACAAGGCAATAGCTGAATGGTGTCGGTGTATTTAAAATAGAATAGTACTGACAGCAACCTTCAGTTTCACTGCCCTGCTATTCTATCTAACTGTGGTTGACTTTTTACTTTACTGCATCTGTATTTCTTCAGTATGTTATTGCTTATTAATCATCCTCCCATCTATTTACTCAGTACAATACAAATTAAATAGGAAGTCATGCCAGATGCATAGACAATAGAAATATGCAATTTTTACCTTGGGCAAGTAGTGATACCCTTATTTCTTGAAAAAATACAGTTCAAAGTTGATCAGACATTAAGTTAAAGCTTCCGCAGTAGGAGTTTGTAAATTCAAGTTAATATCTTCCAAAGTTAAAGTCTGTTAAGTATGAAATTCCTCCTTGTAATGGCCAGTATGAACAGGAGGGTTACAGTCATTGTGAGCATTCAAATATAATAAATGTTAAAATGCCTCACTCTGTGCTCCCACAGTGCACACCCCCATCATCACTTCACTGTCTTAGAAATTAGGGAGCTAATGTATGCTGGTGCTTTTGCTTGGGGCTTACACTGTAATTCTGGTCTCTTTTCTTTCTCCACTTTGTGTACAGTGCTTCTGCAGCGTTGCGTGGTGCCTCTTGTCTCAGGACTAACAGCCTTCGCCTCTGTTCTATTCTCCTCTCCTTTAGTTCATTTCCCAGGCAAGTGTATGTCCAACACCAGCTCCACATACACCTTCACCACCTGCAGGATTCTCCACCCTTCTGACCAGCTGACCTCTGTGTCCCCAAGGTAAACATCTTCATTACCAGAGTACTTTTTATTACTGTTGTACTGTATTCAGCTTTAAAATGTCTGCAATATTGCCCAGTCTATGGTTTGTACAATTGAGTTTAGTGTTCTATTATTATGAACAATTTGCCATCATGAACACATGATGTAATTTTCCTACCTGTATTCTATTTTTGCATATACGTTTTTTCCAAATGGCACATTAAGGAGAGAGAGCTGCTGCTATATCCACTGTAAACGTTGGAAGCCTTTACATAGAAAATGAATGATGACTTACTGTCGTAACAGCTAACGACTGATAGTGCGACTTCAACAAAATCCCCTCTGGTCTGTAAATCAAGCCGCTTCTCAGCCAAGGAGCAAATCCGCCTCTTGTTCCCCTCCAATAGATTTTGAGGCAGGGCTACTTTGATGCCAGAGCACCTGGCTGACTTCATGCTCTCTGTGTCCCTGCCGTCTGATTGGCCTTGGCAGGTCATGTGATGAGGAAGATGAAGTGGAGTTGTATCATGTGGTTGTCATGGCCGGAGTAGAGCAGACCCATTGAGTGCATCCACTGGGGGGTGCACATGGGTGAGGCAATGTATGGGAGTGCATTCCTAAAGATTGTGTGTGTGAACCAGAATAACATCAGCAATCTGCCCCAAATCCCCAAATAGTGGCATCACATTAAACGTGTCCCTATCTAACAATCGAGCTTCTGACACAGTGCTATGACTCCAATCACTGATCAAATCTAACTCTGTCAAGATGTCAGCATAGATGCTCATTCTTGTCATGTATGGTGAAAATCATCTGATCTAATTTGACATCTAGCATGGTGATCATGTGAATCTGGTCCTAACAAGATGTACGTGGGTGGATATTGTAACCCCTTTCTGAATTCAAAGCTGGCCCCTGTCAATCCAATGTCAGAGGTTTAGCATCTACAACAAGCTATACTACACTTTAAGACCTCTGCTGGTGCACCCAAAACACAGGACCCACTGTGGGTGAGGACCCAGGACCAGAGACTTAACTCACCCCTGAAGCAGATAACAGCAGCCGTCTGAACACCGGACCCACAACTGTTCACAGCACTGGGTGGGGGAAGATGATTGGCATCAGGCACCAGAGGTCTGCTTTGAATCAAGAGAGGGGTCAAGATATCCTCCATGTATATGACCACGTGACCCAAAAACCAGATAAAGGTCACGTGACTGCACCCGACTCTTTTTTGCATTAATGCGCTCTTATATTTGACTTACTGTGTGGTAAATAGTCTGTTTGTAAATGTGTCTGTAAGCCTTGATGCTCCTGAATGTGGTTGTCATTTAAGAAATGTTATTTATCACCAAATTTGCCCCATGGTCGATGACAAATAACATATTTTAAATAACTAAGTGATTTTATGGAGACTTGGATGAGGCCAAAATGGCCCAAATAGGAGAAAGGTTTGATTCCTGCATGGCTATGTTTAAGGTTGTGTCCATAAATAGTCTTAATTGTCACTAAAAGCCAAGAAAGAGGACTTAATAACTCATGTCTACTCATTTCTGTGTCTCCTGCTTCATTCACACCCAATGCCCCCTGTTCTTCCGCTACTTCCTCCCTCTCTCTCACCCCGCTTCTCCTCCCCTCACTCTTCCATCTCCAGCTCAGCTCTAGCCTCTTGCCAGAGCAGCGCTTGCATCGGCACCCCCACCCCCGCCTGCTCTCCTGTTCCCTTCTCTTCCCCGCCCACACCGTCATACACCCCCTGCTGCACCCCGCGCCGTCTCTCCCTCTCCCTCTCCCTGGCAGAGTCCTCCACCAACCTCAGGGACTCCACCAAGACCACCAGTACTTCCCTGGGCCTGGTGCGCCTCCTGCTGGAGCATGGAATTTCTGCCTCGGTGTACGATCCTCGCAGCTGGGACCGAGGGTTGGATGCCAGCGGAGCTTCGACACCCGTGGGAGGAGCGCAGGCGCAGAGGAGCGTCGGCTTACCGGAGGAGACTGAGCACAGGCGATCGGTGAAACGCCCAGACACCCTCCTCCTCCTCCAGCCCTCCACCCCCCCGAACTCCCCTCGTTCCAAATCGGCCTCTTCTACCACCAACCGCCCAGTTTTTCAGTTCAGCCCTTCTGCTGATGACCCGCCATTCTATGACACCTTCCTCGCCTCTAAGCCAGCTCGAACTATTCTGAGGGAAGTGCTCGGGGAGGCGGAGAGGGAGCAAATGGATGACGACGGCCAAACGGAGAAGCTGAACCTGCGGCTTGTGGACAAACTGAAACGCTTCCGCACCCTCTCCTCTCGTGCCGGTTCCGTTTCATCTGGGAGTACTCTCTTGGCCCCCTTTGGCACTTCCGGACTGGGAAACAGTGCATTGGGTGGGGGGCTTCCAGGTTTGAATGCAGGGCTCAGGAGGAATCGAAGCTATCCTGCCATGGTTGGGGCCAGTATGGCTATGAAAGACCCGGGAGGCCCCCCCAACACAGAGATAGTCATACCGCATACGATGCAAACCCCACATAGCCAACACACAGTGCACACACAGGAAATAGACAAAGTGCAATCAAATCACACACTGGCCATACGCATACCACAGACACTACGTGAACTGGAAACGGTCACACCACAGTTAAAACAGAGACACACCCGGCCAAACGACGGACTGTGGCATTTAACAAGCAACGACCAACACAGCGATGATGAAACTGGGACATAACGGGAGATATCCAGTGTATTAGCTCATATTACAACACACTGCACTCACGTTTTACAGTACCATACACGTACGGCATTACACATGTGCACACATAGAAATGTTTTCAAAACCAAATACCCTCATGACTATATAGACGTCCTTCAGCTATCCACAGACCGAACGGCTAGAGTGATGAACAGCAGTGCAGTCCACCTACAGACTCAACTGAACTAAGTTGGCTCTCCTAACCAGTCCAGACCCCAGTAGTGGTTGACATTGTTACTGTTTTATACTCATATGCTGTCAGACCAAACTAATGATGATGGAGTATGTTGCCTTCCTCTGTGCCCATTGTAATTGTGTATTGCATATACAATATTCTGTGTCATACATAGTTTAATATTAAAGGCCCAATCTGGTGGAAGTACTGCAGAGCTTTCCCACGACACTTTTTCGGTCTCATTTTCCTTCTCAACCTGAATGATGCACTTTAAAAAACAATACATGCATTTAATGTGCTGTGCGGGCACAAATGATTTAAGGTGACAGTTTGTTTCTTCAGACAAAGGTTGTTTGTCGCCTTGTCATGTCGCTTTCCTAGCAAGTTTCTGCCATGGCACTGCAACACAAAAAGCCTCTCCTCCAATAAAGACCATCATAACCAACACATCTATAAAACAGGTTGACAGCAAAAAAAGGGCTTTTTAATTAAAGGACCAGGGTGCAGGATTTAGTTGAATCTATTCACAGAAGTGGAATATAATATTCAATCTACAACCTCACCGCCAGATGGCACTAAATCCTACACCCCTTTAAATATTTGACACTTGTAAAAACTTTGTCAGAGTGAACAAAGTGACTATTTTATGCGTCATGTCGGCTCAGTGTTGGAGCTGAGACTAAGGACGAAGAGACTAATGTCAAAGCCAACCAGGAAGACAACAGAAGAGAGATACAGTCATAGTTAAGAGGGCTGCTAGTGTATTACCAGAGCCTAAATGTAAGGGTCGGCTTTTATTGTTGATTTTTTTTATACTGCACTGTATTTTTATTTAAATGTGGCAACACATTCAAACATGGTTCATTTTTCTACCTTTTTAATTTCAAAGTGCAAAATATTGTCACCTTATATTCGGGCCACTGTGGTATGTTTAAGTCCTTAATTGCACTGGAGTTAAATAGAATTGTCACATACAGTAGCATTGGCCCTAGAGATTATTTTCTACCGGTATTTCTTTTTTCTTTTTTTCTTTCCTCTCTGCATGTAACATGTATTAGAATCCAGATTGGGACTTTAATGTGCGATCTCACTGTGACTCACTGTTCCTATGTGCCTATTAACAGCCAACATACTGTATCTCATTGGAGTATGGGTTTGTATTATTTGATTAGTTAATCATTTGAATGCAGTAGAGAGAGTGCATGAGAAAAACTGTGCAGATTAATGTATTTGCATTTGAACCTGCTGAGGGTCCCCACACATTCTCATTTGTGTCCTAAGGAGTTTGGGTGAATCATTTATAATCCACAGGGACATGTAGCATATGAACGGTGATACAGAACAGGTCCAGCTACACAGACACCCGTTAAAACACTGTGACTACAGACAACAAGATGCCCGACCGGCACAAAACACTAAACTTGTTTTGACAGATTCCCCTTTTCTCCATATGGCCTGTGTAAACCTGGATCACATGCATCGCATACATACTGACCGCATATCATTTATGTTGTCAAAATCAAACAAGCTTGTGGGTGGGGGGAAGCAATATTAATCATGATGAAAATGTGTATGTTTATGAATGTAACTGTAAAAAGGAGTAACTTGAAATATCCAAATGTTGGCTTTAAGAGTGAGAGACTGAGCTTTTATCACAATTTTGTTGCTGAAGGAAAGTTTTTGGTATCACTGACCCAGTTCCAGCGTCCACCCTCGGGAACCCCCCAGGCATCGAGCAAACGTTCTGTCAATGTTACTAGGCTATATTTGAAAAGAGAGCATCAGTAACCATATTTGAAATATGACCTATTAAGATCGATCCCTTGCACCCTCATGCTGATCATGTAGGTGTCCGTTAAAGTCTGAAGTGGGACACTGGGACTGGGTGACTGCTTGTCCGACTGACAGTGAATGAATGGACAAAATGGCCGGCTCTGATGCCGGCAGGGATCTGTTGAAGTCCTTAATGATTAAGGGATTGAACTAGTTCATGATATTGAGTGGGAGATTAATAATCATTAACTATATTTATTAAGTATTTGGGTTATTAGAAGCACACATACAACTGAATGTCCATTATACATGTTTGAGTGAAGGGACCTTTGCAGATTGTATTTATGTCTTTAACAGTGGCACTGACATTTTTAATCATATTTCATTGGACAGTTTATGTTATTGTTAAATGATAAACATTTCTCCGGCGCTAGTAGTTACACAGACATTTCCAAAGGGTACAGTTAGACGTACACGCTAACAGTACATCGATGCTGCTCATAACAGTTGCACATTTGGGGTAAGAAACAATTTATAGTGCTTAAAAATTATACCAAGTGCTAAGACTGAAATGAGAAGGAGTTGTGTGTTTGTGCTTGCTTTTCTGTGTGTCAAACTGAATCATCTGAATGTAAGTTATTACAAACAGTAATCCTGCTGTAGGGCCATATACATGTGTACAGTATGTTGATTTATTTTCCGTTTGTGTTAACCTCAAAGGGGGAACTGTTATTACATTGTAAATGTATGCAACACATATAGTCATGCAAACTTTTTTTTTTTTTTTAAAGATGAACTGTAACAGAACAAAAATACAGGGAATTAAGTTGTTTATTTTCAGTAAAGAGGGAAAGAAACATTTCTGTTCAGGGACTGAAGTGTTCTATTCTACAGAACCGACCGCACCGTCAATAAATATGAAGACATTAAGAACGACTTGTTTGCCTCATTCAGCATGGAATACTGTGGTCATTTAATGTCATGTGAATGTTTAGCCGATCTTATATCTCTGGCTCAACGATTTTGAACCAGAGATATAAGTTCTCTACTTCTCCATTCACAGCACTGGCTCCCTGGTAGAGCCCGCATTCAAATATGCAGTGCAGTAAAGCCATTGCTGAAACCCTACACTTCGATATGACCATTGCACACCTTTGCCTCTTACAACACTTACTGCTTATTTGGTAGAAATAAGCAGAAACAGCTATCGGAGTGAAAAACGTCACAGCTTAAAAGGCACACTGGTCCACTGGCACTGCTTCATAGACTTGTCTGCAAATAACACTAAGGTCCTATAAACACATCAACAATAATTAAAAGCTAAAAGTGTTGTTTGCTCTGTGATATATCTGCCTGCTAATGTGTGCCTTAAGTACAAGGTGGTACCACACCTGTGTGCATTCAGACTGAACCCATCATAACAACCTACTGGGTCAGTGCAGGCAGTCATCACTCACGGAGCCCTTTTACTTTCAACATTTGCGGCTCTAGTGCTTTCAGTTCCAGCTTTATTCCACAGGGAGGCGGTGTGTCTCAGAGAGCAGCACTGACAGCTGGTGTAAACACGAACCACGGCCAACTCTAAGCCAGGAAAAGTAAAGCGAGGCAGCTTTGAAAGATTAAGAAATGCAACCAATGTTGGTCTAGCAAACCCATTTGTCTCACAATGAAGCTTAGCAGGTCTTTCTCTGAGGCTTCTCCTCCACCCCATCTGTCCTACAGGGTACCACTCTCTTTCTCTTCACTTACAAACTAATGCTGGTGTTGCAACAGAAGTCGGTTATTGTTTTGCAGATTGATATTGACATATTTGTGCGTATGTTATCGTTTTGGTGAACCAGATGGAGACAGAAAATCTGACTGAACATTTGTGTTCAGTCAGTTAAAAGCCTGTTAAAAAAAAAAAACAGCGATCATCATTTCTTCTTCTTTGATAAACTAATTCCGAACCATAAGTTGTAAAAGCAGAGGGATAGAGATGACAGAGAGCCACTCAGACAGTCCACTCCCTGTCTGAATAGAGGGATGGAAAATGAAGAGAGGGGACAGATGGATAGAGGCAGCACTGGATGCTTTTGAAATGGTTTTTGATGCTTAGTGGAGGACTAGCAGGTGTGTGTGGTCCCACAGGGGAAATGAAAATATTCTGCAGAGTTGAGTCAGTCAGGACAGAAAAGTAAAGACGAGCAGGAAGAATGAGATGATGGAGAGGAAACCTTTTTTTTTTTTTCTGGCATGTCTCGATCAGCTTGTCAAGTGAAGTTGTTCATCTGTGCAGATTAATATTTGGGCGGTCCATCTGTGGAGAAAGGTGATCAGATGGAGTAACAAGAACGCAGCAGACATTCAGATTATCGCTGTGCTCGGTCCGTGCGGATCATTGTTGCAGCAAAATGTCTTAAAGGAAAACAAAACAAATCTTATGTAAGACAAAAGAACTCTGTACCTTCACACACATGTGAGTCACAGAAGCCGTCGTTCCCTCGTACAGACGTGACCCCAGATAAAGTAAGCCTGGATCTCCACTGGGCTCTTGCACTTTACTAACTCTGCTGTTCGTGCTTCAAAGCCTAAAAGACTACCCAAGAGACTCTTAGGCACGGAGTAATTAACAGCAGCCGGGAGAGAAGGGCCACTTCAGCAACAGGATGTGTGATCATGTCCTCAAGAGGTGAGGCATGCTGGGCTGCAGAGCCAACGTCCTTCGGCAAGGATCCTTCACACGAGGAGACCAAAAGGAGGGCTTTTCGGCTTGTGCAGTCCACCCACATGCTGCCAGCATTTGGTAGCTGACTATGAAAGCTGAATATTTTTTGACAAAGCCTATCTTTTGTGATATTAAACTCTTAAGGTCAAAGTTTTCACTTGTCCTGTAAAATATCTCATCAACTACTTAACTGTGCAACCACAAGGTTTGACATCTGTGGATGGACTGTCAAGATATTTGTATTCAGACATTCATGTTCTCCACGGGATAAGTTGTGATAACGTATGTGATTTTCTTAGATTTCCAAGTAGCGTCATCATCTGGTCGAAATCTAATTAATCTAATACTTTGGTTTGAGTCCAAATATCTGAAAAACCAATCACATTCACATCAGCCTCACCTGTATTTAACCTCAGATGGGGAACAAAATAATACTGTGCGCTGTGAGCTAGTTAACACACTGACATTAGCATTCAGCATTTCACTCTTGTAACACTGTTATTTGTTTAGCATTGATGGTCACCAATGAAGCTAAAAGCTACAGTAAGTCATGTAGCATGTAGGAGGAAGTGTACCATTTCTTAGATGAGTAGACTTTGTTTTCTTCTGTTCTCATGGACAGGATGATGTGTTAATTAAACTGTGTGCACTAGATTAATTTTACTCTGCCTGGAGTCGCTGAACAAGCTTTTAATTTGCCCAATTCACACATTTATGGAGAATTCACTCACTGAATTGTGTTTTGTTTTTCTTCTCCCTCTGACGGTGTTCAGAGCTGTGAAGCATCTTCTGCCTTTTGAGATTCACTTGATCGGTTCTTTTGCTCATCCTTTCTTTCTCTTTGAGACCAAAACACAAACACACACACACACACACCACACACCACACTTTCAGACACCCACACACTCCCTCCTACAGCTGGTCTGTAGGGTTTAAAGTGCAGCTATTAGAGGTTTTTTTTAGTCCAGTGCAAACATAAGAAACATATGTTCTCTGGACAACCGGAAGTAATAAAACTGTGAGAGACAGTGTTTCTATGAGTTACACAAATGATTCAGTGCAAAATAGATAACATAAAATGTTATTTAATACCATAATCGTCAATTTGTCAGGCGCTTTTGCAGGTTTAAATAAAATAAAATATGATCAAATGATGACATTATTTAACACTGAGCTAACTTATGGTTGAACAGGTAACTGTATGTTATGTATTAAATATTAAGGTTTGATTAAGACATGTCACATGTTCTTACTGCTCACTTGTTATCTCTCTGTGTCTTTTTTCAGAGTTTGTACAGATTTGGTCTATGTCAGTCAAAATCAATTATACCATTGAGTGTATGTCATCAAGCACTTTCTCCCCTCCCCACTACTTCAAAAGAAGAACAAAGAAACATGTTAATCTCTGCACAGCCTGACGAAGTGTTTATCAGTGACTTTGGGTGCTTTCAGGCTGACTCACTAAATGCAGCATCTGACCCTGTGATGACAAAGCAGATATCAAAAAGCCAGAGACGGTTTAGGATTTTTACAATTCTGCATTTCAATTTAATGTCAGTTTATTTTTTAAAACATGTAACATGATTTTCACTTTTTCAGTACTTTTACTATGCTGGATTACAGTATTGTCATCGGATTACAATAACAATTATTTTTGCAGGCTCTAATGACTTCTATTAAGCATGCATATCCAGAAGTAACACTAATGAGATCTCATGGTAATTAACCTCAGTCAGAGCCCCTATCTCATTCATATTTATATTTATATACATAACTCTTTTATGCGTCTCATTCTGTAATTTTGTTGAGTAGTTGATTTCCCCTTTGGCAGCCATTTATCATGAATATCCTGCAGTGCATTGCCAATTTTTAGGTTGCTTACAACAACATGAATCATCTTTAATACACAGAAGACCATGGATTATCCAGCAATGTACTGTAGCTGCTTAACAACAACCAACTGAAAGAAAACATCTGAACACTAGAGCAGAAAAAGCAAGCAGGAGTCCAAGAACAGCTGTTCTTGGGGTCCTGGAGTAAACGCACACACATTGTGAACTTTCACATTTTGCTGAATTTGGCGGTCTCTGTGGGCTAAAGCAGAAGTGTTTCCAACAGTCTGCTTCAGTCAGTCCTGGTTCTGAATCTCCCGAGCCTCCCTTCCCCCCTGCGGGACCAGGAACATGGCCTTCAGCGGCGAGGTGTCGGTGTTTGCTCCCAGTGGAGCAGCGAGGCGAGTTTCTTGTAAACCTGCATGATTTTGCGCGGAATCCAACCCGATGGCACCGATGACAAGCAATAAGAATAACCATACAGAAATAGAAAATCTTCTCTCTGGTGGTCTTGTTTACTCATGTAGGTCATATAGAGGCATCGCTATTAAATTGAGACTATTTAATTCAGTTAAAGTTCCTCCCAGCAACTTTAAGATTGCCTAAACCCTGTTTGAAAGATGACGGCCCTCCAGGCACCTGTCAAGTCATCAGCTGAGTGAGTCTCCTGCTGCTTCGTCTCTGTTCTGACACTTCTAGGCTGCCAGTCATCTGTATTTCTGTTCTATAATTACCATAAGGACTGCTAACATTTTTTTTTTTAAATCATTATACCACACAGTAAGGAGAAATGGAACATAAATGATTTACATTGATGGTTATTGAGAGGTTTAATTGTAACATAATCAGATGATGGATTTGTACTTATTGTTGTTGAAAGCTAACCAAGAGTAGATGACAAAGCTGCATTCTGTCATATCCTCAGTTACTTTCCACTCCATCACCACACTACTGATTGTGCACATGAACTAAGCAACCACCTGTGTGGATAGGTTTGTTTTTTTCTGTGCTGCAAACCCCTGAACTGACATATTGAAACATCAGCTCGATTAAAAATGATTGCTGTGCAGCGTCACTGAGCATTTCCCCTTTTAATCCAATTTGGTTACCAACCTCAAAAAAGTCATACTAATATCTGGAGTTCTTCATTTCAACATAAACCATTATCCAAAATAGCGTGGCCTCTTCAGAGAGCATTTCTCACAGTTTTATGTAATCACTGTAATATTGTGATTGTTCGAGACAATATGAGCACAAGATAACCCCCTTCCTGTTTTTTTTTTTTTTTATTTCGACATCCTTTATGTGATTAGCAGAGGGTCCTGAAGGAGCAACAAAATGAGAGTGAATGCCTTCCAGTGCTGGGGCCTCTGAATGTGAGACATGTGAGGCAAGTCTCCGTCCTCCTCTTGTCCCCCTTCACCTGCTCCACTCATTACAGTTTCATTGTGACATTTTTAACTTCAACAATATTTAAATGAGATTATTAGAATTTGCCAGAGAGCAAATTGGATCAAGTCAAATGAAGTAAAATTGCATTTCTCTCCATCTGCCGGGGAAACGAGCATTAGCAGACGTCAGACGCTGTCAGACTTCTCAGGGTAAAAGCATTTTGTTTTCCTCGTGACACTTTCTGACAGCTTGGGTGAAAATATCTGAATGACAACTCAATAACTACATCACACCTAAAAACATAAAATCCCACTATTCGTGCCGCGTTTTGTCTTTTCTCCTCCACTACAGAGTGGAATAATTGAGTTAGATGAAGCACGACTGAAAAGAACTAGAACAATATCCAGACACTTTTTCAATTCTTCTAAATTGACCTGAATGTGAAAAAGACAGAGAAGACATCTTCCTGCTGCATTGAGATGTTAAGAAAACAGAAACTTGTATTTTCTTTTCCTATGTGGTAGAAAAGAAATTTGGAGAATTATTCTTCACTGGCATTATGCTGCCAAACCATGTCTGTAACAGTCCTGTTATGTTTTTACAGAGTGAACATGGCACCTTTGCATAGCTGAGACCTATATTTAAAATAAAAAAGCCATTACTTGACAGGTTTTATGTCATGAAGACTAAATCCCTGACTCAAGATGTTTTGGCCTGACTTGGATATTTTGTATCGTTATCAGGAAGGAAAAGTCTGATCTGTGCATCCCTAATAGTGACCGATCAATGAACATAACCGTCGATTTGCAGCGTGATCGGTAAACTCAGTCTTAATATTGATAATGGTGATGATGACACGCAGCAGAGATGCAAGCTAGATTCAAATCAAAAAGTTTACTTTGGGTCACCAGCGTGTAACCAGTGTACATGTAAAGCTGTGGTGAGGGTTTGTTTTTTATTTAGGAATGTGACAGCGATGACATTTCCAGTGCAAGGTTATATTTAGTGCTCTGTGGTCGGATCGCCTGCGTCATCAGAGGGATGTAGAACAAGATGACATGACATGAAGACGGAGATGTCGCTTGTATTTATATATGTGTGCGTCTGAGGGGGAATATGTTGGTCAGAATTTAGACATTATACATACAGGGTTATGTTCTGATTACAGGATATGAAATATGATCACGGTGCTGCTGAAACATGTCTTATAGCATGTTGCCAAGGCAGCAGATTAGCTACAAAAGTTGTATTTGTGCGTTTGTGCATTTGCTTCTGTGGCCAAAGATATGGAAGCATACGTATTAACTTGTGTATCAGAGTTTAAGCGTAAAAGAGTGTTTAGAGATAATTCATTTCCTGTATTAAGTAATAACCCAGCTCTTTCTAAATGTCTCCATGTCTGTGCTATGAGTGTGTTGATATGACGGCAGGGCTGCCAGATCACATTGATGTCATTATGATAGCAGGTACACAGGTCTGATATGGCAACAGGAGACGAAACACTAGCATCAGTCGCTGCACATTGGTCTATACTTAAGAAGATACAACTAATAATACTAATACTTTATAGCCACTGTACTTCCTGATACGTATGTTGCCTGCTAGATTATTGAGAGAGAGAGAGAGAGAGAGAGAGAGAGAGAGAGAGAGAGAGAGAGAGAGAGAGAGAGAGAGAGAGAGAGAGAAGGACACGTAATAAAATCTAATCCCAAGATGTTATGGTTGCCTTGCCAAATGAACCCCCAGGGCAGCTGCAGATATAGTTTAAGACCTTAAAGGTCTTTGTCTTCATCTAAAAGCCTCCATCTTCTAAATGGCCAATACCACTAGTTGCTGGGCTTCAAGAGGCTGTGATTATCCCACAGCGGGTATTCTTTCACAGTAATGTAAATTTGTACCGTCCATTTAGCTGCTGAGACCACTTACACCATCAGATCAAATGTTAATGGACTTAAAAAACACAAACGCTTCATATTATGTTTATTATCATCACAACTGTGTCAACGTTCGATTTGGTGTTTGAAATAAACCTAAATATCAATGATCTGACCTAAAGCTAAACGAAAAAATAAAAACAGTAGGGTGTATAAATGTTAGGGATGAAAACATTGCATGGATTCATGGGGGTGCAAAATGAAAAGATGGAAAAAGGGGGTGAAAGTGCTGATGGATCCGTGGAGCCTTGACGACCCTGACTGACCAATCAGGACGTCCCACCAGACCCAGTGGAGGGGGGGACATTCCAACCACAACCACCACTACAAATTAGCCTCAACTATCATGGTAACATTTAAAAATTCTACAATTTTAACGAGGAAGAAGGAGGTTTTATTTTCAAGGTAATCTGCCAACAGAATATTTTTTGTCATTAAAAAAAAGAAGGAAAATCAATTAAATCTGCATACTGTATTTATTACAGTATCAACACACTTTTTTGTCACCATTAAGCATGGACAATTAATTTTAAAATGTATCTTTGCCCTGTTTAATAAGTCAATACAACCAAACCACCTCTGTTAATGACCAATGTTTGGTCATTGATGTTTGGTTTTTATACCAATGTTGCATGTTGGGAGTAAATAAGTGAAGTTTTTTGTAGCAACTGAATTGCATTCAATAAATCCTAAAATGACCAATTAATAATGATAATGTGATATTTTTATTGTATATGAAACTACCAACACAGGTTTTCATGTCTACCATCTACACTTCATTTGGTAATAACTGAAGCTCGTTGGCTTTCTTATCTGCCCTCCTCTCCAGCCATTTGGATATCCTGCCGATCTGTGTACTTAATACACATTAGGGTCACATTTTACTTTGTGTGTGTGGTGTTTTATGGCTCCTATCTTCCGTGGTCATATCCTAATGTGTTTATGGCTGCATATAATGGTCAGGGAAGGGAAGGAAAGAGGACGGACGGGAGAGAGCGCTCAATG
Organism: Cebidichthys violaceus; assembly: GCF_023349555.1. Lineage (NCBI taxonomy): Eukaryota > Metazoa > Chordata > Actinopteri > Perciformes > Stichaeidae > Cebidichthys > Cebidichthys violaceus. The sequence goes on from NW_027176927.1 coordinate 10,929,233, forward strand.
TGTGTTAACAGTCTGTCTCTACACAAAACATTTTTGGACTTAAGACTTCAGCGTTCGCCCGTGCAAAAACTGATTTATCAAACATATCTCTTTGATTACCAATTAAAGAGAATATAAGGTGATGCATACATCGTAAACAAACAAACAAACCTCAGCCTCAGAAAAAAATCTTATGGAAATTATGTTTTTGTGAGGAGGAACCAGACCACCAATAATTTACATTGTACAAGTTGTTTTGCGTAGACAAAGAGCTGCATCAGCATTCAATTGGAGTCGTGTGACCACAAGATTAAATTCACTCTCCTTTTAGCTCTATTTTGGTCTCTCCACCAACTTCTATTTGGGATATGGCTGCCTGTTAAGCAGCTAGATGCTCCACTATGTTCAGGTTGCTGACTTTGACTGCATGCTGTTTGGGGCTGAGCAAGTAGTCTGAGTGAGTTTTTTATTTTAGAGCTTTTTTCACTTAGTACAACTGTCTACTGCGTCTGGGAACAATGCTACGAGAGCAATGAAACAGTAAAGCTGCAGGCTTTACAACCAAAACAATGAGCTAAAAGTTGCTAAAATGCTCCGCAGAACTGCAACACGCTCAGGTGATAATACTCTTCAATAACCTAAGCTAACAAAATAGGTAAGAACACAGACTCATGAAATTGATGCATGATCTGCTGTTTGCTTAAAATACAAGAAACACTGTTATTATTTCATGAGAACTGTTGTTTTCCTTCTATCCACCTTTTATCCGAACATTCATATACCCAGACAATGATGTATTATTCTTCATTTTATAATACAAGGTTGAGATGTTGGTCTGAATGTGTGTGTTTGTGTGTCTCAGACAATAGCTCCGAGGCTTTATGCAGTGATTCTAATTGTTGCGAGCTGGAGCCGATATTGGACTATTTGCATGATGACATTTGGCACCATGATTACCATGTTCAGGATGCTCGACGCTAACCTGAAGTGACATTCCAATAAGAAATGTCCCCCGTGCAACTATTGAGCAACGTCAAGCCAATATCCCACCATCAATTTAAAGCCTCCCATTGACACAAAATGCCACTTTCTCTGAGAGAGATCGTAAAAACAATACAGAGCATGTTTCATGTCTGATATCCATTGAGAAAAACTATTTTTCCTGCAGTATTTGGACATTCTCCCATCTATTCTATTCTTTGTGGCATAGTGTCTCACACAGCCAGAATTCCACAGAAGTAATTTAAATAAACAGACGCACTCATTTGAATCCGTGTGTGTCCGACCCCCAGTGTGACGGCGCCTCGTGACGAAGACCATAGCATCATCTGCTACGCAAGTTCATAAGCGCCGTGTTGACGCCAACACACTCACCCCCCCGACCTTACAGAGACACAATGCATTTACATACACACAACAGCACTGCAACACACACACACACACACACACACACACACACACACACACACACACACACACACTCGCAGGCATTTTGCTGCCAGTTTCATTGTTTGGTGTGGCCACTTGACTTTGAGTTCATGACAGTTGTTAGTATGCACAGGCACGACGCTGCTTTTCTAATCAGGACTGCTCACATCATGAGTGGACTCTCTTTATCTCCATCTGTCATTGTAAGAACAGGGTCAGTCCCAACCACAGCCTGCATCAGTCTCTCTTATTATGTCGCTGTTACTTTCTACGTTTTTTTGATTGAACAGCAGACACACAAGTTTTAACACAAGTGTGTAGACATAGACAGCACACTGGAGAGCTGGAATTCCTAATACTTACACTACACTGTTATTTTCTCTAGAATAACACTGTGGTCCGGCTGTAAATGTGACAAAGCTTCATGATTTTCCAGTCGACGAGGCTAATCAAACCAGGCCCTCAGTGCGATGCTCATGGGATCTGCACTTTCACAGCTGCTATCAAATCAGAAGTGGCCTCCACTTTGACTGCCCTAATACCTCCGATGAATAAAGAGCATTTGAATTTTGAGAGGTTGGCTCAATCATAATATGATAATTCAAAAATGAATCGTTGAAAAGATACACCAGCAGAATACCATTGAATAGAGATACGTTGGGGTTGGAGTGAATTCATATTCACTCCAAGAAAAATGCATTTCTTTTGTCAGAAATGCATTTTCTTTTTTAAATGCTCACAAAGAAACAGATGTGGTGAAGGGTTCATAATTCACTGATAAAACACTGTCAATATTAAAACATCTAACTACACATCAAATGAGAGTCAAGTGGGGGAGAAAACTGGAGATTTCTTCTGTGAAACGGAGATGGTTTCTACCCAGCATGCATATCTATTTTTCCTACCAGTATTATCATTTAATGCACATTATATTGCAATTAAAATACTAGCGAGGGCTGCAAGTAACGACCATTTTCATTATCAATTAATCAATTTTAGAAATTAACTAATCGGAAAGGCTATACAATTGTTTGTGTGGTCTGGCCAATAGTCCAAAATAAATTTAAAGTCAAGAAAAGTAGCAAGCCTTCACATTAGAGAGGATTGTAACAAGAAATGTTTGACATTTTTTTGCTTTTTAATAATTTATATAAATGTAGTCAAAGTTTGAGTAGTGAATATTACAGTGCCTAAGTGTGCAATAACATTTTAATATATATTTTTTTAATATTGTATTATCAAAATAATAATTTAGATTAACATTTACACAGCAATTAAAATAAACCATTAATAAATTTGCTCTTGAAAACATCTGTTTGTTCTCATGCTGCATGCTATGGTGGAGACATCTTTTAGATGTACAACAGTTTTATAATCCTCCAGCAGGTAGAGACAGTTCTGTATTGATTTGTTGTGTGATTAATCATTCGGCTGTCTCGTGTTGACTTTCAAAGTGCCCCATGTGGGTATAAGACATCTTTTACACCTGATGCAGTTAAAACAGTGTAGGTTACATAAGCTGCAACACATTTGGGTTTTTGAAACATTGGCTGGAAAAATACATTGTTCCCCCTTCTTTTAACATTGGATGTTATATGTATCATACATGTGCAGGTTGATTACACCATTTTGCAATTTATCTTCTTTGGTATGCAGAAATTTTCCATTAAAAAGCTCAAAAAAATAAACCTGTTCTCTGCTGTTTTGTTCATTTTCAGCTGTTATATTTTTTAGATTTCCATGTTGCATAAGTGGACACATGCAGTCTGGTATTGGATTTTTAGCGTGTGATTTTCATTAATGAAAAGTTCAACAGTGTTAAATGTGATTTATGATCCCACCTGTGCCACTAATGACCCTTAGCCATCATGTTGCTTAGCATTCTTACAGGAAACATTATGGTAATAATCATATGATACAGCAGACCGTGTGTAAGCTAGTGTGTGTGCGTGTGTGTGCGTGTGTGTGTGTGTGTGTGTGTGTGTGTGTGTGTGTGTGTGTGTGTGTGTGTGTGTGTTCCCATTGATGTACAGGTCTGTTCTTGTCAGCAGGGCAGCACTTTGGATTATAGATGGAGCGCATTATTCATGTGTACATAAAAAGGGCAAAGATACACTTCTTTTCACATGTTATGAGTGATAGTGATTAATAGAGATTAATTAGTCACTATCTATATGTACCTACCTGTGTATGTGTGTGCACGCTTGTGTCTGTGTACTGTATGCTTTCTGTTGGATAAGAGGCTGGCTTCTATCTGGCTCTATTTACTGACCAACAGAGGAGATATTATTATTTGATGATTCCCAGTCTGGTCTTATGCTGTCCTCCAAACAATTCATTGGAGTTCTTTGAGCATTTGGAGTCTAAATGATCCACAGCTTGGAATGATATCCAGTTATACTCTGGTTTGTTGGACTGTGGGCTGGAAAATAAACTAGGTGTTAAAAACATCACTAATTTGCGAGAAAAAGCAACGTACGGTAATGAAACAACCTGAAACATTTTGTCCAAGACAAAAATATTGTCACGCAGTCAAATAAAGCTCAGATACTTGAGTTTAGAAAATTACATTAAACTTTCCCTTTTTTAAACTTTTTTAGCAGAAGTGGTAAGCCACCCAGATCCAGAGATAACTCGCCTCGTCATCAATCTAAGGCTGTTAAGTCCTTTACAATAGTCGTCAGTAATTGCATACATAGCATTTGATATGTGAAGCGCCATGTAAGTAATTAGTACTGGCTCTTGTTTTTTTTTTAAGGTAATATTTCATATTTCCCAATTGTTTATACATGTTTATGATGTCATCGGAGGTTGCCTTTATTCCAGGCAAGGTGGCCCTCATTTTACTCATCCTACAAGAACATAACCTGCAACATGAGCAGCAGATTATTCTAGAGGTTAGATGTGTTAGGACTGAACCAAGTAAAGACCAAGTAACGGCCTCTCCATTGCTAAACAGTGTGCTCCTTCATTTAAAAAAAATAACCATTAAAAAAAGAAATGTAAATGTAAGAATTTTCTTCTTCAATAGTTTTCAAAGTAGCAGAAGTTTCAATTAAAGCTATCAGCTTAAAGGATCACCATAGCAACTCATGCTGCTGTTACAGATGTTAAGTTTCTTTACTGTTGTAATTATAATCACTTCATATATTTGATAGCAGCTGGTTCATGGGGAAAAAAAAAAAAAAAAATCACACTTTAAGTGAAAGTGTTTTGTCCTGTCAGGCACCAACAGTACTGAGACTAATCACTACTTAGCACTTATTCTAACCTTAATGGTTTCTGTGAAAAGAAAACAACATAGTATAACAGCCTGTTAGTTGCTAATGGTGAATCATACTATGTCATGGAAGATGGCAGGTGGTGAGGGCAGAATGGTGGAGCAACAATTACTTGCATTTTTCTGCAGAACAACAAGTATTTCCTTGAGAAAATAACAAAACGGAAACTGAAAAACCACTGAAAGACATTAGTAGTCGCTACTTATTTGTTATCCTGATGGCCTCTGTTTACACTCACTTATGAGTCAGGTTGGGTTCAGTTACATAAAGCTTCCTTATATTTCTTCTGGTAGCCTGAACTTACTGCCGTTTCCTTGTATATGGGTCGCAGGTCACGTTTATGAAGGCAAATCACTGTCAAAATCCAAGAGCGCAAATGAGATCCGTGCGCGTGTGTAGAGGTCCCGCATGTGCAATCCGGTGATATCCGGCCAATCAAAAGACAAGGGTTGTAACCAATTCAATTTAGTTATACAATGGTGACTGGCTCCGCTCACTTAGTGTCAAAAAGGAAATCTACTCGCAAGCGAGCAGGTTAAAGTTTCGCGAGCAGAAGAGCAGTGATAGTAGTCACGCGCTAGGGGATGCCCCTCGCACTCAAAGCATGGTTTTCTCCTCCCAGGCTGCAATTTTGCTGCGTGAGCAGAGATATTCTGCGCGGAGTGATGTAAAAGCGCTCGCCAAAGTAAAATACGTGCAGTGCTGTTTGATTTGCACCTCTACACACGCACGCATGGATCTTATTTGCGCTCTCGGATTTTGACAGTGATTTGCCTTCATAAGAGTTGCTTTGATTTGTTGAACATCCGTAGAAATATAACAGTCGAATGTATAAGAGTTAGAATGTTCAGTGGTCCTTTCATGTATATCGAAAAAGTATTAATGAAATACTTTGCACTTGTATAATAAATGTCGCTTTTGACAGCAGGGGCCTGATTACAGAAACTTCTTGAGTCTGAAATCCTATTTTATCTCAGTTTAGGATGACAATTAGGATGACATTTGGGATTTTTGTCATTACAGAAACATGTGTCAAACTGTTTTTAGCTAATACAGAACTGTCCTTACTTTTCCCAAGAAGGAATCCCGATTAAGGATGGCATAGACCCTGTCATAAAATCAATGTAACAGCCAGAAATGACAGCCACACTGTTGTTAGGTCTGTATGGCAATGACAATGGAGATGGGTAACAACAGGAACACAGAATGATTGAAAGGCTACTCAAACCATATCTCATCTTCAACTGCTTATCCAGGATCGGGTCGCGGGGGCAACAGCTCCAGCAGGGGACCCCAAACTTCCCTTTTCCGGGCCACATCAGCCAACTCTGACTGGGGGATCCTGAGGCTCTCCCAGGCCAGTTTCGAGATATAGTCCCTCCACCTGGTCCTGGGCCTCCCTCGGGGTCTCCTCCCAGCTGGTCGTGCCTGGAACACCTCCCTAGGGAGGCGCCCAGGTGGCATCCTTACCAGATGCCCGAACCACCTCAACCGGCTCCTTTCCACGCAAAGGAGCAGCGGCTCTACTCCGAGTCCCTCACGGATGACCGAACTTCTCACCCTATCTCTAAGGGAGATGCCAGCCACCCTCCTGAGGAAACCCATTTCGGCCGCTTGTACCTGCGATCTAATTCTTTCGGTCATGACCCAGTCCACATGACCATAGGTGAGGGTAGGAACGAAGATTGCCCGGTAGATAGAGAGCTTTGCCTTGTGGCTCAGCTCTCTTTTCATCACAACGGTGCGGTAGAGCGACTGCAATACCACCCCAGCTGCTCCGATTCTCCAGCCAATCTCACGTTCCATTGTTGCCTCACTCGCGTTAGTACAAACTATGTCTGGTTTAAGTATACTTCATTTTGTCATGTTTCCAGTGTGAACACACTGTACCAAAGACCCGTTTAGAATTTGTATGACGTATGGTTGATTTTGTTATAAGTCTGTTAATAGTCCTTTACATACACCGAAAACAGGACTGCTCTTGGTATAAAAAAACCTATTAGATGCAAAGGTAATAATTTGTTATTTGATTCACTGTACTATCGATTTTGTCACTTTAGCCCTTGGAACCATTGTAATTTCTGTCCATGTATTATCTGTAAAGAAGTGTGTTTCGATCCTTGCCTCATTGATTTGCTGCACAAGATAGACACTATCCCTGCAGGCAACTAATAAAGTCTACAAGTGAATTTTTTCTCTACAAATGTTGCCACTCTTATTGTATTGTATCTTTCAATAACCTTGGCGGTACAGAGTCCCCCATCGTTCTCTGTTTCCCTTTCAGCCTCTCTTTCACTCCCCGCTCTGCTTGTCTCCTCTAAACCGGTTATCAGCTAATTGGTCACGGATTATATGAATGAAACCACAGTCTGATCCAAAATAGTGGAAACATAATTTTTGGGATTTCTGTTCGTCAAGGGTCTTCAGACACATTGTATTAACGCTCAGAGAGATCGTTAGTCAAACTGAAAGACAGACAAGGTCAACACACAGCACTCCGACCTAATGTGGCAGCAGAGATTATACCAAAAATGTGTATGTGTCTTTTAAAGGGCTATCACCATCACTGTGCATGTCAGATGAGTGCTTCTTTGTTCTTAATGAAAGACGAGTGACTCTACAGAGTGACTCACATCCACTTAGACCTCTCTCCTTCCATCTGTGCCTTTCCTCGTCAAGCCTCCCCAATCATCCATCTCACCAATCAGAGCCTGAGGCTGTGTGCTAAAAGTCCTCTGGATTAGAAACGAGGAATCCCGCCTCTCTTTGACCCTGCTTCGCAAATATGTGAGGGAAATAAAAGAACTCGAAAAATACATGACCAACTCTACAAACAGGTTTGTTTCGGAGGTTTAGGAAACATACCGGCTGAATATTTTACGCCCACGCATGTCTGAAGATCAGATTCACTCAGTCGTGACAGAAATATGTAAATCTGTTTTGTTCCAGTGACCAAAAGCCAGATGCTGTCAATTTAAGTCCAGACTGGTCAAAATGTCTGTGTCCTCTGTTCTTCTTTGTAATATGTGAATGCAGTCTACAAGCCTGTCCGTCCACTGCTCACTTACTTATTAAATTCAGCCTTTGATTGATGGAAACTTTAACAAAATGCATCAAAAGAGTACGTTGACCGAATCAGCTGTCTCAATAGTTAATTGATGGTGAGACGTTGTATTAACACATGATTGTGAGGAATTATGTGTTTAAAGCATTGGTAATTCTGTTTTCTTCTGTCATTGTTTTAAAAAAAATATATCAAATGTAGACTGTTGGAAATGATTAAAAGCTTCATTCTGAATGGAATGGAATCTTTTAAAGGAATAGTTTGACTTTTTGCTCTCTTGCCAAGAGTTACTGCAGACGAGAAGCTTAACCTGTACGGTAAATATGAAGCAACAGCCAGGAGCTGGTTAGCTTAGCACAACAAGAAGTTACTGCGCCCGGCTAATAAATATTTAGCCACATAACCCCACCACACATAGAATAACCAGCTTTAGAGGAGCCTGTGGACCGAGCACAGCTAGCCTCTTGCTTCAAGTGTTTGTGCTCTGCTAGCGGTCTCCTGGTTGTAGCTTCATGTTCACCATTAAAGAGTGGTATTGATCCTCTCATCTAATTCTAAGCAAGATAGCGAATAAGTGTATTTCCCCAAATAACATAAATGTGCATGTTGTAATGATGTCATGAAATTTCCTACACTTGCTCACTTACTTGGACAGTAAATTAGGTAAGGTAAATGAAGTCACGAAAGTAAATGAGTGCAACACAGCTACCAGATAAAAAAAAAAACCTGAAACCAACTTGTATCTAAGCTGTTGACTAAATATAATGCTGCAACTAAAACAAAAAACACCGAAGCTAAGAGCAGAATTAGAGGCTAAATGCTGAATGAACAACTATGACCCCCACTCAGAAAACAGATTGGTCATGAGAGCGGGATCAATGAGGAATATTTCTGCTGCTCATCCAGCTGCTCTCTATCAAATTACATGGAGAGCAGAGTAACAATAGGCTGTTGATCGAGTGATTCACATGCAACGGTCGTCTGCATTATGAGGACCAAACCCACACTAATGATAACACTGTTTGATTTGTGTGTGTAAAGTGAATGTATGACTAAGTGCACCGTGTCTACAGTACTGATGTGCAGGAGAGTCTATCCTACAAAGGTTATTCAGAGTGTGTGTGTGTGTGTGTGTGTGTACACTATTTTAAAAGTAAAACTAAGGGCACTTAAGAACAGTTAATACTATCCATCAACACCGTGTCAATGTTATGCAAGACGGATGAGAGAGGACAGTAAATGTGTGTGTTGAGACTGCCGCCTCAGTGAATGTATACTGAACATCTGTGGAGGTCGTTGGGCGTCTCTCATCCTACTGGAAACACAGATACCTCTGTGCAAGTGTGTGTGTGTGTGTGTGTGTGTGTGTGTGTGTGTGTTTAAGGCACAAAGCTACTGTAAAAGTATCAAGAATGTTATGCGTCACCTCTACGTCTCTCCTGTGTAACATTGATAGACAGGCACAACTTATCATGATCATAGTGATCATTAAGGCGAATATGAACGGATCACTGCTTTTTAGTCTCTGTCTGTACATTGTAAAAGAGGGGAGAGAGAGAGGGAACATTATTATAAATCTGTGATAGTCATTTATTTAATCCCACTTGAAGCTTGTTTTGGTTTTCATATTTCCTCTTGTGGGAAGAGTCAGTTGATACTGACAACTTTTTTACTGTGTGTATATACATTTATATACAGTGTCCAAGCTTCAGGTCTCTGGGTCGGTGTTTCCCGTAGCAGCGACTGAGATGACACAAATTATTTTACGTCTTTGGTGTGTGTTACCTGTTTGTGCCTTACTCTATGTGTCTATTGTTTGCCTATGTACATTTTCTTTGTATACATTGCCAGAAAATTCTTTGTGTACTACAATTTTGACAAAATAAGTCAAACAAAACAACGATATATTGATTGCTTCGTTAAAATGAATGCTAATTTCAGTTCAGCTTCACCGTGTAGCCACACATGTAGTACATCTCCTCTGCTGCCTGTGAGCTCTGGGACAGTCTGCATCAAGCATTTTCTTTCTGGAGCATCACATGAGCAGAGCCTGACAAACCAGACTCCCTCCATTTGCATGGCCTGACTCAACTATGACATCAATAAAAGCGAAACAATGAAACAACGAGGGCATCACCTTACATTTCTAACAAAGTGCAGCAATAACTTCGCACCCATTTCTCTCCAAGCAGTTTGTGATATTACATGCATCTCTTTCTGTTTCTCCCTCTCTCCCTTTGGCTGGTCTCTAAGGTGTCATTTCTTCATTTCCCTTCTCAGTCCATCTTTTGAATGGTGTGTCACCTCTATATTGGTGCCATGCTGCCTGAAGGAAGGAACACACACACATACCAGTTTTTATCACACCGTGGAGACCAATGACTGAAAGCAGCCTGGTGGGATCCGCCCTGTCTGTAGAGACAGAGACAGATTCAGTTTAACAGATCTGTCAATTAAATCAAAACGGTATGAGAATTAGTCGACTAAGCATTTCTTTGGCCGACGACAGACCTTTTCTGCACTGAGTAGATGACAACAGAAAATAAATAGCACGGACTATATTTACATGAAGCAATCTCTAAAGAGGTGTTATCTCTACTGAAACACTGAAAACCTGATGTTTTGGAGCGGATTAAGCCAAAACATGTCCCTGTATCGAGCTGCTGTCACTTTAAAAGCATCCCACTGTCTTTTCAGAGATAACAATCCAGGCTGATTCATGGAGTTTCATATGTTCAACGGTGTAAATATGTCGTATTTATAAGGTCAACTGTTCAGTTTGTACCAGGAGAGTTAATACACATGACAACCTCACAGTGGCAGATACCCCGATTACGGAAGTGCCATGTAAACACACGCACACACACACACACACACACACACACACACACACACACACACACACACACACACACACACACACACACACACACACACACACACACACACACACACCCCTGCTGGTTAACCATAGGATGGAGCAGCTTCTACTCAGTCACTCTCCCCAGCACCTTTTTTTTGTTGGGCTTTAGGACTCGTATTGATTTCACTCCCTTAGGGACAGACAGATAGCAATATGTGAGTAACAGCATGTGTGAGTCAGTGATCCGTCCTCTCTATTATTTCATTATCCGTGTGATGATGGATCACATACTGACCAACCTTCAGAGACCAATCTCTCCTGCAGTGTTGTTAAGAGGCTCCCTGAAGTAATAATTTAATCATATTATCTCATATTTTTACTGTTTGCTAACAGTATAGGTGTTACAAACAAAAATGCCATGTTTAAATTTGATTCACTTATTTAGCAGCATACAGTACATACTTGATGGAAATACAATCAGGCTCTTTCACAAGTATCTCCTCTTCATGTCTACCTACAGGAGTGGGTCTCAAACTGGGGGTTGGGACCTCCAAGGGGGTCACCATAAGGTTGTGGAAAAAAAAAATACATATCTTAGACTGAGGAATGTTTTTTTTTCTTAACATTACAATTCGCCTCAGGGTAGATTTTGGTGAGGGTATATGTAAGAGTCAAAGTGTGCAGAAAGTCTGCTTTCTCTCGTTGACTGTCCATTCACTTCCCTGTCGTTTCCTTTCCATCTGTGGATTGCTGCAAAGGGGGAAAATGTAATTATGGCTCATGATGAGAATGACGAGAAAAGGTCAGGAAGGGCAACTCTTATATTGTCGCTATACTGTCGGTGAAAGCTCATATTTTACAACATAGTTCACAGCGACTCACTGAATCCCATATTTTTATTTTTCATTTGACTTTTTCAGTTTTGTACTTTTGTTCGGTAAGATTGAGAAAAAAATAAAAAAATCTATTTTTTCTTTGAATTTAAATTTAAATTTCAAACATGCAAATACCCCCCCAAAAAATGTAAATTCCACTACACACACACACACACACACACACACACACACACACACACACACACACACACACACACACACACACACACACCTCAGCTGCCAAGGAACTGTAAACTAAAAGTGTGACAAAAGAATGTCTATAAAAAGCCAAGATGAGTCACTCACTCCGACCTTGGGGTTGGAGTCTACAAATACAAGGAATGGGCAACAAATACTTTTATTTTTTGGGTGCTGGTTTTCCCCGTCCTTCTGTATGTTCAAGACCATTCAAGCCATCAACCTTAGAAAACGTGTTGGTGAGGAGGATTTCCATGAAGTACATTAAAATGAGTGTGTTGGTTGTGATCAACACAAGCACCAGAGATTATTGTATGGATGTAGGTAAATTAAATTAAGCTCTTTCTTTTGTAAATGCAAGGAAATCTGACACATTTATCAATGTCTTTTTAGATTTTAAGAGATAGTTAGTACAAAGTACCTTTAAACAGCACACCAATGTGTGACTATCCTGTGAGCTGCTTTTTAATAAACATGAGTTTTAATGCTGAGAGAAGCTGTAGCAGAGGGATATCTCTCACAGCCAGTGAAGTGGTGCCATGACAGATAATAAATGTCGGCAATAATGGGCAACAACAAAAAGCACCTCTTATTAAATCACCTCACCAACGGCAATAACTTCTCTGTGAAAATTTCAGTTTAGATAACCAGTAAAATATTAAAGAGATGAGTGTTTTCATTCAATCAAGAGACTTAAAATACCTGTCACCAAGACAGGTCTCTCTCTTTTCAATACACAGAACATTATTTGGCCGTGGAAAATGTCAGTGATGCTTGATTTTTTCCCAAACTACAGACAGCAGCTGTAGTGCATTTTCCCTCAAACTGTCAAAACATCCATTCACCCATACGTTTAGTGTAACCTTGTTTTAATATGAACGTAGCTATACAATATTACATAGCTTATCTTGTCTGTTACCTGCCTGCTTCTTTTGGACTCCGGCTTGCTTTTCTCAGTATGTGTGTAAGAAGCTGCGTGTGTGTGTGTGTGTGTGTGTGTGTGTGTGTGTAGCCTTTTTAAAATCACACTCCTTCCAACCCATTTTCTTGATTCAACCAGCAAAAGCCCTCTATTTCCTGCCAGTGATAGACTGCCTGAGGCTGTAAACAGAGGGGAGGAGAGACTCCAGGCACCTCTCTCTGTCTCTACTATCTCTACAGAGACAGATACTCAAATGAGAACCTCCACCACTTACACTGTAGTACCAATCCAGGATTTACACTGTAAATAGCATCGGGCCTCTTAACGATTTCAAAATCTATCACGGATAAAAGTGGTCCAGAAAAGGTGACATTGATCTGGCATTGATTGCCATTACCCTCAGAAACGTTTGAGGCCGACTTCCCAAAAGTGCCTTAATACAACATGTTGTACTCTTCTGCCCTTAGAAGCACATTAACAAGTAACGACTTTAGAATAAGTAATGAATTAAGTCAGATCTCACAACTCCTTTAGCATGCTTTAGGTTTTAAGTTTAAAAATCAAAAATGGAACAAAGTTGGACTGTGTGTCATTACAGTCACTGGTATTCCAGTCTGTCCTTTCTCTGCACCTAACATTTGATTTAATCTCCTTACATCCACAAGTCAATGGTTAATTGCTGCTCTGTGCACACAAGAGGACACTACAGGCTCTATTTACAGTGAACCCAGGGGGCGTCCAGATCGCTGGGACACGTAGAAGTGAAAAATAGAGCCGATGCATATTTTGAAGATTATGGGGTTGTTAATGTGAATCACAATTATTTTGGCTAGGATAATCTTGATGTGAAATTTTCATATCATTCAATGCGTAATCGGGAATGTGGCAAACGCACACGGTAATTTCCGTGGGCAGGCTCTCTTGGCTCACCTGTGGTGCACTTGGCCATGTGGTGGGATCAGAAAGAACACATCACAGGTGGGTGCAATTAAGGCTGCAACAATCATGGCCAATCACATTCAGTACTTTCACCTTCAATCACAGTGCTCTCCCACTAACTGACAGTTAGGAATCCTATAAAGAGTTTCCCTCAGAGGAAACTTATTGTCGTCTAGGATCTGGGATGGAAATCATTTTTTTAAGTTTAGTTTTTAATCCAAACAATCTCTATGACATCATGTTCCTCACAGCCACACATCTACTCATACTAAAATTAAAAATGTGGAGCAGCGGATCTGCGGTGCTTAATTGTGTGGCTTGACAGTGTGCAACATTATTCCACAGAGGCTACAGAGGGAACAGATAGCTGCCTTCAGATGGCTGTACAGAGAGTCAGCAGTGTAACGGAAAGGCCGCCATTATAGCGCTACTAACTTTATAGAGCTTTATTCTGCCTAGCTGGCATTAATGCCATAGGATTTGTTTGATAAATCAGCATTATGATGTCCACCATATCCACAGTGACTGAAATAGTACATCTGAGATCAGTAATCCAGAGCAAATTGTTGAAAAAAGGACAAACTGCTGAGACCGTGACACAAAACACCAGATGAACATTTAATATGCTGTGTTGAGGAATTTTATCTACACATTTAAATGTCGATTGAATGACTCAGAAAATGTAATCATAAAGGCCTTAACTGAGCCAACACAGAGTGATACAAGGTTGTTTCCTTGTTTTTGGAAATATTGGAACAAATGTCTGTATATTTTTTAACCACGAGTGACTTTTGAACTGCAATGATTATACCTGCGGCTTGGTGTCCTTGTATTGTTTTGCATTTAGTTTTTTTTTTTTGTTGCTATATGGACTCTGGAAATAAAGTTGAGTATAATATCCAGGAATTCCCATTATAGACACCTCTGACTATCTGTGTAACAATTTGGTCTCAATGTAGCACACTGACCATATACAGTACTAGGTTTCCACCTAGTCTTCTTCAAAAATCAGTCCCCCGCAGGCCAGACCAGCATTTTACAGTTCCTGTTTGCTAATAATTCAGAACAGTTTAGTATATTATCGCAGACATTTTATAACATTTCAGAGTGAATATTTCTCCAAGTTCTCCCCTGTTTAACTAAGTGCCACAGAACCTCCCATTATTACTGCTCAGATAACGACACACATGTACAGTAACTAATATTGTGAAGGTTACACACACACAAACACACAGCTTTTATGGCCCGGAGAGAAGCATTAGTATTGATGAAAGGATCGACTGTATTAGAAAAACCAGTTGAATGTAGTCTGCCGTTATTTCCCCTGAGAAAGTCACTCTTAAGATGCATCAATAACGCCTCCCACTGCACACCCGGCCTGAGCTCACAGGCTGTTGATTTCAATTCAAATCACTTCCAGAAATATCATTACATTCTCAAAATAACATTAAAAAACATGTAAACACAACTTGTTAAGCTTTTTTCCCCCAGATAATCCTGCATGTGACAAATTAGATTTAGTCATTTAGATTAGTAAGAAAGTTTCATTGCAAATTGTAGAAAGTCAGAGAGAGAGAGAGAGAGAGAGAGAGAGAGAGAGAGAGAGAGCAGCAAAGTTCAGAAACATTAGCTCTGAGTATCTCCATTTTATGTAACTTTACAAGTCCAGTACATCTTACAGGGAAATATTGTACTTTTACCTTCACTACATATATTTCACAATATCAGGTACTAGTCAGGCTACTTGCAGATGCAGATTCTTAATGTTAAATACAGATTAACTAATTAGCTATGATGTATTATTAAATAGTAAAGATGTTAAAATTAGCTCCCACTTTCACAGCAGCAACATTCAAAATGATGAACACATTAATGCATCAATAATTATAATCCAAGGATATAGGACTACTGTAAATATATTATTATAATATATACTCTTCTGGTATTTGGTATTTATGTATAATTCAGTGCTAATAATTCTGTACTTTTACTTAAGTAACATTTTTAATGCAGGACTTATATTGTAACTGATTATTTTTACATTGTGCTCTAGTAAATAATTTAATCATAAACACAAATATAAATGGTCACGACACAAGAAATAAGTCACACCATGAAAAAATGGTAAAACAAATACACCGTTGAGAAGTGTAACAATATTATCCCTTCATTTGAAACTACGGCATGACAAAAAAGGTGAATAACGGGAAACACTGGCTCTGAGAAAGGAAAGTTCTACAAGCAATACCACACAGCAACACCTGAGGACACAGCTCAAAGTCTGTTCAATGTTAGCATGGAAGTATGAGAAAGGGGAAACTGATGTTACAAATGTCATAAGTTGTCAACAGTCTTTGCAGCTTCTACTTGCCATTTACTTCCATAGCTTTCCACTGAAACACCTTTCCCTCAGGCTACTGAGAGAGACGTCTCACAGAAAGACACCTGAGAGAAAGTCTTTTTTTGGAAGACGAACAATCATTTGGTTGAATTTAAAGTGTGGTGAGGAATATTTGGAGTTAAAAGGTCCTCACTAATGGTGCAAAAAATTGTCGAAACTTTAAATAAATCACAATGAATAATTATAGGCTTGCAACAATGTATTTAAAATGCCTTTTTAGAAAATAAATAACAAAAAACTGACAACCTTTTGTGTAAGGCAACCAAATCCAGACAACAGGTCAACCTCGAGGCTTTTGTCCATAGATGCTCAGATTAGATCAGAATATCTGCATTCAAAACAATCCAGATGATGAAAGACAATTAGAAAACCATGCCAATCTGTATTATCACATTACAAGCAAAATAAAGTTCTTGGTGGGCTTCATGTCAAAAACAATCATCTTTTTTTTTGGACTGTGTCCCATAATCAGCACATTACAAGTTCTCTTCTATAATTTGAAATCCTCTGCTTTTCCACCAGCTCCCCAGTGGCCTCAGACAGTCTGCACCAGCTTATTCATTGCTCTAAAGCACTTGGAAACTGTTTTCAAAAGTAATACAGTAATAGTCATGCATCTGTTAAAGATGATTTGATGAATGTTTTATCATCAACATTATTTCTGTCTGTGTCCACTTTCCCCCTCTATCTCTATCTCTGCCCCCGCGCTTCCCTTCATGTCTGACAAAACAGAACGAGTCAGTTGATTAAAGCAGAAAACGAGGGTTCATCTCCTGAAGAGGCTTCTGTCCCACACAACACAACGCTGCAATCAACTCAAGTGCCATGACTCACAACTGGGAGGGAGAGAATAGACAACAACGCATTCCTTAAAAAAAAAAAAAAAAACATGCATGTTCCGTTTGATGATGACAGCGATGTCCTCGTGAACCACTGACCTGTGTGTGAGGCCTTGTGTCTCAGCTTGGCATGAAGATACATCTGGTTATACTTTTCTGCGAGTGTTTGTCCGATCTACTGTTGCTTAGTTCAATAGTTTTAATTTTTCTAAACTATTCTAAACTAATTTTTTTTTGGTATTTTCTTGTTAACTGAACCAAGTAGTTCACTTATGAAAACTAAAATGCCTTCTTTTCATTTTGAGGCTGACAGAACAGACAGACGCAGAACCACATTACAAACTGTACACAGACAAACTTGGCTGAGTACATCCAGACCATGAGAGGAATATTCAATCTAGCAAAATGAGATGTAAGAACACAGTATTTCACCAGATATACAGCAGCAGGAAAACACATGCGAGGTGTGCAGCAAATTCATAGACTGGGCAAAAAAAACAACCTCCTCTTATTGAGTGATTTAAGAGATATTTCAAAGTAAATATCTCTAACAAAAAATATCTAATAACTGAATATTTGAGGTGTTAGAAAAAGAGTTTTCTCAATAATTCCAGACAATGACTGACATATATGTGTTCAGGACATCGTTGACTCCACCCATACTGAAAATCAGACAATTTTACTGTACCAATTAAGAGATATTTCAAAGTAAGTCATACATTTCTACCGAGAAAACGTCAAATAACAATATTTGAAGTGTTCTAAAAACTATTTTCTCAATAATTCCAGACAATGAGTGATCTATATGTGTTCAACTCATGTCTGACTTCACCCATACTAAAAATCTGACATTTTGACTGTACCAATTAAGAGATATTTCAAATTAAATGTCATACATTGAAGCGGGAAAATGTACATTTCTGAATATTTGAAGTGCTAGAAAATGTATTTTCTCAATAATTACAGACAATGAGTCATATATATATGTGTTGAGGATATCGTTGACTCCACCCATATTGAAAATCAGAGATTTTTACTGTACCAATTAGGAAATATTTCAAAGTAAAAGTCATACATTTCTACCAACAAAATATCTAAAAACGGAATATTTGAAGTGTAATAAAAAAAAGTTTTCTCAATAATCCCAGACAATGACTGATATGTGTTGAGGATATCGTTGACTCCACCCATACTGAAAATCAGCTATTTTTACTTTACCAATTAGGATATATTTCAAAGTAAAAGTCATACATTTCTACTAACAAAATATCTAAAAACTGAATATTTGAAGTGTTATAAAAAGTATTTCCTCAATAATTCCAAACAATGAGTGATGTGTTGAGGACATCTCTGACTCCATCCATGCAGAAAATTAAACAATTTTACAGTACCAATTAAGTGATATTTCATAGTAAAAGTCATACATTTGAACCGAGAAAACGTCTAATAACTGAATATTTGAGGTGCTATAAAAATATGTTTCTCAATAATTCCAGACAATGACTGACTTATGTGTTCAAGACATCTTTGACAAACATGCTGAAAATCAGACATTTTTACTCTATCAATTAGGAAACGAGGCCCCGTACATCACTGCTTGCAGCTTTAATTACATTTTTTAATTGTTAATTGTGAATTAGAAAATGTTTGTTCACAAATGGATAACTTGAATGTTCTACAACCTTTCTCTTGTAAAATAAAATTGTTTGATTTTTATTATGGTTGGAATCATCATTTTTCGGTACAAATGTATGACTTTTACTTTGAAATATCACTTAATTGGTACAGTAAAATTCTCTGATTTTCACTATGGGTGGAGTCAACGATGTCCTCAACACATATATATCAGTCATTGTCTGGAATTATTGAGGAATGTAAGAAACTGTTTTTATTACACTTCAAATATTCCGTTTTTAGATATTTTGTTGGTAGAAAAGTATGACATGTACTTTGAAATATTTCCTAATTGGTACAGTAAAAATGTCTGATTTTCAGTATGGGTGGAGTCAACGATGTCCTCAACACATAATGTTAAATATCAGTCATTGTCTGGAATTATTGAGAAAACTTTGCAACCCGCAAATCAAAGAATAAAGACACTTCACGCACAATTTAGGTGTATTTTCCCTTTAACTCACGAGATGCAGGTAACATGTTTTGAACTTAATGTGAATATAATTAATTTAATCTTATTTCCATTATGCATTGTTGGCATCTTATTTTGAAAACCGGATGTTCGTCTGTAAAACACCGGAAGTTGTCTTACGTTAATCTTTCCGCTAACTTTGCAAAGTCCTTTGCTCGCCCCCGATGTGTGCAGTTTGAATGCGTTTACAGTGAATTCAACATATAGGCGCACTAAAAGGTCTGCTGAGTTGACCACGGAGATCTGTCTTCTGACCGCAGTACCTAAAGACAGCAACAGCCTCAGGTGAAGTAGGTGTAAACCATTTAAGCTTATGAAATATGCAGCCAATATTATATTGGCTACTTAAGTTAAAATAAATGTACCACAATGCTCACCCATGCCAACAAGAACATCACTCCCAACTCACACCATTAAGTGTTACCACAGCCGCACATAGCTCTGCAGATAACAGCGGAGGCTGGCTAGCAGTTAGCAAGTGCTGTCACTTGGGCCCACGAGCGCATGAACACACAAGCAACTATTGGCAAAAGAGCCAAAACATCCACCGACAACACGCGCGTTAAGACAAGCAGCAAAGACTTAGCTTGTCGCAGTGAGGTAGAGCTCCCCGTCGGCGTCACAGTGGAGACGAAAGCCTTCAGAGTTGAAACCGAAACACTCCGACCATGAAACCTCTTGACCTCCCAGGTGCGCTTGATGTGCTGCAGGTAACAGTGACGTGCGGTGAGGTTCGTGGCTGGTGAGGCACTGACACTACATAAATCAGATTTACAAATATATGAACCCAATAGAGTAGCTTAAATCACCATTCAATTGGCAGCTTGCAAATTGACCACTGGTTGTTTTACATGTCAGCATTATTTACACACACATAGGTAAGGTACATATTTGATTACACCGGGAGCGTTTCAGAAGCGGAGCGCTCGCGGGCGCCACCCGCGAAAATCGTGAGATTCCGCGATAATCTGTGTAACAACCACGGATGTATAAAGAGAACAACAAACACGTAAGAGGTTACTTTACCTGTCCGACGTTGAATTGCTGTTGATTTGGTCATATTTCCTTGTTTTTTGAGACATTTTTAAGCTTGGATATAGAATTTTACATTTTTGTGGTCAAAGCAAAATATAAGAAGAAGAAGAGAAGTGTAGAAGAAGAGCAACGACAGAACAAGCATAAACCCGACCCGTGGGCTCTCGCTCGCCCTCTTCTTTGAGGCAGAGTAGTGTTTGCCTCTCTGTGCTTTTTCACTGCGGTTTCTGTCAGATCAGCAACACTAAATATGTTCTACACAGACGTGAAATACAGTACCTATTCTATGGAAAGAAAGGACATATAATAAAATTGTCTACAAATATTACAGTGGTGACAAACAATGAGAAAGTAAAAGGCACGCGCTCAACCCAGTTAGTGAGGGATTCACAGTCTGAGGTGAGGCTCAGCTCGTCGCTGCCTCACCTCACGTGTCTCCTCTGTTTGAACAGGACATGCGCTAATTGAACTATTTATAGCACAGATCAGTAGAGAAATATTAATATTTATTTTGTTTTAGCATTATTTGTTTTTTACAAAAGGCTCCGCCTCACCTGCCTCCCCTGACCGCACGTCCCTGCCAGGTAATCTGACAAACGGCAGCTGTAGCAAGAGAAGACAGCATTTACATTAAAGCAATGCATGTGTGACTGGTCACAACATTCATTTCACTATGGGTGTCTAAACTGAAAGTTAGAGGTGGTCAAGTGAAAACTATTAAATGTTATAAGGGCTTGCCATATGCAGCAGGTGATAAAGGCCATCCTGCACAAACACTTTGATTGCATGTGGAGGTTGGAGAGGGATGGAGAGCGCACTGTGGTATTTAGCCCTCTAGTGGACATGAGAGGGACTTGAGAAGGCAGGTAATGGCATACAGTGTGATACAGACTAAAATATATAAAACAGAGAATGTAGCTTCTTCACGCCTGTTATTTATTCATAGGCTTTTCATCTTTATTTCCCCCCCAAAACAGCAGACAGAAGCTGTCTGATGAGGCCTACAGCTGTACTTCTGTCATGAAGCCCTTTGGGAGGAGAGTGTCATTTGTTCAGTTACCTGTGAGCCCAAAAGCACTCTCAGTGTCTTTTGAAGGAAGGGATTACATTTGTAAAACATGGTGGAGCGGGTAAACAGTAAAAGCTGTGTGCAGCAGCTTCATTATTCATGAGGTAAAGACGGACGTTTGAACATGGAGAGAGATTTCAAAAGACTGTGTTTGCTCATGTGTCTGCTAGAAGTTAGACAGGTGCCAATGACAGTGTGTAGGTGAATGCTCCATCAAAGGTGAAACACCTGCTAATGACACCGTCAGGACACAGGCTAATGTTAGCCTCATTACCATACTAGAGTAGAGCTAAAAACACACATCGTCCGCTGACACACTCACCCATTGTCTCTCACATTGTGTCACAGGTAATAGCAACCTGTTGACACCTTAATCAACACGTGTCAACAGTTAATAAATGATCTTCCCACGTCACAGTTGTGAGATGCGTTATTCCTTTTGTGACACTGATATAATTTATTGCTGGCTGGTTTCAGATTCATACGTTGAAAACTTGCAATATAACTTTCATTTGAGCCAGCAAAGACCCCCGGGGAAGTTAAAGTGTCAGGTCCTGAATTACACAAAGCTAAAGAGTTAAAATCTCTTTCCAAAATGCTTTAGAGCCTTCCTGCGACCTCGCCAGCAGCTGAACAACTGCAACATTTTAAATGATTTGGACAACCCCTGCAAGCAAATTAGTATCTACATAGACATACCAGGAATAATAGCTGGCAAGTAAAGGAAGCACAGTTGTGTGTCTCCATGACTGGCTGCATACCTAAAGCTCTTTTTGACTATATTTTTTATCTCAAATAGTTTTATGATTTGAATGTTGTAGTAAGGACACAGCAGAGGTTATGCATAATGGTGAGGGTATCAGTTGAAGGTTACAGATTCAAGGTTCAGAGAGAGAGAGAGTTAAAAGCTAAAGCCTGCCCTCGCACCTTTAATGGACCTTTTAAAAACAATTGCTTTAGCACTTCATGTTATTACTTCAGTGTGCGGCTCACCCCATTTAATGTATGAATGCTGTTCAGCCTTTTCATCAGACTTAACACACCGAATGTCAGTTTGAAAATGAGCTTGTAGAGTCCAACCTGTTAAATCCTTCAACTTTAAGGCAGTTTCCATCAAGTTCTATCAGACATGAAAAACCCCCACCTACAGTATTTATACCCATTATATTCAGCAGATTTGTACTTTATATAAAAGTTACAGATCCAATACATCACATATTGATTTGGTTATAAATACAGAGGTATTAAAAGTATCATCATAAATTAAAAAGATCATGAATGTTTCTGTATTTGACTACTGTATTTTTTTAATAAAACAGACAAATGTTTGTTCAGGTCTCTCAGAGTGAAAATCAAGCATTTGTTTTCCCTAAACTCTACCAGCAACGTTTTTCTTGTCACATGTCAGTTGGTGCATGTGCATCACACATAATAAATGTCCAATAAACGTCATTACATTATGACCCATTTCTGACTCATTTTGTCAAAAGTCCAGCAGTGATCATTGGTGGTGAAGTATGAAGAAAAGAAAGCCCCAGAGAGAAATCCATTTCCTTTATGAAATTGCAATGGCCTGTCATAAGCAAAGCCAGTGTCATTTTGCCCTCGCTGAAATTGGTAGGGCACTGACCTCCATGTTGCTTCTGCTCACTGAGAAAGAAAAACTCAAACCCACTGACAGAGTAAAACATTTTACTTTTCATATTCTACATTTTCTATCTACATCTGTGTCTATGCATACACAATACAAATTCAGGGGAGATATTCTTTCTCTTGGACTTTTTTTTCTCCCTTTGTAACTCTAAATGTCGCAACCTCCCTGCCTCATGTATACTTATATCTGTCCATCTATCAGTATCTGTGTGTGTGTGTGTGTGTGTGTGTGTGTGTGTGTGTGTGTGTGTGTGTGTGTGTGTGTGTGTGTGTGTGTTTGTGTGTGTGCCTGTTAATTAGATGCTGACACTCAGGAATACATTCTACTTTCAAAGAGCCGTTCAGTTTCCACCAAAACTGTCAATGTGTTCTTCACACAGGTGAGCGAGGAGGAGGCGTGCAATTAAAGCTACCACCTTTGTCATGACCCTTTTGTGTGTGTGTGTGTGTGTGTAAGTGTGTAAGTGTTTGCAGCATGTGTGCACGTTTGCGTCCTACAATGCGTCAGTGGCTTTAGTTTCTGCGCCAGCAGCAGGCTCCTCCCATGTGTCCAGACCCCTCCCCCTTCCTGTGTGTCAGTATAAAACATGATCTCCTCTCTTGCTCACTCACTCTCAGTCTGAACACTGGAGGAGCAAAGATCGGCATCTTCAGACTCAGCATCTCTTGGTCCATGGCAACAACTGCAGGTAAGAATAAAAAAACTCATTCTGAAATGTGTGTCCTTGTTTGTGTGTTTCTCTTGAATGAGGACAAATGTTTTTTGTTTTTAATCATTTGTCCTTTTTTTGTTTTTCAGAGGAAGAGGTTTTTAAATTTGGTTATCATATTTAGTTTAATTAATTGTTTTAATCTTTTCACAATAAATGTATTATTATTTTTCTCACAGTTTCTTTAATTAACTGAGTTGTATCTTAAATGGAAAATATAATCTAGAACATGTAATGTGGATATATTGGAAACCACTGACACGTGTTGAAGTTTGTTAGGGACAGTACATTTAAAATATCTAATAACGAATAAGTGCATAATGACAGGTGGCCAATTTACAACTGTTAGAATAATCAGGCAGTTTAAGGTCCTATGACTAACCGAGTGTGCAAATAATCAGATCATGACTTTGGAATTTTGTGTCTTCTCTTAAGTTTCAAGACAAAATCTTGTAAGTATACAATATTTATCATATTTTCATGTTGGGTTATTATTGCAGCAAATATCACAGGCAAGATTGTGCTCATTAATAAAAGTAGGGAAAAAAATGCAAATTAAAGTAAAAAAATGTCATCTCTGTGCAATAAGTGAACATAGACGTGTTTTAATGCATTTTAAAAAAGGAATTCCCTTTTGAATTCTTTAATTTGAGTTTTTTCTGAGAAGGGGAGAGGAGTACAGTACCGCATCATTACCAGCTCACTGAATAATGAATTAGAGACAATGACCAGCTGCTAACAGGAATTATATTAGCATCAAGAGAATGGCTGTTTACACCACCGCTGTGTCAATTTAAACACAATTATTCAAATGAGCCGTTGCATCGAAAAAATGACACTAATATTATTTCGAGATATAATTTTGGTTTAAAGGAGTTCCACCAAGGTTTCATTTCAATGCTGCATGTTCAGGTTGATGAAGAGAGCTGATAATCATCATGTCCAGTGAACAGCAACTAGAGGAAGTAAAGAACTGATGTCATCCAAGCTGCTGAGGGATGAGCACACATTGCTTGACGGACACATTATTAAGAGTTTTGATTCTGTGTCTGTTGAAATATTCACGGAAAAAAATGTAAAAAGTAATATGTTACCTCTCCTGGCTGAGCTCACCGTTTTACCCACCTGTGTGTGTGTGTGTGTGTGTGTGTGTGTGTGTGTGTGTGTGTGTGTGTGTGCGTGCGTGCGTGTGTGTGCGCGCTTTACTACGCAAAAGGACCATTCTTTGAACTGTAAAGAAATAGAGTTGAAGAATGGACAAGTTTTTTTTTTAAAAAGGCAGCAAGAGAGTAAAGACCCTGAGCAATACGGTAGTCAACAAATATGCTGTAATAGAAGCGAGACAGTTGGAGAGAGTGGGTTTTGAACTGGTGTTGTTGATTTGATCTAATTGGATGATTTGCTCTGGAAGAATGTTCTGGCACGAAGCATCGTTCATCAGAACTAATATGCTGCTTTGGGCTCCAGAATAAATATTGTGTTAGAAAACTAGCTAATCAGTCTGACAAATTGAATATCATGCCATCGTTTATGTAGTTTTTCCCTTTTTTCACACAACTGCTCTTTCACAATAAATATGATGTCAAAACTACATTCGCTGTTGATTATCTAAGCAGATAGATGCAGATATACAACAGCAGAAACTGATTTTTATTTCTCTCCCTCATTATGTCCCCCCCCCCCCCCAATACATTTATGTTTTGACCCTTTTATACAAGCAAAAGAATAAATAAAATGGTAAAAAATGTAATTCATTCTGTGAGTGCTGTCACATTAACATTAACTCTTGTGTGAACACTGTGGAAAAAAAGAAAAAAAAGCATGGAAAGCCAAATGAAGATTTAGAGATAATTGGTGTTTCCTTTGTGATCCTGTCAATGCTGACAGTGTACATTCATCACAACTACGCCACACACCAACTCTGTGCGTGTGTGTTAAATACTGATTTGTTCTGAAAGAAGAAATTATGTTTGCCTTAGGTTCCAGTGGAACCATCAAAGGTTAATCCCCCCCCCCCCCCCCCCCGAGTTTTAAGCTGTACAGCTGTAAAATAGATTTATTGCTGCTTTCTGCAAAACCTACATTGCCTGTGGTTTTCTTTTAACTACATTCTCTCTCTCTCTCTCTCTCTCTCTCTCTCTCTCTCTCTCTCTCTCTCCCCCCCCCCCCCCAAGTCATGAATGTAGGTATCTGTGTTCTCCTGGCTGCTTTGTCCAGCAGTTCGCTGAGTCTGCCCTCAGAGTCCATGGTAAGACACACACACACACACACACACACACACACACACACACACACACACACACACACACAGTATTATGTTTTAATCCTACACAAATTCATTAAGTATTTAGCATGAGGATGTGTTTTTGGAAAACATACAAGTGTACTTATTGTTAATGGGTTGAGGTAGATACACTGTTTGCTTTGTTTTTCTCGTCCTCTAAAGCCACAGAGAGCCGAGGGTGAGGCTCTCGTGTCGGACGACCTGCCTCCCCCCTCGTCCCTTCACACACGCCAGGCCCGCTCAGCCCCGGCGCCCCCCTCAGGGCCCCTAGTTAACTACAACCAACTCCAGGAGGAGGCAAACGCACGCAACAGCCTGAGCCAGCTACTGGCCAGACTCATCTCCAGGAAAGGTGGGTGGGCAGATGTACAGCATGAGATGAAACTGAAAGTGTAATTAGATTGAAAGTCTTTTCCTCTAGTCATCTCACCTCATTACACACAGAATGTTTCCCTCGTCCTTATTTCGCTCCTGGTCCTGTTATTTCTATCGTCCCAACATCCATCACCCATGCTGAGTCCTGTAGTCCAACCATCTGGCATTTTACCGCCTCCCTCTAGCTCTCTCTCTCTCTCCTCCCTCCATCTTTCCATACCTCCTCCTCCACCTGTCTCCCTGCCTCCTTTCCTCCCTCTAGCTCTCTCCCTCCTCTCTCCATCTTTCCATGCCTCCTCCTCCACCCGTCTCCCTGCCTCCTGTCCTTCCTCTAGCTCTCTCTCTCTCTCTCTCTCTCTCTCTCTGTCACTGTGCATATCTGTGTCTCTTTCAAGTCAACACGGTGTGACTTGGAGACCTGCTGAGCTCACTGGTCTCACTGAAACACACAAAGACAAAACAAGTCGACATGAGTTACTTCAACCCCCTCTTTTCCGAGTTCTATATTTTCATTATAGCGCTCAGTCAGTATAGGTCGTAAAATGTGCCCACATCATCAGTTTGAGGATGAGTGACGGGTGTGTCTCTGTCTCCTTAAGGTTCCCCCAGATCCTCCCTCACCAGCAGAGCCAGCGGTCTGGCCCCCGGCCACAGGATAAAGGACAGAGACTACCAAGGCTGGATGGACTTTGGAAGACGCAGTGCAGAGGAGTATGAATACGCCTCTTAAAGGCATGGCTTGCTTTCGCTGAAACCCGAGTTACAACCCCTATCACCGCTAATAAAACACTCACAAAAAATAATGAGCCCTTTTCACACTGCACTTACTGTAACCAAGGGCTGACTTGACTGGACCCCAGAGTGAGTTTAGCATCATAATATATAAATGGGGGGGGACCCTCTTTCTCCATGCTGAAGTAAAGAGCACCTGCCAAACCGCTCCCCACACTACGTAAATATTGTATTCAAATGTTAAAGATAATGCTGACAATATTCTATATTGTTGTTATTGTCAAGAAATCCTATGAAAAATAAAATAAAAACCAACAGTGTGTTAGTTCATCTCCCAAATATTTTCTGACTTCTCTACCTTATATGAGGCTGTCAAGCCCTTTTGTTCCAATTGAAAACATAAATCATTAAAAACAGCTCACAAATGAATGGTTTCATTCTTACAAAGACTCAGTAATGTAGAAACAGGGGCGGTCGTTTTAGAAGACATCACTTAAACAGGAGGAGATGAGTATCTCTGTCAAAATAAACTGGGAGTGTTCATTGTAATGGGAGGACACGTCACACGGTGCAACAGTATGACTCATTGACAGGTTTCTAAAGGTTTTGGGCAACAATGGAAGTTTATATTACAGAGGATAATTGAGGCTTTGGCTGCACATGTAATATTTGTTACATTGGTTTCAATTCATTGTTGGAATTGTTGTTTTCATAGGATTTTCTGATAATAAGAAAAATACAGATTTTTACCAAACCTATGCTTTAAGACCAACAGGAACAAACACAAGGTGGTGTTAACAGCGCAGCAGACATCTCTTAGGTCTTGGGCATTGAGCAATATGTTTTTTGTTGTATACTTTGATTGAATATAATCTCAATTTACTTGGAAGAGACAAGCAGAACATTTTCCTTTGAATATAAATTCCAGCCCTATTCTCACTGTCTTACGACTCAAATGCATGTCACTCAAAGTTATTAAAGGGTCTCATTCTACTGACGATTAGGAATGTATCGAAGGCCTTTATATTGGACCGTAATAAGCCACTTAGGTGTCTTTGGCAATTGGATCAAAAGTGTGATTTAAGTCAATGCATTCAGCTAACTGCAGCTCAGAGCTTCTGTCTATTCAGTCTATTCACATCATACCATCTCTAACGAAAAACAGTGTGATACATCATTACATCACAGTACCAGTATAGAACTGGAACAAAAGTTGCTTTAAACAGCCCCAACCTTTCACCCCCTACCCTGCCTGCTGACGGTAACCCTGGGCTCAAAATGTGCAGTGTGAAAAGCACAAGACACGTCCGAGAAAGCACAAGGTGTTGTCTGCTGTATATGAGATGCTTGGAAGTCGCCCTGTCATTGCATTATAGACCTCGGAGGCAGAAAGTACTGCAGATATGAAAAGCAGAGTGTTGTTGTTCTTATTTTGAAATATCATGTATGTATTGCACTCTTAAGGTTAAAGTCTCTGTGATACATTATATCTTTTTACCAACTTTCAGATTCAACAAAAGTCAAAATAAAGCTCCATCTCCCCCTGATGTCAGCAAGAAATGAAAATGCCTTTGTTTGGGATTATGATGTTATAATGTTTCGAGGGCACAGTTGGTGGGCTGATCCCAAGCATGTCATTCATCCTCTGACTACGGCTGCCAGGTCTGTCTGCAGGTGTCCTTCCACATGAGCATTTGGCGTAATTCACCAGGGCATCCTCGACTACATGAAAGCCAGGACTATTATCATTGGTGTCTATTGTTTACAAAGATCAGGCTTTTCCAGGATTAGCATACATTTAAATTGGTATAATCCTGTTTTAGAAGTGACTCTAAAACACATCTTGAATTTAAATTTGTTATATAAGTTTTAATATCAGCCATCTTTGTTCGTCAATTGTTACACCTGGGAAATGAAACTGAGCTTTAGTACACTGCAAAAAGTGAGGGAACACTTTCCTCACATCATACAGTGGACTTCAACTATAATACAAGTATTTAACATATGATTTTATGCCTCTGGATGATTTAAATCAAATGCTAATGAGAAGCAGAAGAGCAAAAGGGGAACATCAAGTGAAAGTGAGGGATTCTCTACATCACTGAACACACAGGAAACCTGAATGCACCCTGTTCGTAGAGAGAAAATGTAATAAAATAAAGCTTTTAGTTTGCAAACAACAGAAAATAGATGGTCATTTGTAAATCTGTTTGTAAAACGGACATGAAGCAATATAAGTGTATGTGTATATCATTGTTTGATGAAAAATGGGGTTTTATGTGTTCAAAGTGAAGCAAAGACAGGTCTTGGTTTATCAATTACTCTGGCTTAGAATGAATAAAATACTATATTGACTTATGAATACAACTCAACTGCCTACACACACACACACACACACACACACACACACACACACACACACACACACACACACACACACACACACACAAATAGGAGATGTATTCAGATAATTTACTGGACTAAAAGTACAAATACCACACTGTAAAAAATACTCCATTATAAGTAAAAAAACAACTTTTTTTAATAGTTTATCTATCTTAAGAAGTAAAGGAGTTTTCTCAGCACAAACAAAAACCTGATCAGTCTTTCAGAAACATTCAAATTCACCAAAATTGGACACAAGGTTTTCGCTGGACAGGCATTATATACAACTTGTTATCTAAAAAGTAACAATTTACTAGTTTTAAAATTTGTCTCTGAGATGTAGTGGGGTAGAAGAATAAAGTTGCATTCAAATTGAAATATTAAATCAAAGTACAAGTACCTTGAATTTGTAGTTAAGTACAGTACTTGAGTAAATGTAGACCTTCTTAGTTACATTAAACCACTGACAGAATCATTTTTAGTACTTGTTTTTTAATTTTTGCATCAGAACAATTCAGTTGCAAGAAGGTGAACTAATTTCTAAAAAAATATTTTTCATGCTACATCCGGAGATAGGATACAACAGACTGTAGGGACGCACAGCAACAGACTAAACGCAATATACAGCTCGAAGAATGACGTCTGTTGATGGGTTGTCATCATCCTCCCATCTGAAACACACAATAGTTGTGTTTACTGACCGTCTGTCTGTAAGCTCTCATACTAGAGCTCAAGTGGCTCATATTTACTCTGCTGCTGCTAAAGCACACGAACACTTCGTTCTAGTTTCAGATGGGTCAGACCAACAGCTCCAATAGTAGATCATATGAATACAAAAATAAATTCACAAAACATGACTAATGCTTTAGCACACTTTTTAATACACTAAAACATTAACGATGAAATTGATCAAAAAGCATGCAGCCAACCCAAGGGATATAAATGATATATATACATATATACCGATATAAATCAGTGATGGAAATATGCTGCATTTATAGGCTGAGAGCGTTGTTTGACTAATTGTTGCACCTGTGTTTAAACTAAGTTGTCTAATCTATTGTGACATGAATTGAAATGGTCTGATCACAATACCTTGCTCTTTACTGCGCTCATATGGCTACAGAGAGAAGTACACTCACGTCAGACGTATACAATTTTTGAAAAAACAAAGAAATCACCAATCATACTTCTAATGGATCTTTTTATTTTAAATACATTGATTGCAATCATCCACTCTGTCTTCTGGTCCAGCGACACATGATAAGTGACATGCACACATTCAAACATGTAGCCATGTGTCATACATACAGCGACATTCATTAACAGCAATAAACATAATAGAAAAAAAGAAAGAAAAACAAGTAGATGACATGGGAAAAAAAAAAAATCATATCAGTAGTATAAAGTTAATAACAGTAAAACTCAGAACATAATTACTATTTACCATTCAACCTAAACCAAGCCATAGTGTTAGAAGCCATGAGTCCCTGTTTGTAGAACATCTAATACAACCGATAGCAGCCTTTTACATTTGATTGATAAATCTACAGTATGAATGTTTGTTTTTTTTAATCGTTTTTCCTACCCACAAATAACTTGTCGCATTATGGGGAACATTTACTTTTCCGTTCCACTTGAAATAACCGAAAAACTATTTAAAGCATCTTTTTCAGTTATCTAAAGGCAAAAATAATAAAAATGTTTGCCACATGTGACATGTGTCTGGTAAAGAAAAATTAAGATTAAAAAATAAACAGGTTCAGCTACTTGTTTGCCTTTTGGTTCTTAAATCAGGGACTACATGACAGAGTGCAACAGAAATATTTAAGGCAAACATACATATAATAATTTATTCTAGAAACAATGTATTGCTTTCACCTGACTCTGGACATTTTCTGTCACCAAATGTATTTAAATGAAGATGCACAATGGATTATTTTACATCCGTCTTTGTTGGCATTTGAGTGAATTCATTTGGAGACATAAAAGTTAAAGTTACGTGCACAGACATAATACACATTCTCACTCACTCACTCACTCACTCACACACTCACACACTCACACACTCACACACTCACACACACACACACACACACACACACACACACACACACACACACACACACACACACACGACAGTAAGAGGCCTGCAAACCTACAACTGTAGTCTAAAACTGTACAAACTCAAACATGTAATGCAATAACGACCTGGAAACAACATTAAGTGCAGTCAAAGTGAGAGAGAAAGAAGAAATAATTTACAGCATCTCTATGGTGCTATTATAATACATGTTATCAATGAATATTTGGCACAAATTGTTTTCAGCATGGCTACACTGGTGAGTAATGGTTTATTGACTGGAACTGGCTGGCTCAGACTTCTGTTAGGTCTCACAGAAATACGTTACACGAGGATGCAGCGCCAGACTGAAAAGAAAAGGCTCCCCACTTTAAAATGATTCTGATCTGTGATTTGGCTGGTGTGTGTATTTATGATGGCTACCACAAGATGCCTGGAAAAGTTGTGGTGGTAATTAACGTTCCTACAGAACATGGCTGAACACTCATGTGACCTGTAATGTGAAATTGAATCATAAACTGTGTGCAGATTAAACGGGAAGTCAAAGCAGCCACCTGTGGTGGGCCAAAGGAATTATTGTCTCTCTCTCTCTCCCTCCCTCTCTCACACACACACACACACACACACACACACACACACACACACACACACACACACACACACACACACACACACACACACACACACACACACACACACACACACACACACACACACACACTGTAGTGCTGGTAGTGATGTATAAACAGCACCATCATGGCTTAGAAATGGAGGGGAGTTTGGCACCAACATGTTAATGGCGTTCAAAAGAGTAGTGTAGTTTGCTTAACTGTCTTAACTCTGTTCTGAACAAACCAGTTCACATGTTAGCTACTGTCTTGCTCCAAAAACAGAACTATTAAGCCTGGGTTGTTCTTTTCACAGGGACGGTCGTACGGACATGAGCCGACGAGGAAACATTTGGATCTTTTAAACTCTGTGCTGGTTTCTCTTTGAGGCAAACTAACATTCTCAAAGCACCTCAAAATTCTCCATTTTCTCCTCTCATCTGCAGAGATGGAAAATGTTAGTTGTGCACAGACAGGTGAAAACCTGCCACACAGGTCCCCCGCAAAGGGCTGTGTCCGGTGGTGTGACGTCACTTTGGCCGTGTAGACACTTGCAAGCATACATCATAAATGCTTAAGCACAAGTCCTGCTGTTACAGATTGGTTATTGAAGTAAAAAGTAAAAGTGGTTACCGTCTCTTTATTGCTGGCTGATTTAACAAAGTCAGCAAGATGATCTGGACTACTGGACACTGCGATGAGATCCTAACCATCCCTTTTTCTTTCAATTACATCCTTCACACACACACACACACACACACACACACACACACACACACACACACACACACACACACACACACACACACACACACACACACACACACACACACACACACACACACACACACACACAAAATCTGAGGGAGGGTCTTTAAACATATAACCAAGCCCTCTTCACTGGAACTATCTCTGAAAGACATTATGACTAAAACTAACATCCACAACACTATTATGAAATGTTGGTATGACGACAGACACACACACACACACACACACACACACACACCTTAGCAACCAGCCAGCCAGAGTCATATAGATTTGTTGTCACGTACTTTAAATGTGCATTACTATTATATTTTTCAGATAATATTTTTCAGAAACTATATTTATTCTAAAAAACGTTTTACTCAAGTGTTTTTAGCTGTTGCTAGGCGCATGGTACATGTCGTTGACAGAACAGAAGTATATCTCTGTTACTGTCACTGACAGAACGCTAAACACTACAGACAACATCGATCTGTATGGAGCAACACAGTCTTTGGTCACTGACGTATCAGAAGAATCAACACTTCCTTTCAAGTACCATAGTAAAGTGTCAAAAGAAGTTTAGCAAAGCTGCTAACTGCTAAATATATGTGTATGATATCGTTACATCGGTAAATCTGACAGTTTGGCTTCTGGCTCCGCATTTGTTCCCGCTTTGGTCCCTGTTTTTGGTTTTAATGAAGGTTGCAGTTGTGATATTTGAATACGTTATCGTATCTGTACATTTAATAGTGGGCTCTAAATGTTTTTTGAAAACTGTGGGCCAAATCATAAATATTCCTTTCATTTTTTTTCTGAGATTTGTACGTAGCCCTTTGTCTTTGTGTCAGTGGAAATGTCCCATGGCCTCAGCAGCCTTCACTCTCACCACAGGATCTGGATCTTGGAGAAGCATCACCAAACCTAGGGATGAATACACACACACACACACACACACACACACACACACACACACACACACACACACACACACACACACACACACACACACACACACACACACACACACACACACACAGTCAATACAACAGAATTAGTTTACATGTCTGAAGAAAAGAGAAAGCTGTGCAGTGAATCACCTTTAGTGATGGTGCCCATGTTGAGGTGGGAGAAATGCTCCTCTTGAAGATTCCCCAGCAGAAACCCTGAAACAGAGAAACCTTATGATCAGGTCACATCATATACAACCCATTGTTTCTGACCCATACATCCACTCAGGTTCACTGACATAAATGTTCATTTTGCAGTCATACCTATAAACATGGCAGCTCCTGCTCTGACCTCAGCCCAGTTGCTCTTGAAGAACTGGATGACTGATATGTGATAAAAGTTCAGCATGCCTGGAAAGTCCTGAATCTATGAACCACAAAACATGCACTGAACGTCAAACACGAATAAGCACTAATGTAATTCAAGAATATCATCTATTCTGACTTTGCAAAGAATCTGTGAGGTTGATCCTTAAATTCACTTTGTGTTAAAGACAGTAAGTGTACAACTACTTTAAAACATTTTTTGGTCAGATTTCCGAAACATTGTTTCTCAACATTCATGAACACAAAGAATCTTCTGAATACATTTCATACTTTGTAAGATGTTGCAGAGTTCGACTGTGTGTGTGTGTGTGTGTGTCTCACCAGGTACTTGGTGAGGTCATTGATAAACTCTCCATAGTGCAAACTCTTCTCATCGTGAAGGTGGTTCTGAAACATGGTTGTGATCTGCTCTGATCCCACGACAGGTGCACATACTCGCATCGAATACTTACACGCCTGGACAGATGAGAAAACAAGATCACATTAGTATGAAACAATACAGTAGTTTTATAATTTTCTTGTTGTTATTGTTAAGTTTCAATTTAAGCAAATATTTTCCCAACTGACCTTTGTCCCAGTTCTATTTACGACAATAACCCTGACATGAATGCACATTTCCTACTTACCTTGACCACCTGTGGGTTTGGGTCAACCAGGTGTAACAGCAGGCTGACCAGGACATTGTGGATCTGGTCTTTGAACACTGGCTCCCCTGAGCCAAACTTGGACAGGTTCCCCATGAGATGGATGGAAGCACAGCGGATCTCATCGTTCTCCTGGATGAGCACAGACAGAAAAGTACTGTTAGCGTTACATGTGTCTCTATGTGTTATTACTTTGAAAATAATCGTCACAATATATAACATCACAAAACATGCTGATTTAAAGGGAACTTACACTTTCCAGGAATGGTTTGATCTTCATGAAGATATAGACCACTAATAAGTGGACGTTCTTCTTGTCCAGATAGAGGAGAACTTTGGAAAGACCCGACATGGCTTCGAGGGTAATCAGCTTACCTGCAGGAAATGAAAAAAGAGCATTTCTACAAAAAACAACCAATCCAGAACGAGAGGCTGAACATGTAGTACGATAAACATGATGGAAGTCATGAAGGAAAGCAAAACCCAAATCAGACTAGACTGTAAGCTTTAGGAATCACTGCAATCAATCATGTCTACCGACCTGGATCGTCTTTCTCCTCCATGCCTGAACTCATGGCTGCCAGCAGCTCCTTGGCATATTTGTTCACCTGGTGGGAGAAGGAAGTGAGAGTAGGAACGAGGACCCCCGGAAAACTCATCTAACCCTGATCTAACAGCAGAGCATGTGCTCTTGTACCTTCTCAGGTGATCCCACGGCTATATTGCCCAGCCCCCGAACAGCCAGCATGCGGACAGTGCAACAGGGATCCGATATCCTCTCCATCATGTTGTTCATCAACACATCTATCAACATCAACTCCGTCACCACGTGATGGTTTAAGAGCTGGAGTCAGTAAATGAGAGAGACGACAGGTTATTTGTGTTCTTCATCTGTTGGTCAATGAAAGCCGATTTGATATTATCATCTTAAATAAGGGTTAGGGACATGATAAAAAAAAGAAGAAGAAGTTATTAGTAATTCATATGGTGGCAACAGGTGGGGGCATGTATCACTCATTTCACTAAGCTCAACGAAACACTTGGGCCCCTCCAACACAGAAAAACTAAACATGATATTAAATATTTCATGGTGTCTCACCTCAGAGAAGAAAGCAGTGACGGTGATTCTCTGGCACTCATAGATGTTGTTCAAGGAGGGACACAGACTCTCCACGATGGAGGGCAACCTGGGACCAGCATGCTTAGCCATTGCCCTACACACAATATTTAAGCAGGCTTTATATAAAGGGGGGATTCATTATTTAAACACATATTTTCTTTATGAGAGAGAGAAAACAAGAGCGGAATGCAGTAGAGGAAATGTATTTTAATCCTTGTTAGGATAGATAAGAATAGATTTGCGTTTCATTTACTTTTTAATATCATGTCCCTAACGTATTGTTTTATCAAATAGATTTTTGGACACCTGATGAATGCATTGAGCGTCACACATTTAGTTTCTAATACCTTTGAATATACAAGTCACTTTTATCACAATAATATTGATGAGCAGCTTGGCAGAACTGTGTTGATCCAGCATTTATCTGTCGTGAATTTCTGATTGAGATCTCAAACTGGACCCATCCAGCTCAGCGAGTGTGTACGTACCTTGCCAGTAGTGTAACTCCAGTAATGTGCGTATTTGGTTCCTTCATCGCGTCCCAGGCCTTATCTTCATCCAGTCTTTTAATCACCTCATCTAACTGGGCCCGTGCTAACAAGATTCGCAGAGCATCAGCTGCTACCCTGAATCACACAATAGAGGACACCAAAATGTTAACTTCACCTGAAACTAACTGACTTCAGAACTAGATTTTAATAGTTCAAAAGAGGAAGAAGATGCCCACCCTGCTACATGGACAGAGGCAGTTTGTTTAGTGTTGTTGTCCTTCGGTGCCGAGACCCCGACACTTGCTCCCAATCTGACAGTGAGACAGGAGAAGAGCTGAGGAAACATGCTGACTGCCGGCTCCTGACTGTTGCCATTCATCAACAGCTCTTTGAGACCACATGTCATCTGGAGACAGAAAAACAGACACACACATGAAAATCATCCTCTTGTGAAGTTTCTGTCTGGTTTGGAGCTGGTGCCCGGTGCAGAAACCAGCTGAAGTGTGCGCTTCAAGTCCATTTTTTGTGTGTAACTACAGTGAATGTGTTGCGCTGTCAAAATGTGGGTGACCTGCTCTAAATACCATCCCTGAACACTTCCTGTGTTGACACAGACACAGGAGTAAAGCTGCTGCTCTGCTATGTGCTGCTTTCGCTATGCAGGCTGCGTAGACATTGTGTCAATTAAGAAAATGGCTGATGATCATTAGAAAAAATACAAATTCAGCAACAGTACCTTGTCAGAGGACATTAAACTGAAGACCCTATAAACTTTACAGGTAAATGCTACTTTATGTTTTGCCTTACATGGCATTGCTTTCTTATTTATATTTAGTGTGAATTGAGTTGAAATAAAAGCAATCATGCATGAATATCATCATCTTTATCTAGAACTTATTCCATACAATGTATTTAGCGACATGTCTGAGAGTGTCTGTGACTTACAGCCAACGGCTGATTGGTGGCCACCTTTTTCGTCCCTCCTCTCATCATTGACTCTCTCTGGTCTACGTAGGGCGCCATGATGAGAAGCTTCTCAATCACCATCTCAATGATCTGATTGGCTACGATGGGGTCTGCTCCCAGTGCCATCCACATCTCACTGGTCCAGCTGGCCAGAGAGACAGAAAAAGTAAAAAACTCAAGTGTCTTTCATTGAAAACACAAACACTTGGCTCTAAGTGAAATTCTTTGTCCTGTGAAAGACAAAAAATGAGCAACTCACAATCTAAAGAACAAGGTTACTGAATTGAATGTGTTAGGTAGTATATATAATTACAGGTTTTGTGAATATACCTGTCATAAGGGAGGGGTTGGTTAACTAGTGTATTGATAACAGCCTGTAGATGCTGAGAAGCCAGGATTAGTACGGTCTGTCCCACCGCCACTCTCACCTAAACACAGGTACAATAAACACAGTTATTACAGTGCGGGTTTAGCTCATAGATGGTTCATATTTTGCTCATAGATGGTTAACAAGATATAATTACACAATGAGCAGGTCATTATAGCAAAATACCCCACACAAGGGTGAGTCGGTTATTCAAAACAGAATTAGAATAACAAAAAGTAATATCTATGCTGAATATTGTCACACTGATGTGCGTTCATACCTGCTCCTCTGTGATGCTCTGCAGACGCACATGTAGCACCTCCAGCATCTCTGGGACCTAACATACAAACAAGCACTGCGTTTGGTATTCCAGATATACAGTTAGGTCCATAAATATTTGGACATTGACACAATTTTCATCATTTTGGCTCTGTACACCACCACAATGGATTTGAAATGAAACAATCAAGATGTGCATTAAGTGTAGACTTTCAGCTTTAATTTGAGGGTATTTATATCCCAATCGGGTGAACGGTGTAGGAATTACAACACATTTTATATGTGGCCCCTCCTTTTTAAGGGACCAAAAGTAATTGGACAAACTAACATAATCATCAATGTAATTGTCACTTTTAATACTTGGTTGCAAATCCTTTGCAGTCAATGACAGCCTGAAGTCTGGAACCCATAGACATCACCAGACGCTGGATTTCATCCCTGGTGATGCTCTGCCAGGCCTCTACTGCAACTGTCTTCAGTTCCTGCTTGTTCTTGGGGCATTTTCCCTTCAGTTTTGTCTTCAGCAAGTGAAATGCATGCTCAATTGGATTCAGGTCAGGTGATTGACTTGGCCATTGCAGAACATTCCACTTCTTTGCCTTAAAAAGGTCTTTGGTTGCTTTCGCAGTATGCTTCGGGTCATTGTCCATCTGCACTGTGAAGCGCTGTCCAATGAGTTCTGAAGCATTTGGCTGAATATGAGCAGATAATATTGCCCGAAACACTTCAGAATTCATCCTACTGCTTTTGTCAGCAGTCACATCATCAATAAATACAAGGGAACCAATTCCATTGGCAGCCATACATGCCCACGCCATAACACTACCTCCACCATGCTTCACTGATGAGGTGGTATGCTTTGGATCATGAGCAGTTCCTTCCCTTCTCCATACTCTTCTCTTCTCATCATTCTGGTACAAGTTGATCTTTGTCTCATCTGTCCATAGGATGTTGTTCCAGAACTGTTCAGGCTCTTTTAGATGTTTTTTGGCAAACTCTAATCTGGTCTTCCTGTTTTTGAGGCTCACCAATGGTTTACATCTTGTGGTGAACCCTCTGTATTTACTCTGGTGAAGACTTCTCTTGATTGTTGACTTTGACACAGATACGCCTACCTCCTGGAGAGTGTTCTTGATCTGGCCAACTGTTGTGAAGGGGTTTTTCTTCACCAGGGAAATAATTCTTCTGTCATCCACCACAGTTGTTTTCCGTGGTCTTCCAGGTCTTTTGGTGTTGCTGAGCTCACCAGTGCGTTCTTTCTTTTTAAGAATGTACCAAACAGTTGATTTGGCCACACCTAATGTTTTTGCTATCTCTCTGATAGGTTTGTTTTGATTTTTCAGCCTAATGATGGCTTGCTTCACTGATAGTGACAGATCTTTGGACTTCATATTGAGAGTTGACAGCAACAGATTCCAAACACAAATACCACACTTGAAATGAACTCTAGACCTTTTATCTGCTCCTTGTCAATGAAATAACGAGGGAATAACACACACCTGGCCATGGAACAGCTGAGCAGCCAGTTGTCCAATTACTTTTGGTCCCTTAAAAAGGAGGGGCCACATATAAAATGTGTTGTAATTCCTACACCGTTCACCTGATTGGGATGTAAATACCCTCAAATTAAAGCTGAAAGTCTGCACTTAAAGCACATCTTGATTGTTTCATTCAAAATCCATTGTGGTGGTGTACAGAGCCAAAATGATGAAAATTGTGTCAATGTCCAAATATTTATGGACCTAACTGTATGTGTGTGTGTCAAATAACTGCATTAATCAGCAGATGCAACAAAGGGTAACAAAGGGCTGTGAGAAGTATATGTTTGTGTGTGTGTGTGTGTCTGTGTGTGTGTCTGTGTGTGTGTGTGTGTGTGTGTGTGTGTGTGTGTGTGTGTGTGTGTGTGTGTGTGTGTGTGTGTGTTTGCTACCAGCTCTTGTAGTCCTCCTCCTCTGTTCTTCAGCAGAGTATTTAGGATGACAGATGAGGCTCTGCAGCAGTTTGCCTGACTGTCGACCAGCCCTTCAAACAACATGAAAACCAACGTCGTCAGCTGCTCCTGAGGCAGACGCTTACTCATCACCTGACACACACACACACACACACACACACACACAGGAATAGACGCAATAGAACGGTTTCACTGTATGGGTCACGACTGTTCATACTAATTTGACATGGACATACAGAAAAGAGGTAACAATGATTGTATGACTATATTTAGGTGGACCTTGTTAAGCAGAATAAAAGCAAAACAACAGAACGGTTGGTCATTGAGTGCCGTTACAAAAGGGCACAATAATCTATCTGGGCAAGGAAACAGAA
This sequence comes from Cebidichthys violaceus, assembly GCF_023349555.1. Taxonomy (NCBI): domain Eukaryota; kingdom Metazoa; phylum Chordata; class Actinopteri; order Perciformes; family Stichaeidae; genus Cebidichthys; species Cebidichthys violaceus. Next base: position 10,969,378 of record NW_027176927.1, read on the forward strand.
AGGAAGCAGCACAGGTCATAGATGTTTTAAGACAGCTTTGTTGAGTGGTACAAAGTGTACCTTGGTGAGGTCGGAGCAGGTCTTATATAGAACTGAATGGTCAGGGTTATCTAGCCGGTCTTTTAGGGGCAACAGACTGTCCACCCCTTCATCCTTATAATCGAGGGAGAAACCTACACACAAAGAGTCAAAACAGCAAGCTTTACAAAAAACCTTTACTTTCATTCAACATAAAAAGTTTAGGTCAAAGATGGACTACGTAGGTTGAGTGCAAAATATATTAACAAGTATTTTAACAATTATTAAGTGATTGCAAAGAAGATGAAAAAGGTGAAAGGTCAGGGCTCTGTGTCTCTGTACCTTCATAGCGCAGCTGAATGTAAAGCAGAGAGTAGATACAGTCCACAGCAGCAGTGCGTACAGCAGGGTGAGGATCAGAACATCGTGGAGACAGTCGACCCAGCAGAGCTCCAAGGTTGTGGAAAGATACCATGTTCTACACATAGATGCACAGAAATAAAAGAAAGGCACAAAATGTCAGTTTTAACATCAAGTGAAGACAAAATAACATCCGCCCTGACAAGATACTTTAGGGACCATCAATGGCTGAATACACGTCATACTTTGGAGCATTTACATTTGAATGAGTTACAATTCACCCATTATCAAAACTAAGATCTAGGGTGTGTCCGGGATAGTCAAGTTGTCAGAAATAAAACAAACAAGACAAACATGCAGATATATGTTTGTTTGAATGTGTGTGTGTGTGTGTGTGTGTGTGTGTGTGTGTGTGTGTGTGTGTGTGTGTGTGTGTGTGTGTGTGTGTACCTTGACAGTCAGGTTATCCAGGTAGTAAGCCAGCATGTGAGCAGTAGCTGTGACAGCTCTCTCTCTCTCGTGGTCCTGTCCGGAGCTCAACCATGATTCAATGTGCTGCACATAATAATAACAACATACATTGTGTCAGACTGCAGTGTCGCAGCGTAACACAGCTCCTTCTCGATGCACGGCAGTTCACTCAAGCCAATTGTTATTTTTCAATTAGACAGCTGAAAAAGTAGTCAAATGGATAAAGGAGGAGAGACACAAGAAAAAGTCTTTACATTCTGTCATAGCTAGCAAGACTACTAATGTAGCCCCAGAAGTAAGAAAAAACCTAAATACATTTCTTTTGAGCTATAGAGTTAAAGATGTTGGAAATTTCCAAGAAATTAGGAATGAGGATTTGCTATTGTTCAGCAACATGCTGACATGTGACGACAAGGGCTGCCACCACTTGTATCCTCAGTTTTTTTTCCTAAATGCCCAATTAGAAAACAGAATAATGTGGTGATACAAACATTACTGGGACTTAATACTTTTAGCTAAAGAGCTGATTAATCTGAAACACCAAGCTTCACCTTGAAGACACTCTGCAGGCCATCAGGAGTGGGATCCTTGGCCAGAACACTTTTCAGCAGCTCCTGCAGTGCAGCCAACGTGTCTTTGTACAATGCCTGTACATATTTACCGGGACACGTTAGTTTGACAACACGACAGCCTTTGACAAATGTTGCACAACAGTTGTGAGCGTTAAAATGGCACAAGACAAATATACAGCGGGTATGTGAAGTATACTGTATGTGTGCGCACACATCTCTGTCTGATTTTCTTCACCTTTCTCTGCTTGGGGTCCAGCGTCTCCTCTTCTTTTATTTTCTCTGGCGTGTGTGTCTCGGGTGGCAGAGAGAACACACTGTTCACACAAACCTTTAGCAAGTCAAAGTTGTCATTCTCACTCAGCGCAGGGTCCAGAGGCCTGAAGCACTAAAGGTCAAAGAAAAAAACACTTGGAAATGACAGAACCTCCAGTGCAAGAACGCAGGGATACCACAGCTTTCTGTGATGAACGTAGTCACTGAAGCTGAAGGATACATCAGGTTGGCATAGGTGGTCATCACAAGATGGCGCACTGGAGTCCTCAACGAATCAGCTGGCTCTGCCTTGATAAAGTCCTGACCAGTGGAGACAAAACAGCAGGAAGACAGAACAGAAAAAAATAACATTGTTGTTTTATCGGCAATTAAACATTTATGCCTTGTTTTAACAAACTGAAATGACAGAATACTGACCAGCATAACAGTAATGAGCTCCTGTTTGCGAGAGAAGACGTAGCCTTGTTTCTTCACACACTCACTGATGGCTCTGGCTATGAGCCCAACGCTCTGGATCAAACTGAGTTTCATAGTTAGGTCCTGAAATGAGGGGAAGACACACAGAAGCATGTCGACAAGATACACAAGACGAACAAACAGGATAAATGAAAGGGCACACACAGATCATGGGATTCAGGTCAGCCAAGTAGGCTAAATATGAAGACAATTCAATAATTGCATTTTCCAAATTGTCAGGAATGCAAACAAGGCCAACTGCAGCACCAGTTCAGCAGATACAACTCTACAAGCGACTGAGTGGAAGCAAACACAAACCAAAATCATTCCAGTAATATCAAAATTAAGCAATCAATCCACTCAGTCCTTCAATCAATCCAATAGCGATATTGCAGATTGATCCTCCATGCCTATTGGATGAAGAGAAGTTTAAAATCAGAGCTGTGAGATTAGAGATTAGAGATTGGTTGAACGGCACACCACCTGCAGGCTCTGCTCTTAGAAGTGACAGAAGAGCAGTTAAGAGTTAGAAAGAAATCACAAAAGCCCTTTTACACTCAGCGCGAGTCATTTGTGAGCATTTAAAAGAACAATCCACCATTAAGCAACGAAGAGAAGAAGGAATGAAGGAGGCAACATCGTCTTTAGATCATCTTAAAAGAGATGATACTTTACTATTTTCACTTGAAAATTGTTGTAAACCAGCCTTATTAAGAAGAGCAAAATACATTTTGCGAGTAATGCATGTCATTTAAAAACGGACATTTTGAAAATGATTTGCATTATATTTGGGTTCAGCCATGGCCAGAAGAAAACACTGAGGCTTTTGTGGAATTGTGGCTGCTATCAAAAATGAATAGCACTTTAGATTCAAGGATGGAAACACCATCTAGTAACCATGTCACAGCTTTTACATTCCTGCAGTAGAGTGATAATCCACCATCAAACACTATAAAGGTGACTGTAAAAGATGTTTTGATACTTTTTCTTGGTGAATATTGGCTGGAATCCTTTGTAATGGACTCAATTCAAGCTGACCACAGAAACTGTTGTCAATCAATGTGGAAAGGACAAACTTCTAAACAGCCACCTTTCAAGCCAACTCAAGCCTTCTGGGGGTGTCTGGTGTAAAGCTACATTTCACAGAGGTCGAGCATTTTCACTTAGTACAATGAGGACAGTTGTAGTCAACTTGCAGCATTAGTGTTGGTTTGTGTTTTCTTATCAACATTGCTCCCAACTGATCATTTTCTGCACAACAGCACTTAAGCAGCTTTAACTATGACCCCAGTTGGCCTTGTTGGTATGTTAATGATGAATGCCTTTAAGATATGGTTACTGTACGGTTACATGTGAAGCTTTCTTTTCTTGGCTTGAATAGTTTCAGTTAAGATTTTAGTGACAATATCCCCATAATGTGTGCAGAAGAGTAAGAAAGAAGAGCAAGATGAAAGGGAGGAAAAGTTCACGAGCAAAGTAAAACAAAGAGAACGGAGAGAGACGGCCCCTGTATTCCTGTGACAATACCTTTGTCTCTACTTTAATCCCCAGAACCTGCATGAAATAGAGGTGATATCGTCATGAGTGCACATACAAATATAGCAGTCTTACCTGCAAGTTTCTAGGCACTATTGTTCTCACACAAGCACAACGACAAACACAGAGCAATAGGTGTTGAAGCGCACTGTGTGTGCGTCTCCAAGCATACATGCTATTTTGGACCGTGTGTAAATGGTCACATCATATCTTAAAATGTGAGCAGCATTTGAATCAAAAACATTTAAAGTATAAAACATGACCAGGATGTGAGGCGCTGTAATCCAATGTCTTACGTCAACGTGGTTATAACTGACCAGTCTGATGTATGTGTGTGTGTGTGTGTGTGTGTGTGTCGAGGTGCGTGTGGTTATTTTGTGGCATCCTGGAGTTATTTACATGTAATCTAATTAAGGTAACACACAGTAGACGGCTGTGTGTAATAGTGATTCTCAAATCTGCAGATTGACCCACGTGTGTGTCCTGCTGCCTTCAGACGGCTGCAGGGGTTTATTGATCTGAAGAATAGATTTGTATTCAGCATAAAACAAACCGCTATTTTAATTTGTAGATAAATGTAGACTGCTTTTCCAGCGTTCATGGTAACTACATTTACCGTTATGGTTTTATGCAACATTAAAGACATCTACTGGTTGGAGTTTGTCTAATTAAAGTATTTTATTTATATTTTAAGCATTATTTCGTTATAGTTACTCTCCGTTTGCTCTTGTTGTTAAAATCACCACACCAGAAACAGACGCGGTTCTGAGACGTCTATTAGTGCCAAGAACCTCCCACCTGTTTGTGCCACAAAAAAAGGCCCCTTTAAGGTTAATATGATGCTGACTCAGCCAAGAAGGACAAATCCCAATAGGTGTGACGCAACATGTTTACCACAACTTTTCCACCATTTACTCTCATTCCATGTCACAAACACACAAAGTACAAGGGTCATAGCTGGCTTCAATGTAGCCACGTTTTACTCCAACATCAGAGGGTCCATTTCACTGCAACGTTGGGAAACGCACATGTAGCAAAAATCTGTATTGACATGAATGAAAAATGCTTAGATTTGCCGTGGGTGGGCTGAAATCATACATGATACAATACAACGGATCCAGTTGGATTTAGTAGGAATATAGAAAACTATTGTAACTTCAACTGGAATACATTTTCATGACAATCAGCCATGTTCATCTTAATAAACATCGCTTTCAGTACAACCTGCTACAGTTTCTTGTTCTCATCATCAGTGTCATTTTTTCTCAGAATGCAAAATATTTGTCTGAAATTCCTTCTTTAATAACAAAGCCATATGACCCTATTATTACATTACCTTGGTATTGAAGTGTTTACTGATGCAGCGAAGGATGTCTTGATCAATGCGGGTCAGTATCTTTTCTGGAGGTGCGTTCAAAGCCACTTGACCATAACACAAGATTAGAGTGCTTTTCACCTTCTCTACCTCAACATCATTACGCTCCTGAGGAGAGGAAACGAAGGCGAGATGAAGAAAGGCGATGTTATTGTTTTTTTTACCATCAATAGTAACAAAATCAACTTAATTTGCAAAACATGATAGAAGTTCCAAGTACCTTGAGAAGGTTAAAGATGCTTGGTGACTTCTTGAAGGCGTCCGACTTGCCGAACTCTTCCAGCTTGGCCAGAGTTCCCTCCAGGTGGCTGTTGGCACACAGACCAACACCCATTGCAACTCCCTGATAGATACAGGTGACACGACAAATTGGATCGTTAACTTGTCCAGGTGTGAAACAATCCAGCCAATCATTGAGAAGATACTTTCCGTTTTGTTTTGAACACCACAACACCAGAGAAAGGATCACATGACATCCATCGTTACCTCTCTTTCGACAGCATCATTGTGTCGCGCCGCGAGGAGGATTTCCTGCAGCTGTTTTTTAACCAACTCCTTGTTGAAACACTGTTGTAGAGTCACTCCTATACATCGATACAGGAAACTCTAGAGAGAGTGAAACATACTAACCATGTCAGGGTGTCATGAAAACACTTGTAGGTTAGCAGAAATAACGATTTGACTATGCAAATGTAGAACCACTTCTGATCTGTCAAGATTTTGACATACAGTTAAATAAAAAGCATAACATACAAATCTACACTTCACCCTTTGATGGGGGTGAGTTGAACTGTTCACCTCTCGGTGTACAAATACACGGAGTAATGAGGAGGCATGGCTCCGTTTAGTGAGGTCATGTGCCCCAACGGATGATGACCACTTTTAAACAGTCAACTTTTTGAGACAAATTATGACCAACCTGAAGCTCTAAATTAGGCTTGCTGTGGGGGCTCAGCAACTCAACAAAACACAAAACTATGTCCATTCATTTAATGTCACTGGACTAACGTTGGTAACTACAACAAAGCAATCAGTTCGCTCTTGATTTGTGGTTGAAAGCTGTTACTTACTTTCTCTTCTAAGGCGTTGTTATACGTGGAGAGATATCTTGTTGCCTCAGCTGCCAACTGACACACCCACTTGTCATCATCAATAGTAGCCAGGGTTTTAGACAGGAGCTGGAGACAATTTCATCTTGTTTAGAATGACAATTGAATATTTCCAACATCAACACGAACATTTAAACCATTAATGCACAATAAATGAATTATCTAATATCTGAAATCTAATATGAGCTCAAAAGAAGCAATCTTTCTGTCCATTATCCCCACATTTTGGTTTTATTCAAATGCAAAACACTGACACATTATCTTGGAATGAGATAATATTCCCATGAACAGCAGACAAACACACCTTCAGCAACTTTTCATCCCAGTGTTTCTTATCCAGGCTCTCTGTCGTTGACTCTGGAAACAACAACAAGCAGTCAGACTTCCATACTATAGAGGAGGGAAACTACTGTACATGAGAAAGGAAAAGGAAGTAGTGCAGACTTAAGTGTTGTCTCTGGTGTCACTACAGGGAAGCAGAACTTCATCCAAAACTATTACTTTATTTATTTGTTTACTATATTTCCATACCCTCTAGCATGGACAGCAGAGGAGGTATGTCTTTCTCCCACAGTATCTCTGTATTGGGGTGGATGTTGATGCTGAGGATTTGAAGGAGACAGAGGGACGGAGCTCCATGACCTCTGCTACTGAACGGGAACGCTGCATTCACCTGGGACACACCGAGGCAAACCAGGGCATAAACACACGTAGACAAACCAGTCAGGGATGTTATCAATTATGAATACATTTTACTTATTTAAGCACGTTAACTGCACCACTTTAGTGGGATCCTCTATGTTGAATAAACAGTAAGAGTAGCTCTAAAAGTCAATATCATTATTATAAAGTAACAGATTGTTGCTGAAGCATTAAAGGGAAAAATCAGATTTAACAGGATTATTTGGCATGACAAACAATTGACACTGCAATTCATCAATAACAATCTGTTTCTCCGGCCAGTTATTCGACTGGAGGTTCAGTGAACCTTTGTTTTAAACTCTAGACACAAAAGGAAAGAGTTTGAAAATTGAGTTATAGACTTGGATTTACTTACCAGCAGTCTGAGCATAAGTATTTGAGGGGAGGGCAGATTGACTGGAGGAGATACAAGAAAACATTTAGATTGGAATGGATCACACAGAACAATAAGAATGGTAACTTTTAAAATAGCAAATTTCAATGGTTAATGATTCATTTGTGATATTTTGTGACTTGCATCTAACATGGAACACACACAGCAGATAACTTTCACATGGATGCACCTGGTCAGTAAATATTCCTCCTACCTTCCTGTGTGAAGTCTATGTTGAAGCTGGGCTCCTGGTTATTCTTCTTCTTGTTGCCGAGCACTATCAGACTCTTACACAGAGGAGTGGTGGCAATGCTGTACTGTGAAGGGGTCAGATAGTACAGCAGCTTTGGCCATAGTACCTGCAAACAACGAAACATACACATATTAAGTTTCTCAACAAATGTTCATCTTTCTAACACACAATGGACAACAACTTACTCCAATCTACTCTAAACTAATTTGTTGTAAAGCTAAAGCTTGGTAAATAGCTGCAACTGCAGTGAAACAAACATCCGCAACAACATCAGCAGTTCAAATGATTTTGGGAAGATGGATAAGTCGGTCACCAACAGATCAGACAGTAGATAGTATACGTACATCTGCTAGTCGTCCAACAGTGGTGGTCAGGAGGTGAAGAGTGTTGTCACACATCGTCCTCAGTGCCTCGTTAGTCACCTCTTCTGGATCTGTGGGCTTCTGACCTCGCTGGAGACACACAGACACATGTAAATGTTTCGTATTCCATCCCCTCAGATGTGCTTCTGTCATGCAAAAGGTTTCAAGTCTGAGCACCTTGATTTGCAAGGCCCGGCTTCAGCTTGAGCGGATATGAGGCACTTGTGCACAACATCATCTGTTACATCATGCAGCGCATTGGTTGTGGCGTATGTCACATATCGTCCATTGAGCTCATACATAGTATGTGTTTGATGGCTTAATTGCTGTCTTAAACTTTATGTCGTTCATTAGCTTTGTTAAACATGAGAAGGAAAATTGTTTAAATTACTTGAGCAGTAATTCTCTTACTAAACTAAAAACTACCACTCAAGCTACCACAATCACACAAGCCACATATACAGGAGCATACATGCATGAATAAAATGGTTTTGAGACATAACTTCCACACAAATCCACTTTTCAAACTTTTAAAAGTTGTACCCGATACGTGTCAGGTAAGGCACAGTGTTGAACGATGAATCGAACCAGCAGCTCCCCTCCCTCCAGCTCCAGATAGCCGTGATGAGCCATCGCACTGATCACCTGGACCACACGCTTCTTGACCTGGGACACATAGTGTGAGACATCACAACGTCATGATTATCAGAATAACACAACTTCTTCAGGACAAACTTAACTGACAAAACATTTGAAGAGAAAAATATATTTTTGTTGTGATTAAGCGGAATAGTCATGTGGGTGTCTACAAGTGTGTTACCTTGTTGCTGTGGTCAGCCATTGGTTGTCTGATGCTGGCCAGAATCAGCAGCTTCTTGCTCTCCATTGTGGACGCTGCAAAAACACATTACGACACACACAGAGAATATTAGCGGATAAATAACGGAGGATTGTGTAGTTTATATGACTCCGCTATAATTCAGGGCACATTTAATAACTTATGAACTTATGATAAATCAATCACTGATGCTTGTGGAGTAACAGATATGCGTGTTTGGGATGAGTTGGGGATGCATGTGTTACTGTATTGTCTCACTGGTAGAGTTGATGAGGTGACGCAGGACCGCCAGGGAGCCCATCCTGTTTCGCTCATTACTGTTCTCTAACTTCTGAAGAACAAACATGACCAGTCGGTCCGGGAAGGAGTTAGCTAGAGGGAAAGGAGTGGAGAAAGAAAATTTAAAAATGTAAAATACTTAAATTGTCACAGAAACACAAGAACAAGGGCAAAACGCAGGAAAGACCAGCAAGACAAGAGAGAAAGGGTGAGAAGTAGACCATCTGTCACAGTTAATATGATTATGTTGTGGAGGACACAGAGTCTCGCGCACTAATGGATGATCTCATTACTGGTCTTGTGACTCCATAGAACTAAAACAGATAGAAAGGCTACTATCCCACACTGAACTTGGTCGCCACAAACTTTCTTAAATCAACTGTCAGGATTTGATGTACATTACATTACATTACAGTCATTTAGCAGACGCTTTTATCCAAAGCGACTTACAATCGAGTATCTATCTACACACCGTAGACGCAGCTACGGGAGCAATTTTGGGGTTAAGTGTCTTGCTCAAGGACACATTGACATGAGACTGGTAGAGGCAGGAGCCGGGGATCGAACCTCCGACCCTCTGATTGAAAGGCGGCCCTGCTCTCCACTTAGCCACGGTCACCCGTGCGCTGTAGTGGCAACACAGAGCACATTTAACATAAACACCAACACCAACTGAAGAGCTGCTGTACCTAGTAAGCTGAAGCAGCGCAGGACCTCGTTGTGGTTCTTGACAGTAGGAGGGTTACTGTAATCAACAGGGGCAGACACCTGGGGGAGAGAAAGGACATGTTACACTGTTCTCTGTGACAGCCATGTTTCAACTTGTGCTCCCACAAACACCGTTATGATGTGAGTCACAATAGAATTCATTTATTCAAACTCAATGGAAATGTCTTACTGTAACAACTAAATCTACTCATGCAGTGGCAGTAATAATAATAATGATAATGAGGAAAATAAATAAGTTTGCATTGACTATTTGTCTAAGGGAGCGGCTGAATAAACATGTTTTTTTTATACTGTAGCAAGCAAGTAAGACGTGAGAAGTTTCATACAACCACAATCTCTTACTTGAGCTCAGTTTATGAATAACTGGATATAAGAAATGAGACATTTGTTAATTAAGGATCAACATTTTTTAATTGTGAGAACTTGCCTTTGCAAGCAGCTACCGTAATTTGGACCTGCCAAACTGCTATCAACTCTGTCAATAGTTTAGTGTTAACAAACAAAGTTATGAGACTTTGTGTAAGATAATTGCAGTGGGAATGATAACTGTAACTGTCAGATACTGCTGCTCTATCATTCTGGTGAAATACTCCCCACCTGACAATCCAGATCATACACACATACCGCTGGCAGAGTCATTGTGGTAAAATGTTGCAACAGTCAAGGCATGGGGCCAAGTGTCAGCTGAGTCACAACGTTATGAAAACATCTAACTACAGCGACTCTCTGACAGCCGTGTGACACGTCCTAAAGATAGCAGTGAATATAAGATGCGAAAGGAGTAATCCAGTCTGCCCACAGATTTGTGGTTTCAAGGAGGGGGAACCGGTCCGTCACTGAGCAGGAATAACTAAGACACCATGACCATGCATTACAGTTGGTATGACAGAAACCTAGTCTTGTGATAGAAAGTGATGTTGGGAACCAGCAACTGACAGCGGTCAGATCAGACAGATCCAGCTGAAGCTAATGTAATGAAGTAGTGTTGGTCAGTCTTTTATGCATGCATTTTTCTCCAGGGCTGATACTTCTTTACTAACCATTCCGACATGAAAACAAACCAGAAAGTGACAGCAAAAACACTCTTGACCTATGTCTACTACGTGCCAGACACTCAATGGCTCTGTGTTGGTTGCCCCTCTCTTGGCCACTGGTTGAATAAACTAAACATCAAGTTTGGCTCTTGAGAAACTCACAGATATAGTATCGAAATTTTACAATGTCTGGGAAAAGTTTTTGGAACATCCGTATCATGCCTCATCAGCTGCAGTGTTGAATTTAGTATGCATGTATGTATGTATGCATGTATGTACAGTATGTATGCATGTACCTGTTGATGCAGTGCCAAGAGTAGACCGTCCAGTTGTGTCTCCAGCACCCTGCTGCCCATGCTGACAGAAGCATCCAGCACTAGGCACAGACTCTGAGTGGAGACAGGAGGAAAAAAAGAAAAAGAAAAAATGTATTTAATCATTTAATTCAGCATGTTACACACACAGTGACTGGTAACCTGTGCTAATCCACAAGTACTGCTGAGGCACGTTAAACAAGAGACTCATTCCTATTCAGAGCCAGGAGGCAGTTCAGAGGGAGAGTGATGGTCTCCTGTTTGTTAACACAAATTATCCATGTTATGAAATCCATAACAAACCGTCCACCACACTCATGCTGCTGCAGCGCGCGCGCGCACACACACACACACACACACACACACACACACACACACACACACACACACACACACACACACACACACACACACACACACACACACACACACACACACACACACACACACACACACACACACCTTGCTGATGAGATAGTGCTCGTTGTTTTTCTTGTACAGGGACAAGATGGCCGGAATGAGTTTAGGAATCTGTTCCTCCAGCTTATCGCTGGCCATCAGATGGCACATAGAGCCCACCGCCTCAGCCACAGTTAGCCTCAACTGAACACGCAGAGACAGAAAGACATAACAGAGATTAGATTACATAGATTCATACTTGTAACAAATAGATGAGTGTAAATAGAGAAGGGATAAAAAGGGGAACACACATACAAAAGAATAATAAATAAATAATCATGTTGGTCAAAAGACAATACAACTTGTGGTGATTCACTGTCATTGTTGTTGGTGGCCATCTCATCACAGTTCTATACAGTACGACTGTACTCTATTCTAAATGTATTAAGGTGGAAGAATAGACAACAGAACAAGACATTTTTTTCATTAAAGCAAATGTTCTATCACTGCATGAACATCCTTCTGAGATAATTTGTTTTCCAGTTGTCAAAAAAGGTCCCTGCCTTCTGTAATGCAGCATGAGGGTACAGTGGTTAAATTGTTGGACTAGGACTTAATACAGCTTCATAATTCTGGATGAGATGTGAACAAAATAAATTGAGTGACTCTTCGGAAAACAATTAAACTAAAAAGTCTGCCTTTGTAACCTCCTTGTGCCTACGATATGAAGGCCTGACAGGTACGGCGATGCAATGCCTGAGCCTCGTGAGTGAGTGAGTGTGTGATCAGGTGGAAAAGATTTTCTGGTACTTGTCATGGCCTGGAAAGCTTAATCACATTTGTTGGTGTTAATCTGTAGTGCAAAGATATGGCTGTCTTTTTCTCTAAGGCGGCCGTATATGAAAAAAAGACATTGGTACTCGCTACGCTCAGCATTAGATGGCTTACCGCAGCTCAACTACTTCTTTTTGAACATGACTTTGTAAGCTGCATAGTCCACTGTATATCAAACCATCTTGCTGAACCCCCAACATGGACCTACAGTGTCCTTACCTTAGACTCTCTGCTTTGTAACCAGTTATTGAAGAGGATGTCAAAAGCAGCAAAGATTTCACTGGAAAACGTGTCCTTTCTCACTGTGGGATCTGGAGCCTTGTCCAGGTTAGCGAGGTACTCCAAGATACTGTCGCTGAAATGACACAGAGCTGGAGAAAGAGAAACAAAACAGAGGGGGAAAGAAAATTAAGGAGAGAAGAAAACAATCGTCATGTTTCCATTCAATTGTTAAGCAAATTTTGAGCTTTTAAAATGTCGCAAAAAAAATAAATGTGAATATGGTGCATTTCCATCAACTGGTTTTAAGCGAAAAAACTCAGCAACACTGTGGTTTGGTCCAAAGTTTGCTCTATAGGCTATGAAGGCTGTAATCTGTCATAAACAGAGTAGAGGAAGTAGAGGTGGCCAACTGGAAACAAAACAAGGCGGCTTGGCCATCTAACCAATGCATGAGAGACAAATGGAGAGAGGTCTCCAGGAATTTGTTTCAATTGGGCAAGTTTTAATCCTTCTTTCATGTCAGCTGGCATTGGCCATGTTTCATACTGTCTGGAGACAAAGACAAGCATCTGCATGATATGGGAATATCCGAGAAGACGGCAACAGCGGAAACAGCTGATCAGTCATGTTAGTTAATGTAATCCATTTAACGGTAAAGCATCATCGGTTTTTGGACAAATGCAAAAAAAAAAAACCTCAAGTGTAACTTAAAAACTTGTTTTAACAATTCAGGAGGAGGACATTCAGCTTTTCTAAATATGTGAATGGAAGGAGGCTAATGTAATGATAAAATGGTAAGAAAGAGAAAAGGGAAGAATTGCATATTTTGAAAGAGGTGAGTACCTGGCGATAGTAATTAAAGAGTTTTGGGGTGGGGTTAAGATACTTGAACAATTATGACAATTTTAAAAAGCCTGTAGAGAGGTTCTTACCAGAGGCGAAGACCCACTTCATGTTGTCCTGTTTGGCCATGCTCAACATTGGCAACAAGGTGCCCAGAATAGCATTCAGGAAGGGTACCATGCCATAAACTAGAGAACAAGGAAGAATACTGCATTAAGGGGACGTTATTTCCTTACCACTTCCTCTGTAAAGCAGGGAGACATACACTGTAGTACTGTACTGAGTAAGAGATAATGTTTCGATCAGTTCAGTGGCTCTGGGCATCCCCAACTGCAGCAAGTGTGAGTGCCAGAATTGCCATTTTTGGACAGGTTTAACAGGTTTATGTCTTTCTCAACAACCTGTGAATACCTGTGTGTGTGTGTGTGTGTGTGTGTGTGTGTGTGTGTGTGTGTGTGTTCTTCCTCGTGGCCTTAACAAGGCAAATGTGTGCATTCTTTGTCTTTGTGGGTGTAAATATTCTCTTACCGTTGGAATCAGAAAGGTTGGCCAGTGTCTGGACCACAAAGAAGTGAGGTAAAAGCCCTGGCTGAAACTTGCTTAGTATTTCCTCCATGATGTCATTGATGTGCTTGTTACCCACAGCAACCAAAATATTACTGGCTGCCTGCTGCCAATCAGGGACGACCTCCTGAGTGAACCAGGAAGACGTAGAGAACAAAGTGAGGAACATCATTTATCATCAGCCTCCCGAAATGAACAAAAAATGAATGATTAAAATCTGAAGTTGTACTTTTGATCGTGTCATCTCATCTGAAGCCAGGGAGATGATACTTTTTATTCTGGGGGAACTGATCTCCTCTATCCTGCAGCCAACAACCAGCTCAATAGTTTGAAGAATCACAACTCTGTGGCTCACTACCAGCTAGAGGAGGAGGACGAGGAAAGAAGAAGAAGAAAAGAGACACGGAATAACAATTAAAAGCACATCTAAAACACATTAACAAAACAAAATATGACACAGCACATTCAAAATAAAAGGACATCATTTGTACTACAGTATGTTGTTGATGTTTCCCAAGGGTGTTTCTTCAGTGTAAAGATGTAATCTTCTGATAATCACAAAGTCAGAGGCGGAGAGACAGAATGATAAGATGTTGCAGCATCACACAGACACAAGGTGATTCAGAGCTCTATGGTGACATTTCTGAGGAGCAGATGTGTTGCAAGTAAAAGAACGGGCAAAGAAGTGAATTTGAGGGATGTTTTCACTTTAACATCAAGCTACATTAGCAACTCTTTTTTATGAGGACTGATCCTATTCTATGTATTGTCTCGGCCCATGCAGGTGAAATGTTAGCAGTGCAGGACTGCAAATTAGGATTTGGCAGCATGTGTCACTTTGTAGCTCAATAATAGTAAATTTTCAAGAAATTGTGAAAAAAAAAAAAAAAGTCAGACTCTCTTTGTAATAGAGGTGCATAAACAGCTATTTATGGCAATATTCACATCTTGTACATTTGTGAAACCAAACCACACACTAGGGGCTCTACCAGATTTAACGGATTAGCAACAAAACCACAAACATCTCCATCATCTAGTACCACTCTTTGGTGTTTGCTGCAATTCTGCTTTTTGTTCAACATGGGGGATTTCCCCTGCAGCTTCCACTCTGCATGTGTACAGTGGGATACCACATGACACCAATAGCAACACAAGCACTACAGACTAGAGGAGTTAAATGGTAGTGTTAGCGTGCTCATGTATAGCAGACATGCTTATCAGGCTACAAGAGTGTGTACTGATAATTAGTTCCAGGTTACTCTGGTATGATTTATTAGAGCAGGCCTGAGGCTGACACTCTGAGAGTTGTTTGACATACAGTGTAACAGAGGTGTTTTCTGGGCTTTTACCTTTGGGTGTTTCAGAAGGTAGTCCTGACACATGGCTAACACTCTGTCTGGCTGCTGTTTTCCCAGAGTCAACATAGACTTTCTGACCTGATCCTGGACCTCCGAGTCTTTATCAGTGGCCGCATCTAGCAGAGCCAGGGTCACCTCTAGAGGGAAAAACATGACAGAATGGAGACAAGTCTGAGTAGGAAAAGAAAAATGTAGAAAGAGGAGAGCGATGGAAGAAACACAAATGGCTAAAGAATGTTTGAGACCAATGTGTCTAACAGAGCAAATCAATTACTGTAGCTGAATAGAGGCAGACAGAGAAGAGGAGAGAAGAAAGGAGAAGTCAAGAGCAGTAAAGAGGAAAAGCTCACGTTCAACATCCGTCTCGTCCATGGTGGACAGCAAGAGGGCTGGCTTCCTGAGCCTGTGGCCGAGGATGTAGCTTCCCTCCTGGGGTACAGGTGGGCACAGGCTACCTGCCAGACAAACCAGATACAGAGGAGTTACAGCTGAGAGATCACAGCTTCGCTAAAGAAAAAAACATTGAGAGGAGACCTTTGTCGTCAATCTGAATTTGCTTTAAAATGTAACTGTCTCTTCAGCTGTCTACGCTTTAGCTGACCTTACCTGTTCAATCCACTTCTTCAGGTACAAACACTACCACCCACTAAAACAAATACCAAGTAACTGTTAGCTAACTGGTGCAGTAACTTTTTAAGATTACGAAGCTCTATAAAGATGACATTAATCCAAACACAAGTAGCAGTGTTAGCCGAGTAAACTCTAAGCGTCATGGCCTTTCTTGGTTGGTGTTATAATATAGTATCTGGCTTAGACCTGCTTGGGTGGTGATGCTGCAGCAGCGAGCTAACCGTCTGAGACACGTTAGCATGCTAAGCTAGCAGCTGCTGCTACGGAAGAGCCGACAGCGTCCTCACGTCACAGACTGGAGGAAAACAACAGCCTTGTTAATACTTACCGAGTCCCTGTGAGCGTCCGCTAAACAATGACCCCTCACGACAAAAGTGCTTCTTATCTCGGTTTAAACGAGGCTGTCCTGTCAGAGTCAGTGTTGGCGCTGTGTGTCTCTCTGTCACTGCAGGTGTAAACACGCCTGATCATGTGCTTCTAGTCAGCAGGAACGTATCAGGCAGGGGGCGTGGCCAACGCGTCAGTATCACAGCACTGAGGAAGATAGAGCTGCTACTCAACATCAATACTGTCTGCTATAGTTTTACATGATACTGCTTTATATTATGGAGACTACTGTTATGCAGGACTCAACTTCATAATCAAACTTTTTTTTTCATATTTGCATGTCTCTGTGTATCGACCATTACTGTTTCTTCCAGGTTTAACTGCCTAGTGAAGCAGTGGAGAAATAGATATTGAGATACTTTGAGTAAAGGTACAAGGGCCAGAATGTAAAAATACTCGCTTCTCAGACGCCCACTGCTCCCAATAAGTTAGGGATGGGTTAAATGCAGAAGACAAATTGTGTGTATGTGTATATGTATATGACAATAAAATACTAACTTTTTTTTTTTATTAGAAACTACAGCTGTCAGATGAAGAGTAAATAAAGTTAAAGGTAAGCTTAAAATAGAAATACTCCAGTAAAGTACAAGTGCCTCAAAATCATACTTGTCAATGTGCAGTTCAGTCGCATTTGAAAAAATAATTTTCATAAAAGTGTTAAATTGTATAATGTGTCACTCACCCCTTCAGAGTCTTGATTGCCACATCTTTTATCCCTCATTCTTTAATGAAGGTCTGACTCAGCTTTGACTCAGGCATCTCTGCTAACCCTCCACTTCCTCCTTGTACTCATGTCTGTGCAAGACCAACATCAGAGCTCTGACAGTTTCATCATCCTCCTGATGAGTGACACCCGGCTGTCAAAGTGTGAAAGCATTTCACAACAGGGTCCCAATACCCAAACTATGCAAAGGTTTTTGTGTGACAGCTGGTGCAGGAGACGGCATGACAGGAATTCTGGAAATTTAGAGTTCAAGTTCATTGGGCAAATCTGGTGTGACTTATCCAAATACAATTCTATAAAGCAACCCTAGTCCACTGTTATCAATAGCCGTTTGCCTTAATGTTCTAATGTGAGTCAATCAGGGAAAAATATAACCAGAAAAATACACTGCTTTGCCAAATATTCCAAACCTCTCAATTCAAATGTTTACATTTTTGACAGCCCTTAAAGACCTTAACTGTAAATGTTATTGTATGAGATGAAGAGGTTAAAACATTCATTTAGTGAGCACTATACGCCCACCCACCGGCCCTCCTATTCAACCCTGCTTGTGATGGAGGTTTTGGTGAGCACAAAAGACATAAAGCTATTTTACAGTCTATGTTTTTATCAAACACATAGATGTAATGACATGTTTATGTACAGTGTTCAGTGTTTAATGCAATATTACATCAATATCAAAACACTTCATTAACATGGTCAGGCAATTTGCAAACATGACATAATTATGTCAAAGTATCTCAAATCAAAAAAGCTGCAAGTTAAATATTTGACTTAAAACATTTTCACTTGAACATATTTGATTACTGGAAATATAGTGACTATAAAAACAAAATAACGTACAGCATTAGGTTTATATATGTTTTACATATCACATATTATTACAGGTACTTTAAGGAAGGTTCTCGTAATAAAAGCTGATTTTAATTACAGGTTCCCTACATGGCCAGAGTTATTTGCCGACTGTTTATGAAGTTCGTCCACAAAAAAGTGCTTAACAGTTAAGCTGGTTACAAAGTCAAATATGGCTTCAAGTTCAAAGCCTCTCATGATGTATAATAATAAAAATATCTCTCATGTATGGTTTGAAAACAATACATATTAGTGCATGATAATTATATAAAGGTTAGATAGGTTAAGTTGATGCTGAATACAGTGTTATTTTATTTAAAAAAATATGTTCACTTTTACATAATCATCAGAAGAGCAGCCACAATGCATGTCAATAAAAAGTGAAAAACAGTTAAAAGATATATATGAAAAACATCATTAACAGAGAAATATTTCCAATGCATTACACAGGACATCATGAAACAATAACAAATAGCAAAAATAAAACAAGACCATGTGTTTGTGTACAACATTCAAAATGCAGAAAGTAAACATTTTCTGTGACTTTTAGTAAATATAGCAAATAAAAAAAATATTTATAACACCAACAAGTTTACCCTGTAAAACACAGACAACACGATTACCCTGTAAAATGAGACTTTGTCATTTGAGCCAATCTAAATCAGAGCGCACAGAACAACACAAAAACCACAAAATGACATCATCTCTTGCCTGCAGCCTGTGTCAGTCTTCATGTGAGATTTCAAACCCTCCATCCTCTCACTCCAACAGCACAGACCTCTTTCCCATAGCAGTTGTATTGAATGTAGAGATCGCCAACGGTTCTGACTCAGTCATTCATACTGAGTGGTTGTTTGATATCTTCTCTTGTTGTCTGTACGTCATCCTTGCTTTCTCACACTTCTTCTTTCTTATTTCTCGGGTTTCTGGCCTCATGCGTTGGCAGTGTGCACGTCTCTGCCCGCCTGCTTTTTCCTGTTGGAAAGAAAATAAAACATTGGTATAAAAACATATAAATGTAGATGAATCATTTACTCTGTGGTATGGATTTGATCTTCATGCGCTAGTCTAAATAAGCAGGAATAGCCATAAGACAGAGTTTTATCATTTCCTCTAGTCAAACACTGTTGTTGCCAGAGTAACACTGTGCAGACAGATCGAGCAGATTTTCAAGGATATTTTCTTCAAAACTACATGTAGTCTTTGATTTCAACATCGATCTCAACATCAAAGTCTTCAAAAATCTATTTCTGTTCCATTGCACATGTTTTACTTTTTAATAATTTAGCCAACACCTCTGCATGGTGGGCAGGGACACTGACTTTAAAAAAACATTTATGTAAGGAAATAATTTGGTTTACAGCTCATTCCTGTAATTGTCTATGGATGGAGTATGCTTTGTTATCAGAGTGAAAGGAAACAGCTTACAGCGGGTGTTTAAACTTCTCAACAAGTAGGTTTGCTGTTTATGGGAATGAATGAACATACTCGTGTTTGGTAAGCGGGGCTTTGTCGCAGGTGATCTCTGTGAGCTGCCCCCCGTCCTGAGTGAGTGTCTGCACCCCCGCCTCCGAATGTTGCACGCTGCCTCTCGGAGTGGATATACCCTTCAGCTTCACTTCTCTGCCGTCAAACAAAGGTTTGAAATATGATGATGACGGAAAAAAAATAGTGAAAATATACATGAATACACACTGACGGACTCTTTCAACACCTACTTACCCGTTGGTTCCTTCTCCTTCTCCAAGCATTTGGAGGCCTGGGACTTTCTGTCCAAAGACTTTCACAGCGATGGACATGAGCAGGCCGCAGCGATTTCTGAAGCAGCAGGTGGCGTCTACCACCAGGAATACCACCAGGAAGATCACCATGACGATGCCAGCCACGCTGCCTTTGGTCATGCTGCTCACTTTGACTGGATGAGGGAGATGAAAGAGTCAAGGTGATCAAACTGAAAGTATGGCAAACAAGCAACACGTTTTTGTGAGTTGATCTGTCATGCCACAATGTCGAGGTGCAGTTCATCTCTATTTGTGTCACCGCTCCCAGTTCATAGTTTAGGCCAGTTTAAGTGTATGATATAAGGAGTGAAAGGCCCCATACCTGGCTGATCTGCAATGGTGAAGTTGAACATGGCAGGGATTGAGGAACCATTAGGGTTGACGGCTGAAACTTCCAGTTGATAGTCTGAGCCGTAGGACAGATCTTGAAGGGAGACAGAGTCAGCATTGGACGGCAGCTGCATCTCTTTCCACTCAGGTCCCTCTTTATCCTGAGAGAGCATAGGAACCAAAGGATGAAAGTAAAGAAACAACACAAAGAAAAGGAGAGATTCATTGAGAAAGGCAGAGACAGGCTCACGGCGTCTCTTACCTGTTTGTATCGTATGTCAAAGTACAGCAGAGGAGTTCCACCATCATCAGTCTGTTTAAGGGGGACAGAGAAGGAGTTGCCCTCTACTTTCATCTCATTGGACAACAAAACAGGGCTGTCTGGTTCACCTATGGACAGGAGGCAAAGAGAAAAGAAAGAATTGATGACCAACTGATGAGCTTTCATGATATAGACAAATAAATACAGGTTGACTGGGCATGTCAGTTTATTTTTTCATTGTTTAGTGGATCACTGTGGGTACTTTACCTCCTGAGGATGGTTAACAGTCGATTAAATGGTGTCATCAGCAGCATGAATGAACGTCAGGCAGCAGATGACGGTTGCATGAAAGATGAATAAGAAAAATGAGTGATGGCAGATGAGGAGGAAAAGCCTTGCTTGCAAGACATATCAACACTGGCATGCAGTAATACTTGCACCTACACTATACATATATTTTACATCACGTAAATATGTATGCAATGCTCCACACATATGATATATAAATGTGGTGTGTGTTGACAGTGATTGTTGCTAATGTAGAGTGTGTACCACTTACGTAATCCCTGGGTGCGGACGGTGTTTTTGTCTGAGAACTGTCCCACTCCCACTGCATTCAAGGCAGCCAAACGCACAGTGTACAACGTGTACGGCTTGAGGGAGGGGATGGCTAGGGGATCTACAGAATGATTGAATGTGAGTTGACGGTTTAAGCAATTTAAAGTATAAAAGATTCACTCACTGATCTGATTTTCTCCTGAGAGTCATGATACACAACTGTAAAAGCCTCTTGAAAAACAGATGTTTTACCTGAAGCTGGGACTGTGATCTCCTTCCACTGCTCCGCTGCACTTTGCCTCCACTGCAGGACGAAGCTTGTGATCGATGTTCCTCCACTCATGGGTGGGGTTTTGAGGGAGAAGAGGACTGAGGTTAGTCCAGGTGAGACTGACAGGTAGTGAGGCGGACCAGGCTGGGCTGTGTGTAAGGAGGCAGGTCAGAGAAAGATAGAAATGTGTAAGTGTCATGGTTATAAGTAAAGATTAAATCAACTTTTCCTCCACTCAACTTTTGTCTCAAAGACAAAGACAGACATAAACTCTTACTGTGTATTGAAACGTCTCTCGATGCGTTTCCAGAGGTGCTGACAGCCATGCAGGAATATATTCCACCATCAGAGGGCACTACCTCATCAATCACCACCACACCATCAACAACACGGACACGTCCAGAGGTTGAGTCCTGACAGAGGGAGGCACAAAAGGAAATGTCCAATCATATATTGGACCAATCTTAAGTCTATAAATGCTCAAACAGTGTTGAAAGTCAACACGCAGCAACAGTAACATGGCGTTAACTGGACTGTCAAAGCTGTAGGGGCTGAAAAATACTGGCTACAAATGTCAGACTTGCAGCTCATGCTGTGTATGTGTGTGTGTGTGTGTGTGTGTGTGTGTGTGTGTGTGTGTGTGTGTGTGTGTGTACCATAAACTCTTACCAGTGTGCGTCCGTTGTGCTTGTTGAGCCAGTGTAGCTCAGGCTGAGGATGGCCAGAGACGTTACAGGACACAGACACTCTCTCGCCCACTGATACACTCTGCTGCTCTGCTGACACAAACACCTCTGGGGCCTCTGAAATGAAACATCTCATGTGTCATCATAGCACAACATGATACAGTAAACATGTTCATGTATAGTGATTTAAGTACATTTGGATTGTATGTCGTTGTTGTTTGTTGTGTTTTGGTGATCTAATGAAGTTATCAGAGGGGTGGGAAAATATCATATAAATTGAACTTACCATAAACATGAAGCATAATGGTGGCACTGCTCTCAGCTATCTTGTTGGTGGCGGTGCAGATGTACTCTCCATAGTCGGCTCTGGTAACAGACCTAATAATCAACTCGCTGCGGTCTGAGTTAAACTGATGATGTGAAGGGTCAAACGTAGCCGGCCTGGGAGGACGACAAGCAGAGCAGAACACACAATGAGTAATGCTACAGGGATTTGTTATTCATATGGATTCAAAACATGTCATGCAGATATTTGATATTGCCAGAAACCACACACACACACACACACACACACACACCTCTCCCAAAGTCAGGACTTACATGATCCAGGTGATGTTGGGTTTTGGTTGGCCGTCCACCAAACACACCAGGGAAACGTTGGTTTCTGGTCCGGCAATCACTTTTTTCACCACTTCTCTCAGATGCACAGAAGGTGGAGCTGCAGGAGGGAATTGCATTTTTTATTCCAAATCATGCTTTGTTAACACTTCAGATTTATTATGGCATCATTATGACTCAAAGCAAAATTAAGCCATCCCTAACTATAACACTCATTGACACAATTATGTTACCCACATCAGAGCCAGAAAGTGTGGGGTGACCGTGGATAAGTGCCTAAGTGGAGAGCAGCGCCGCCTTTCAATCAGAGGGTCGGAGGTTCGATCCCCGGCTCCTACCTCTACTCGTGTCAATGTGTCCTTGAGCAAGACACTTAACCCTAAAATTGCTCCCGTAGCTGCGTCTACGGTGTGTAGATAGATACTGAATTGTAAGTCGCTTTGGATAAAAACGTCTGCTAAATGACTGTAACGTAATGTGTCATAAACTGTCTGTCACCCCCTGATCACTATTTAACATTCATGTGTAAAAGAAACCGACCATTGACAACAACGGAGACGGCGAGTTGCCGTTTGATGGGCCTTCCTCTGATCTGAGCCTCACACACGTACGTCCCAGCATCCTCTTTCTTCACATTTTCAATGAGGACTGAGTTATCAGACAGCCGATGCACACGCCGTCCTTCTGAAGTCAGAGATGGCAGGACAGAAATGCAGAGACAGATGGAAAGATTAGAAAAATGGTAAAGGCAGAGGCAAAAAACACAAAAAGAGAGAAAAGAAAGTTATGTTGCTTCATGAGAGTCCAATATTCAGTCATGTCAAGTTTACAAAATGTGCAAAGCTATTTTGTAAACTACAAAATAACCCTTCAAACTCCATGCCCAGGGTGCTGGTCCTACCATCAGAGGAGATTCCTTCTTTGTGTCTGAGCCAGTGAACATCTACGGCTGGCTGGCCGGTCACCAGACATGGCACCAATCCATCTGTGCCATTCAGAAACTCATGGTAGGTGTTGGTGCTCCCAAATGATGGACCCTCTGACAAAAGAAGAGAATGCTTAGGATGCTTACTTTCTATGCAACACAGCAAGAAAATGAAGGCTATCAGCATTAAAATGTGGGTTCGTTAAACAATATGCTGAATACTACCAATTTCTATTTCCTAGCTAAATAAAAGATCAGTTATAGGTTTAGCAACAACTGCCATCTGTTACGTACCATAAACATACACCTGTGTAAAAACGTCATCTTTGTGTCCGTTTTCGAACTCACACAGACAGGTATATCTTCCTGCATCCTGCATCGTAGCCTTCTTAATGACCAATTTAGAAGAAGACTCATCCACAATTGACACCTTGTCTTCATCGTCAATGTCATTCCCGTCCTTCTGCCACGTTATATCTCCCTCTCCCCCAACTAGGACAGGAGAGGAGCAGCGAAGTAGGAAGAGACAGAGTGAAAATAAATGCTTTAACATGCTTACTTTGAAGCATCTAGAAGAGGATCAAACTGAAAAATGTCATTCACATGGACGAGCTTCATTAGTCATCAAATGAAATTGAAATGACTCACCTTTACACAACAGTAAGATCTCTTTTCCCACCTCAATGTCTTGCTTAGTGGCAATGATGTTCATCTTTGCATCTAGAGGAGGAGGAGAAGAGTTTTGTTTTTCTGTTGCACCTGTTTCTGCTTTTTCCAAAAAAGCATTTAGAACACAAAAGTTATCAAATATATGTGTTTCTGATTGATGCTCTGCAGGAGAGCAAACATTGAGCTGATGACCAAACAGTTTGATTTAACATCCACGTTGTAAATTCTTATGATTACAAAACTTACTTTGGCAGAAATAAATTAACAACAAAAATACAAATTCACTGACAGTAAATATAATTATTTGTCCTTTTTAAACATAAAAGATGGGCTGAAATAACACATGTAGCCATGTTATTAGTACATTATGACATAACATCTGTTGAAAAATAACAAAATAGGTCATGGTGCAAAAAAGGTCAGATGTGGTTTGAAGCACCTGGCATTAAGATCATCTGAACTAAAGACATCAACAAAAACTGATCCCAAAATGTAAGCTTTAATTTCTCAATATCTTGCTTAGTATTTATTATCAAAACTATAAACTACAAACTTTATATTTGAGACAAAACACTCAGATATTGGTTATTTTCTGAGTTATTTCCTGCTTACACTTTAAATCATCAACACAAACCTACTTTTGCTCAAAGTCTCCATATTCTACCCATGCAGTGTGTATTGAAACATATCATTATGACTCTGTTTTTCTTGTAGAAATCTTAATAAAGTAAACAGATCTTACCTGTGCCGTGCAGCAGCAGCAGCAGCAGCAGCATCAAGGCTATCTTTAGGATGACAGCTGATTGCTTCGTCATGTTCACCCGGCTGCTGATTGCCAATCCTGTATGACTTGAGATCAAAACTCTGCAGTCTGTCTGTTGAGTCTGAAGGTTTTCCAGTCAGCACAGCTGGACAGAAGTATATGTGACTCTATAACACACTGACAAGCAGACACCTGTTATTTCCTAACCACCTAACATGAGCATGATAGGGAGAGGGTCCGTGTCAGAGGTTATATAGGAGCACAAGAGCAGAGGAGATGAGAGGAAACGAGAGAGGGGTGGGGGGAAGAGAGAGAGAAAGAGAGAGAGAGAGAGAGAGAGAGAGAGAGAGAGAGAGAGCATTGCTCCCTCATCCTCCTTTAATTAACCCCAACCGAGTTACTGTTGGAGAAATGGGAGGCGAAGACTGAATGACGTCCGTGCCCCTCTCATTCCAATCTTTCTCTCTTTTCCTTGACTCACATTTGTCCCTACCTGTCTTTTGTCTGTCCCTTTTTTTCTAGTTCTTTTACCTCTCCTCTCTCTCTGTCTCTCGCCTTCTCTCACTCCACCCTGTTCCCTCTCTCTTCCTCCAGGCCACCGGATGAAAGCCCCCTCAGGGGAAGAAGAGATGGGGAAAAGATATTTTTATCATTCCATCGTTCAAAAAAGGGTCACATACTTCTCAAGCACACGGAACAAACTGCTCACCCAGTGTGCCGAACACTGCCACCGTTCACATTTCCTGAAAATGTACGTCCTTTAGGATGCTGAAATCAACAACCTCAATGACACCCATTCTACTGCAAAGAAAACATTTTCTTAACTTAACTTAACAGCTCCTACCCGGTGATTGCAAAATAAACTGTATTTGAGGGTGTTGATTGTCAACAAGGCCTAGAACATTTAATCATCTAATTCATGTAGTCAAGTCAAAGTCACATCAAAGTAGACTTAAAAGTAACATTTTGATTAAAGTCAGTGGTGTGTTGACGGTGGCTTTTTAGATTAGCATCATTAGGCTTTATAACTTTGAATAAAATGCTGTTTAAACAGCAGACATTTTGACTTAATAAGAAAAACACTAGTCTTACTTATAACATTAACAATGGCTCCGCTCTATTCAAGTTTCCCAGTAAGCCATTGTAATGGTAAAATATGTATTTGCTTATGTGTTGCCACATATCATAGAGATAGGTGCAGCGCTGTCCTCATTTTGACCCTGAAACTGTTTTGCAACATGTTTGTGTGCTTGGCCTTAGACCCTCACACCCTGTGTCCCGAGAAGCGTCTGCCGACGGCTTAGTTCCACATCTTGTTGTCTAGTTCCACATCCTGTTCCATAACCTTTAGACAGCTTGTGACAAAGACTCTCTGATGGAGCATAGGGGAAATAAGCCATACTGCAAAACGTATGGCTTAGGCGTCTGCACACAAAGGGTGCGGTTTGAACTGTATAAATATCCTCCACTCTGTATGTATCATTTGAAGATCACTTATGCAGACGCTGTAACACGTCTCTACATAACTGTCCTCCGCTTGCAAGCAATAAATTGACTCACATCATTTGAATCATTCATCACAGTATTGTCTTTATTGGAAACTAATCTTTACCCCGTTCTACCCAGAAAATTCCACAACACCATGCAGTGTGACTGTGAGCCAGCATGACCAATACCAGGAGCCTGAAAACGGAAGCAGCTAAATGAAGTTCAGCCATCATTCTTTACACCTGTGCTTTTCTACTGTGACATGTCAAAATGCCTGCTGTGATCACCGGGATCCTTACAGGAATATCTGGGGGGGGGGGGGAATCATGCATTGGATTCATCACAAAACTCTGAACATCAGTTTTGGTCATTTGCTAAAGGGTGATGCTTCGTGCTTTACGTGAATGGGATAAAAGGGTCAGCGAAATGAGTATCCTAAACTGAAACACCCAATCCCAGAGCTTATTGTACGTCACTACTCTTTCATCGTGTGGCGTTAGTGCCTGTTGCCAGTCAAGTTGCGTTCCTCTGGGTCCTATCACTTCTATTGGCCAAAGGCCAGCCGGCTCCTCCCACCTCCCCCGTGATAGCCTATCAGTGTTTCCACGCCGCCGTCCCACCAGCCAATGAAACGGGCACAGAGTCCGAAGGGGCCACCTATCGGGTTGATTATCAGGAAGCGCTATTATGGCTCATTAGGTCGGAGTGTGCTCATAATGAGGGCTGTTAACGAGGGTGGGCTCACACACACACACAGCTGCTCTACATCACATTCTTTTGAGCACTTCTTGTTGACTATCGTAAATGTTTTAATTGCTTCTGCTTGTGTTACTGCAGGCCCAAGGCTCAACAACAACAACAAATCGATACTCAAACATTATGTAGTCACTCAGAGACTATTCAGTATGTTTTGAGGACATGTTGGAGTCATTATGAGCATCATTCTGGCCTGCTCCATCTTAATCTTTAATTCAACGCAAAATGTTTTGGTCAATTGATACATCTACATTCTTCAATTTAAAACTTTTTAAATAAGCTTTTAAATGATCGTTACAGTTACAGTCCTTCGTTTGCTTACTTATGCATTTTGACAGAGATCAGGAAAAATACGGTATTGTACTTAAAACATGTGACTACACAAAACTTTCGAGTTAATGACAATAAAGATGCTTCTGTTGCAGTTACGTCTGTAAACATGAGTGAAGCTCGAGCTGTTTTGGTGTAGAGAGCTACATCAGCTAAAATTGTTGTGTATCTATAAAATGATGCTGAAGCACATCCAGTGCATTAACTGATAATCTTTAACAATGATTTAAACCTGTTAACCCACACCTAACCTTAATAATAAAAAAACATTAATGATAGTTTAGTGCAGTTTTAACAGATTATTCTTCCCAATGATCTGGCGTCAGAAAACCACATGGATGCATTTGAGCAGAGCTTTTACTGTATCATAAAAACGCTTGTGTTGCTATGTTGACACACTAGCTTACATTTGAAATGTTGTTTAAGGAACATAGCTAGCAGGGACTCAGTGACCAGCTAAAGGACACAACGGCAGGGTGTTTGCTTATGACCGGTACACATAGTACACAGATAATACATACAAATACATTGTAAAAAATAGAAGACATTTACATAATCCATTTTTGTAATTTTTATAATATAATATAATAATAATACAGTGACAAAAATAATGTATACACAAACAGCTACATGTAACACGCAGACTGACAGAAACAATGATGTGACAGTTGAAGACACAAGGACGAGACAGGCAGGAAGAGCGAGAGAGACAGAGACAGACTCTCGTGACTGGAGAAAACACACCCTCACTCTCTGGATAGAACAGACCTGCGTGTGTGTATGTGTGCATGTCTTCAAGTATCCTGGCTATGATAAGCTTGGCTTATTGGATTATGTAACTTGAACCTCAGTAAATTGTGTTGTCAAAGGCAAAACATTACACCATAATTGTTTGTCCCCTTTTGTATATCATGTTAGGATATTAGGATATTCTTGTGAACACAGACGAAATGTTCCTTTGAGTTTGACTGAGCTCTGATTAGCGGTGTTTCCAATATTGTGCTTGACGAACGGACGGACGCAGATTCACAGTCCCAGTCCTAGATTCAGAAGAAAATATGAGCCTGGAAACAGGGAATAACCTTCACTTGTGCAAACCCTTCTGCAGAAAGTATATCGCAATTATTCAAACATTTCTAGAGCTTCCATGTCTCCACTTTATACAACTTATAATAACTACTGCTGACCGGACATAAATTATTTCCTGTCAAAGTTAAAAACTGAAGTATTAATACTGCAGAAAATAAATCAAAATTAGGAGCAATCATACCATCATTCCCAATACAGTGCAACCATGTCGTCACTCTATAGTATTACTGTAACATCAAGAAGCAGGAAGGGCTCAAATAGATAATAATCAGTGCTTAGCTTGCACACGTGACACCAGAATGGTTTGTGCGTAATGCCACTGCCAGACACGTCCTGTCCACCCAGCAGAAAGTATGTTTGACGTAAACTAAAGAGCAGCACCATCACCGTGTGTGTGTGTTCTCTTCACAAGATTAGCTCACTGAAATGAGCTCTGAACAGTTTGGTATCATTAGTCATTAAAAATGCTAGATGTGGATTTGGAGTTAAAAGGTTCAGTCGGACTCATTAAAAGTGAGCAACGACTTTCAAAGTTGCTTCATGCTGCAGTGGTGCCTTTGAAAGCTTGTTCAGGACGATTATTGGAAAAGATTAGAGCAAATAACAGCCTAAACTACCAACATGCTAAATATTGGAGACAGGAGTATTCATTTCTTTGATTATTTTGCTTCCACACCCTTCAGTCAAGCTCCAGCAATCTCCAAGGTGAAGTTATGATCATCTGTAAATCTGTAAAATTAAAAAACACTGATTTGATCAGTTAAAAGTCAAACTCAAAAAGTTGAAACTCAAAACATTCGATTGGGCAGTTGTTTTGGACAAACTAAAAATTCTATTAGGTCACACATTTCACTTTACAGTAACTGCGTTTGTATGCATTGTGTCTCTGTTTCAAGATAAATGAATGGACACATAGCTTTAGACTGATTTGAATAAACGTTTAAGGATGTCAGAATAATTTTCATGATTACTTTAGTCCCACTTTGTTGTAGCCTTCTATTTATCACTCTGACCTGTTAAAATATACTGCGTATTTAGTAATTATATGACAGCTGGTTAGCACATATCATCTTACCTTTAATATGTATAAAGAATGTATAAAATTACTTTCATTTACTTAAGACGACAAACATGCAAACTACCAGGATCTTTTAGTTTGCTAAGACAATCCTGCAACAGTGCAGTTGTAATTAACATCACACTAATCCAAGTACTGCTTACTCCTCGCACGCAAAGCCATGGTTTGTGCTCACGTCTGTAACATAATCACTGTTACTAAAATAGTGTCAGACCGGATGACTCTAAACAAAAGAGAAACTTCACTTCTCCTCTAGATTCTCCATTGTTATCAATGTGAAAGTGACAACAGTGCAGCGTCAGGCTATATTTATCCAGCGTATATTTATACACGGATAAGACACTGAAAGAGACGCCCTGAGGTCATCTAAACCTCTGTTTACGCCAACCATTGTTGTCACATAAACAACTAATAAACAAACACTGCGGTGTGTTCTCCTCCTGTACACCATGTGTGCGTGCATAGTGTGTTTTTGCTGTGTTGTGTCTATTCCAGACCGGACCGGTCCAGCGTTTAGCCAGACCTCTGCACCATCTTCAGCTAATAATGGGAGTGACCCGGTCTACTTCTTGTTCTGTGCTCCTCTCTTCCTGGCCTCTTGTGCCATACAGGAAACTCATCGTGGATCAGCAGAGGCCACAGACAGGTGATAGACAGGCTTCTATCATCTGTCCGTCTGCTCGGTTAGCATCTGGGAGCCCAAGCGCAGTGCACAGGCAGGATGAACTTTATTAAGATAAACTACGGCTGCGCAAGCCAAAGGTCAGGGGCACAGCACCCCACTATGCCCACAGAAAGAAGAGGAGGAGGACATGAGGAGACGAGAGTGGCAAAAAGGGATTTTTCAGCCAAAGCCATGTCCCTCATCAAACAGTTGGGCAGTCTAAACAATCTTGATGTCGCCATCAGATCTTTCATCTGAACATCTAAGCCGAATCTGGCGGATCCAGCTGCAGATGTTCCATCGCTCCAATTAAATTATAGCCTCGCAACAACAATCAGAGTGTGAGAACTGAGCACTGCAGAGCGCACTATAGGAATTACTTTATAACTAGGAATTACTTTCATCAAGAGAAACAACTGATGAAAATGGTACTGAGGTATTTATGAACACACAGCAATAGGATGCGGGACAAAGTTTAAGAATCTGGGTCTGACATAAATGTTTGGTGCTTAAATCTAGAGCTGTTTTCCACTAAGATCTCATCTTCAAGTTGTTTTTTAATTGTGTAATGTGTGACGGCAATTTAGATCTGTTGACAAGTTGAAGGAAAAAGTGCTAAAATAGTGAAGAAATGATGAAGTACTCACTCACACACATTCAATCCATCATCAATCTGTCATCTGAAGCCAGCCTCTGTCATTGTTATTGTAAGTCACTGAAATTCAAAATACAATCAGCAACAACAATAGTAGGAAGACAGATTGTCTAGAAACCAAGCATTTTTAAATGCGCTTGGAATAATCAGCTTTTTTTTTTGTAGACAAACAAAGCAGCATGTCAAATGAGTTTCTGGTTTGGCCCTAACTTTCTCTTCTTACTTGCTGCTCACATGAACTTAGACCCATAAACTTGCTCAGGCAAGTTTCAAATTAGATTTGTTTTCCATTTAGAATCATTAAGTTACCACAGGATTACATAAATAACAAAAAAAAAAACATCTTATACAATGGGGAACGTTTCCATTGACATTTTGAACTGAAGGGGAAGCTGTTGACCCCATCCCAGCTAAGGAATATAAACAATATTTACTAGAATGGAGCCCTGTTTATTTGACTCATAGTTTATTTTGCATGCCATCCGATGACTGAATGAATTCATGTCAAACACCGCAGCCGGCTGTGAGCGGTTTGCCAGCAGCTGATATTTTACTAGAGTTTCCGTTAAGGATGTTTTCTTCCAAACACACGCGGCGTCTCATTTAGCAGACATCATTACAACGGCCTGCTATGCTTTTCAGTCACTTGCCTGATGATGTTGAGAGAATGAGCGAACAAAGTACATTTTATGAATGAACTTTTATCTAGTAGGGAACTGGTGCGGACAGGATTTTTGGTTGGAAAGTGGAAGCATTTAAGTTGACGCAACGTAAAGAACAACAACAAATTTGTACAATTACATTTAAGAAGTGATCGGGGTGACGGTTCAGTGACACAATGTTGGGTATACTGGCATGTTGGCTCTCATGCTACATTAGTGCAAGTTATTTGTTAGCGGGCCTTAGCTTCTAGTGTTGACAGATCTTTTCTTTTATTGAGCTTGACCTTGGAGAGTTAATGAAGGGAAAAGGGAAGATTTCATACATAAACACATACAGTAAATTCTCTCTCACACACACACACACACACACACACACACACACACACACACACACACACACTCACTCACAATAAAATACTTTCGTAGCGGTTCAGTAGGTCGTGGTTGGTGTGAAGAGAGGCTCGTGAGGAGCGGCATACAAACTGAGGCTACTGAGCCAGCTCAGCTCTATTTGACCAAAGCAGAATGTGTCATCATCGTTGAAGCCTAGCACTCACCCTCAGCTTCCCACTCAGGTACACACTGTTAGCTCTGTCAGCGCGTTTGCTGTATTTTGTACTGTTAGCACTGTTAGCTATGAGCCACTGGCTTAGGCGTTGCCATGTTGAGAGCCATTGAGGGGCAAACGAAATGCTCCCAATCTCGTATTTAGCACCTTTAAATGAGGCTTCAACAGTCGGAGGTTATAAAAATCAATTAGACATCTTCCAATCTTATAGCCTTTTAAATACAAAATTGCCTTTGTCTGTTTTTCTGTTCCCTTGTAGAGCGATAGATTCAAGATAAAAAAGAACATTTTATACTAAAACGACAAAAAATAAATATACCCACTTTATTTAAGCAACTCAAAATGTTGTAGCCACATATTGAGCTTTTTTACAGACAATGCAGGTGTTGGCTTATAAAACTAAGGCTGTAGGTATTATTTTCAACTGCATCTGTTTTCAACTGCATCGTCGCATGACTAGAAGCTCCACTTTGACATTTAGGCATTTCAGTGTTCGCTCACAGGCACGTTGAAAATACATTAATAACCAGTTTGATATATATAGTTATTTAGCATCAGCATGGGACTTTAATCCCATAGTGTGACTATTATTTTATTAATCAGTCTTTGAAATACTCAACTTGCTGTGTAACAACAATCCTGCCGGATGTTGATATAAATGCTGCGTAAATACAATCACAGCGGGCCATAAAAGCTACCATCCACGTGCGCCTGCCAGTCTGACGATGTGACCTGCGTGACTGTTGTTGTGTCTGAGCGTCATTCAGGGATCTCTGCTGTTTATTTTGTTTGGTCTTTTTTGGGCCTCCCTGATCACATCCTCTTAAAGCTCTGCAGTGCTACTCATACCGTCATCCCTGTTGCCCCCTCCCAAAAACACACCCACCCAGACACCCAATAGACGTGTGTAGTGTCATGTATACAGGAAGAGAGACGGGCTGCTGAAACAATAGAGAGACATTGTAGCTGCAGCCAGGAGCCGCAGCCTAGATGAGCCAGTGGCACATAGATCAGACATCAGGTCATCTTGTTACTCAAAATACATAAAAATACATTTAATTATTATATACATTTAATTATTATATAAATAATTAAATATTAATTATTAAATAAATATTACAATTCAATTCAGTACCTAACTATATACCGTAGGCACAGCTACAGGAGCAATTTTTGGGGTTAAGTGTCTTGCTCAAGGACACGACACATTGACATGAGACTAGTGGAGCAGGAGCCGAGGATTGAACCTCTGACCCTCTGATTGAAAGTATCTTATAGTTTTGCCTAGTCCTAATGAGCACAGACTGAGAATCTCTGATCAATAAATGACCAGAAAGAAAGAAACAAAAAAAAAAGAACCTTTAAGTTTTATACTCACGACAGACAATATGGGACTAAACACCATATTTCCTGGTTACCTAAAGTCTCTTGTTTATTTAATTTAAGACGGCGCCCAGCAGGTGAATAATATGGATGTCCTCTCAGGACATTTGTCTGGGGGCTTTGGCTCTTTGACCTATCCAACTCCTCCTCCCTCCCAGTCTCTCTGCCTGACTGTCTGTGTCTCTACGTGACCGGCCCAGGGTCTGTCAGTGCCTGTGGAGGCCGCCATGGTAGCAGATAACACTAACTAGTTTCCTGCCATTATTGCTAATTGCCCCATGGCCCGGAACTGCAAACACCCTGGGTGGGGCGTGACTGAAGAGTGTGCGTGTGTCTGTGTATGTGTGTGGGGGGGAAATGTAAGTTTTTCACATATCTGCAAATGTTACCTACCTGTTTACAAGGCTGAATTTATCCCTGTATATGTTCCCTGTCTGGGGGAAACATATGGTTTTATGCGTCAGTATCATTGGTGCATTCATAGTGAACGGAAGAGAGGATGAAGGGTATGTAGACAGCGGAGGGAGGGATGGTATGGAGTCAGACAGTTTGTGTATGTTAAAATGTATGGAGGATTGTAAAAACAGGATGAGTCTGTTGTTTGTTTCTTTTATGTGAAATTTCTTATTTTTTGTTTGTTTTAACTGTTGCTGTTTTAAGCCCACTGTTTGTTCTTTTACGTGGAACTTTTTTATGCTGCCA
Source organism: Cebidichthys violaceus (assembly GCF_023349555.1). NCBI lineage: Eukaryota > Metazoa > Chordata > Actinopteri > Perciformes > Stichaeidae > Cebidichthys > Cebidichthys violaceus. The sequence continues at coordinate 11,003,483 of NW_027176927.1, forward strand.
TCTTGGCAAGGAGTCCCTCAAAAAAGAGATTTTGAATCTCAATGGGAAATATTCCTGGAAAAATAAAGATTGAATAAAATAAAAAAAATAAAAAAATCTTGTCTGTCACTAAAACGGCTAAATAGCTCTGCTTGAATTATTATGAAGAAACAGACATAATGCCATGTACTGTATACAACAAGAAAGCATACAAGGGCGATGGTGCATCAGTGTTCTTAATGACTTTCTTGTATCATACAAAAAGGGAGGAGAGGATGTTTAGATGTGTCTCTGTATGTTGTCACTGGTCACATCTGCAGATGTCTACATCAGGCTATATGACCCTGGGGAGGGCTGAGGGCTGTATGTATATAACAAGTACATCAAGCACGGGCGATTTAGCTCTGAAAATGTTCCAGAAACATCATGGATAAAATAGTCAGCTTAGGGGACAGCAGGTTTAATGAAACAACAATTAAATTCAAAGATTTATGGCTCATTTTCAGCTTTAAATGGAGCTAGAGTCAGCAGTCAGTTAGCTTAGCCTAGCTTAAAGACGGGAAAACTGCTATCCTTGATCTGTCACTGACACTACTAAACATGTTATGTATTGTCTGTTTAGTCCGTACAAAGGTGTTAAAATAGGAATTCCCCATTTTAAGAGGGGTAAATGTGTCGAACAATGACTTTGGCTGGGAGCAGTTGTCGGGCAACCAGCGGAGAATCTGGAAGTTATACTGCTCCTGGCCAAGAAATACTCCAGAACATACCTGTACCGTTGCACTTTCTGTATAGATTATGCAAGATGTTGTACAAAATTTAGAGTTGATAAAGATTTTTTTACTTTTGGACAAAAGCCAGGCAACCTGATTCCAGTCTTTGTGCTAAAATAATCGAAGCTAGCTAAGCAGCTGCTGGCTGTAGCTTCGTACTTACTGCACAGACAAACCATCTTATTGAACTCTCTGCTCAAAGTTAATGAGCATTTTCCCCAAAACGTCAAAGTAGTTCTTTTAACCAGGGGAAGAACATACAAAAACAGATGATGTTTCACGCATTTCACCCTGGCCAATAAACTAAACAAGGATTCCCACCAGTTTTGAGCTGACTTTCACGCAGCTGGTTTGGTTATTGGAACTGGCAACCTCCTTTGTTCACTTGCACGTCCTTTTTATTCTTTATTTAATGGTTAGGCTAATTGAGAAAAAAGGTTACAGGTACATTGCGTGGATCCCTCTCCATGTGGCAGAAGACCTCAGAGTGAATTTCATAACCATTGGACCTAAGCAGCCTATTCCAAACACTGCAACTGATCAAAAATGTTTGTCCGTCCTTGACTGAAGCTTCATCGGATAAATGTGAGCATTTCTCCGTGCGTAGGAAGTCAACAGACGTAAGAAGACTTGGCTGACTGAGTGTTACAGACTTTACAAAGATTACAGGATCTTCTGGGGAGTTATTGGCTTTCTTGTGCGAGTGTGTATGTCTACAGTGCGTTGATGACAAGAGGGCTTCAAAGCAGGCCAGCATCCTGTGGGCAGCCCAGGGCAGGACCAGTGGGCACAAGGCGGCGGTGAGGTGGGTGTCCTGGAGCAGGCACCACACCGTCTGCCTCAACAGATACACTGAACACACACACACACACACACACACACACACACACACACACACACACACACACACACACACACACACACACACACACGGCACAAAAGGCCACCATGTAATTGAGGTAGTGTCAGAACTCAGGGGAGGGAGAGATGGAGAGATGGGAGGGACACACAAACACATTCTACAGTATTAACCAATTCAACCTAGAAATGAATGTTGCATTTACAAGGTTGTGTACAATTTGACACTAAAATTAAGGACAAACACAATGACTGAGTAGCGTGCACTAAGACTTTTATTGGCTTAGCGGTTTTAGTCAAATTAATGATCATTGAAATGAATTAGAGAACAGGACATGACTGTTGTTTTTCAACATCATCCAGATGTGACATGTAAATATACATTGTGTCGTTATGTTAAATCTATCATGCTGCTGAGCTGACAAACAGAAATTAAATGAAGTGTCCATGTAATTAATGATACACTACATCACTGTGGCAGTAGTGTCGGCAGTAGAGCTCCTGATTGCGATTGATCAGATATATACATGGCTTGGCTCGCCAAACAAATGTTTTCTGAAGACGCATGGACACGGAATTTGTAACAAATGTGGGAGTTGCAGTGTGTATAAATTCATATACAGTTGTGGTCAAAAGTTTACATACACTTGTAAAGAACATAATGCCATGGCTCTCTTGAGTTTCCAGTTATTTCTACAACTCTGATTTTTCTCTGATAGAGTGATTGGAACAGATACTTCTTTGTCACAAAAAACATTCATGAAGTTTGGTTCTTTCATGACTTTATTATGGGTTAACAGAAAAAGTGCCAAAATCTGCTGGGTCAAAAATATACATACAGCAACATGAATTAGCAATTTTGGTGACTTAGAAAGTTGTGTCAATGAAATGAGCTTCATAGCATGGCCTCTTAACTTCTTGTAAGTGATTATGAGTGACTACAGCTGGTGACTTCTCTGAGGCCATTTAAATAGGGCTCATTGGATACAAACGCCCACAAACGCTACAATGGGAAAGTCAAAGGAGCTCAGCATGGATCTGAAAAAGCAAATCATTGACTTGAACAAGTCAGGAAAGTCACTTGGATCCATTTCAAAGCAGCTGCGGGTCCCAAGAGCAACAGTGCAAACAATTGTTTGTAAGTATAAAGTGCATGGCACTGTTTTGTCACTGCCACGATCAGGAATAAAACGCAAGCTATCACCTGCTGCTGAGAGAAAATTGGTCAGGAGGGTGAAGAGTCAACCGAGAACCACCAAAAAGTAGATCTGCCAAGAATTAGAAGCTGCTGGAACACAGGTGTCAGTGTCCACAGTCAAGCGTGTTTTGCATCTCCATGGACTGAGAGGCTGCCGTGCAAGAAGGAAGCCCTTGCTCCAAAAGCGGCACCTTAAGGCTCAACTGAAGTTTGCTGCTGATCACATGGACAAAGATAAGACCTTCTGGAGGAAAGTTCTGTGGTCAGACGAAACAAAAATCGAGCTGTTTGGCCACAATGCCCAGCAATATGTTTGGAGGAGAAAAGGTGAGGCCTTTAACCCCAAGAACACCATGCCTACCGTCAAGCACGGTGGTGGTAGTATTATGCTGTGGGGCTGTTTTGCTGCCAATGGAACTGGTGCTTTACAGAGAGTAAATGGGATAATGAAGAAGGAGGATTACCTTCAAATTCTTCAAGATAACCTAAAATCATCAGCCCGACGGTTGGGTCTTGGGCGCAGTTGGGTGTTCCAACAGGACAATGACCCCAAACACACATCAAAAGTGGTAATGGAATGGCTAAATCAGGCTAGAATTAGGGTTTTAGAATGGCCTTCCCAAAGTCCTGACTTAAGATCCCATTGAGAACATGTGGACAATGCTGAAGAAACAAGTCCATGTCAGAAAGCCATCAAATTTAAATGAACTGCACCAATTCTGTCAAGAGGAGTGGTCAAAGATTCAACAAGAAGCTTGCCAGAAGCTTGTGGATGGCTACCAAAAGCGCCTAATTGAAGTGAAAATGGCCAAGGGACATGTAACCAAATATTAGCACTGCTGTATGTATATTTTTGACCCAGCAGATTTTGGCACTTTTTCTGTTAACCCATAATAAAGTCATGAAAGAACCAAACTTCATGAATGTTTTTTGTGACAAAGAAGTATCTGTTCCAATCACTCTATCAGAGAAAAATCAGAGTTGTAGAAATAACGGGGAAACTCAAGAGAGCCATGACATTATGTTCTTTACAAGTGTATGTAAACTTTTGACCACAACTGTATCTTATTGAGAAATTTGTTAAGTTGAGCAAATGTATTATAGAGAATTTTACTGGGCCGGTATTAGTTATAGTTCTTAAATAAAATAATTAGATAAAGCTGAAGGTAAAAGTAGACAAACTAGACTCACTAAAGTATTTAAGTCAGCAGGAATTAGAAGTTCAGAAATAAATCAGGGTGGTCAAACTGAGCAAAAGAATTAATCAGTATTCAAACACTGTAATATTCATTTATTTTATTTAGCTAACGCCAAATCAAGATCAATGACAAATTTGACATCTACTTGACTTAATGCAGGTTACAAGGAACAAAACTATCAAGATCGGGATACGCCATAATTTACAAATTTGCCAGCGTCAGTAATTCCACAGCGTAAGGAATACCTGAAAGGCTGTTTAGCTGATCCTTAATATTGTCTTCTTGTAGTGTTTTAGATCTCCAACAATACATTTTCAAATTTAAATGTGTCAATAAAAACATCAACAGCCTAAGTTTATAACAGCAGCACCTCTAAACAGAATCTCAGGTTCCTGTGGATACACACAGGCTCTATAAATAAAGTTTTACTGTCATTATGACTTGTGTGTGTGTCTATGAATCTGTCAGCCCACGTCTTTGTCCCGATATGTTCATGAGTGAATGTTTTTGTATTTTGTGAGGGATTTGCTGCCACAAGTGAAAAAGAAACAGTGATGTGTGGCTGCCATCTATTGGTTGAATCTGATCTGTTTAAAGTAACTAAGTGATCTGCTGCAACATTTGTTTGACTTTACAGTCAGTGAAATTATGTATTTTTTTTATATTTCACATTTTATAAATACTTTTATCGCTTCCCCCAACATTCCAAACGTGTGTGTGTTTGTGTGTCTGTATGCATTCAGCCATGTGATGGAACATTATGGCTGTACCTAAAAAACAAACATAACAGGAGGGTTAAGCAGCTATGCAACATCATTATATTGTTACTGATGAGGGCACATGTTTGGCATTTTGCGTGGGTGAATTTTTGGAGTAACGCGTGAGCCCCCAATGGGGGGGGGGGGGGGGGCTCTTGGGTACTACAGGTTAAAAGATAAATGACTTGCTCTCTTAGATTTTATATAATAGGGATTTTAGATGAGAACATGATCTGATCTTCTGGCGTGAAATTAACTTGTCATTTTTATCACGTAGAAGTCAACCAAATTTAGTTTGAGATACTGTAAGCAAAAAGAAACTTTTCCCAGCAGGCTTATGATTATTAGTTAAAAGTCTTTTGCACATCCATTGGGTAGAACAATTCTCATACAATATACGTTAAAATTTAAATCTTAAAGAATCTAAACATGAAATGATACAAAAGGTAAAATATAGGAATAACATTGAATATATATAAAATATAATAAAATAGTATATGAACATAGAATATATTAAAGAATATTATTACATAGGAGTGATGTTAGATGCATGATTGATGATGTTCTCATCGCATGGATTTCAAATGGGATAAAAACTAATGGTACAGCACTTTGCTGCGACATATCATGCTACCGTGACAACTTTATAACATGTTATGTATTTACTGCCTGATTTGAACGTCTTTCAGGCCCTTGCCTCACGAGATGAGAGGTAATTGTCAGATAATCTATTATCTCGCTTTTGTCAAAACAGATTAAATAGCAAAATGAAAAGAAATGGTTGATTAAAGCAGGTGTGTCACATAGTCTCTTACTTGCATTCCTGGGCTGACATGTGTTTGTATGTACCATCTTAAATTGGTGTACTGTGAGTCATACAGACTGAAGCTACACTGGCACAACACAGAAAAGGGGTGGAGCACAGTTAATATAGAAAAAACATATACGATCAGGAAGGCACACTATAGCAGTATCATACAATTTCATTACATATGAAACGGGCTTTTAGAGGGATCAGGCTTGAGCCACTGTTAATCAGATATCCCCAGATCTTTAAGAGAAAACTAACAAAAATTGAACAAAGGGCTGGGCCCTAAAAGAAACAAGATTCCCTAATGGCTGAGGATTAGGAATTGTACCTGTCCGGTTTTACAAGCCAAGGTAAGACAATTGTGGTTTGTATTCATTCAATCAAACTCTACAGCAGCGGTCGTGTACATAGATCTGCACTCTACTGAGTGCACTTTTCTTGTTTTAATCATGTTTAGTGTTTTCAAAATCAATAAAGGGCTTTTAGTCATATGCCAACATTAAACATTAAAACCAAATGTAACTGAGAATTGTGTTGCAGTTGGCACCATTTTCCTACTTGCCTTAATTTCTATTTCTACAGCTCTTTCCCTCTCTGTCTCTGCTATGGCTGATGATCAATCCAGGCTCCACGGCAGAGAGAAGCTCTCGCCCTCCAGCTCTTTGCGAATGACTGATGTGAATCTGGCCAGTTGCTCTGGGCTGAAATGGTTTTTCCAGTCTCCTGCAACACCTAATACAAACACACACACACACACACACACACACACACACACACACACACACACACCAAGACAGTCACGTGAACACAGCGAATCTCTGATGTGAAAGAAAATCAACTAAAAATGCAGTCAGACAGTTTTTGCTGAGACTGAATATCCACTAACATATCTGATTTAATCTCACTCCTAATAATCCAATTTGAGCCTCACCTTTTCTCAGGAATGGAGATGTGTCAGAGTTCATGTATTTCTTAGGGACCAGGCTGAAGTTGGACATGTTGTTGTTCTTCATGGTCTTGAAGGAGCAATGTTCTGCTATCTTCTGAATGGCTTCTTCACTCAAACTACGGCACAGGAAGTCTGAAAGACGCCTGAGAGCTGCAGGGAGGTCCTAAAAGAGCGGCACATTTATGTAAAGCAACAGGTGTCCGCCTTCATCTTATAATGCACATTCTCTAATGAAGAATCTTCAGCATGATCTCTACATTGAGGTCTCGTTGTGAAGCCCCCGATGATGATGAAGTTTGACTGGTCATATTTAAGGAGCACCTCATTGCTGTGGCTTTATTTATGGTTTGTCTACACGGGAGGCTTTTAAGCAGGTTTTTTTCCCCAGACGTCCGTCACACTTGTCTGACTGAACAATACTTTCGTATTTGAATCAATATTGTTCTCTACACCGGCCTCTGTTGTCCGTGCATAACTACAGAAAAAAACGTGGGAGACCTACACTCAATGCTGTGCCTGAATGCCTCCTGTGTAGACACAGACTGATGCTGCTGCAGCTGTGTTACAGATGTGCTCCTTTCACTGTGTCTAGGCATTTTGTTAAACTTCTTTCTATGAAGCAACTGAAACAATGTGATGTGTGTCTTATAACAGAGAGTGGTGTGTTACTGTGTAAAAGAGGCCGCCTCCCATCTGTCAAAATACTAGTAACAATTGTAATGCAATTGCACTATAGCTTAAATATCAATACATGTAACAGGTTGTTTTTTTTATTATATATTGATTATATTCAGTTTACCTGAACCATTTCTTCATATGTGATGTACATTATTCTGTCTCCCAGATCTGCGCCTCTCCAGCTCTTCACGTGGTCCGTCCATTTTCCAAACAGCACTGCAGACAACACGGACAATAGAGCACAGTACGTAAACACAAACAACCACTGCTCTACTTTAGTGGACACGACAGACAAAGAGGACTTTCAACAACTAAAATGTGTCCACGTGGTAATCCACCAGAATGCTTAACCGCTCTGCTGGAATTCAAACATTTATCAAATTAAACTCTTCTGTGTGTTATGAGACCTCTGACCTTTGCCCTTAAGGAATTTCTCCATGAATTCATCAAATGTTCCTGGAGACTCGAGGAATTCGGCCATCTTATGGAAGTAGTATGAAGACACCACGATGTCCTTAGGGTTCCTCATGACATAGATCACCTACGGCAGAGACACGAGAGACTAATTCAATAACATAACAGGTGTTGTTTGTATTAACCCTGTTTCTCACATACAACAATGCACAGATTGCATAGAAGAGATCACACAGGAATGTCGCACAAAGCCTCCACCCTCTTACCTTGGCTTTGGAGGTGTGGAAGGAGGGGGGCATGAGGTGGTAAGGAAAATGTGTGACCAGCCCCCGCGGAGACTGCAACTTATCTACAACCAATGCTAATCTTTTCTCCTCCAGCCAGGGGACCCTGTCCCAGTTAGGAACGGTTTGGATCGGCGTCAGATCCCCCCCATTCAGAACCAGCGGGAGGATCTCCTGCATCCAGATAGTACCTGCAAAAAAAAAGAAAACAGCGGATAAAATATAACAAGAATGCTGCAAGTACTTATTTCTACTAGAAGTGAAATACACCAACAGGCTGATGAAAGCAACAATATATGGTTTGAATCAGGACACCTCCATCTTGAGCTGTTTTTTTTGGGAATAAGGAGGTATGGAAAGTAAATCAATGAACGAGCAAAAGAGCACATTCCTTTTCAAGCACACTAAACTATGTGCTTGTCTCACCCTAATAACAAGCACACAATCTCAACCACGGTTCAAATTCTTAAAAAAAAAGAAAAAGTAATTTCTTCAAAAATATTCTCAAGCCAATTAGAAACAATGTCAGCGTGGCTCACCAATGACTTCCACATGCAAGCATGACATATTATGGTTAAATAAAATCACATGACTGAGCTTAAATCAATTTGGTTGTGTAGTGACTGCCTTCATTCACTCTCACAACCGTTCACACATGCTCGAAAATGATTGGTATGGAACGAAGGGTCTGAGTTGATGCTGTGTGGCCGTTTCTTATGAGCTGTGTCAGCCAAAATCCTGCGAATGTGCAACAGTTTGGCTGCAGTCGTATCCTGCTAAAGTCTCTGCAGCAATAACTTTGATATAGATAAGATAAGAGGTTTTTATTGTCATTGTAGTGATACAACAAAATTCTGTTTGGTAGAACTCAGCAGCGAACAACAGCAATAACAAACAATATACAAGATTAAATAGAAAAGGAAATGCAGCTCTGGGGTTTGTAAGATAAGATTAACCTATTAATAATTTAATAGATAAGACACTTTGCTTTTACATTTACATTACTCATTACATCCAATGAGGCAAACAGATTATACATTTGGGGGAGACTATTGAATCTCTTGAATGTAATTTGCTGTATCTCGTTATGATCAAGTCACAGCAAACACATTGGTGTCTTCCCCAGAGAGATTTTGGGCATACTCTAAGCTCTCCATGGAGATGACCCCAGAAGACATGAAAATGCAGCAGTAACGGATGTACTTGTCGGTGGACATTAAACTGCTCAGATCAAGGACTTCAAGCAGATTCAGCAAAGGACTCTGGTAGCCACGTTGCTCCCAACTGTCTCGCTGTCAGGACAGTTTCTGTTTTTATTAACGGTTCCTGCTCTCAAGGCCCTTTTCTCCTTGTGCATCTTTAAAGTCAACTCTGAAGTGAAAGTCGTATCCTAAATCATGTGCTGGTCCTTCAGAGGACTTGACCGGGTTAAAAGATTTACTAAGAGTTATGCAATTTGTAAGGTTTAAACTTGCTGCAGTATATTTAGAAAAAGTCGACTGAGAAGATTAAAACCCCACTAGTTCAAGAGGGAGAATACCACAGAGACGTACTGTCGGCGTGTCCCCGACTAAAAATGTACATAGTTGAATCTGATTGGTCAAATCTTGCCTAAAGTTTTTTCTCAATGATCCATTGTCATTTGAGACACTGGCTTCCGGTTACACCAAACAAAACCCAATTAAACATTTTGTCGTCTTGACTTGGCATAAGAATTGATTTTATAATAGACGTGTTTCATACAAGAAAATATAGAATAAAAATTCAAAGATGCTTTACCATTATAAAATGAGCATTTTAATGACATAAAGTGCAAAACAACATCCACACAAAAGTAGAATATAATGTATAACAATTGGATCAAATATAATTAATTAATAAGGAAAATAACAAAACAAAAGTCAGAATAGATCGCAGGGTGCATAACAAATAGTTCTTACACTGCAGAGACCTAACAGGCTCTAAGCACAGCAGTGGGAATCCACCTGTAGGCTGAACGATTTCACAATTTTCAAAAATGTAATGTAAAAAATGTAATTAGCTTTAGAGAACAGCACATAGATGGATGGGGGATGCTCTGGACAGCTTTGGGTATCTCTCCTTGATGTTTTTTCACCATTCCAGCAGTACGCATTGGGGCCGTTGCGGTACTTGATGAGCTGTCATTAATCAGATACTGCAGGAACATCTGGACAGAAAAAAAGATATCCTATAAGCCCCTACATCAATGCTTACATTAAGAATACCAAGAGAGGGTCAGATCAGTCTCGCTTTAGCCCAAGCATCTTCTTGACTAGCCTATAGGCGGGTGGGCCATGTTACTTGCTGTCGACTGGTGCCGCAAGACAGAAATTGTTGACACAACTTGCATCTGACTGTTATGGAGATCATCTTTGACATTGTGAGCTATTAGGTTGCTAAAAAGATTTAAAGAACAGCCAAGATGCTGGGGACTTTGAGTGTAACTTGTGTTAAATGTTAAATTATGTATCCGTGAATCCTGATGTTTGTAAGTTCAACAGTCTGACCCGCAACATAAACAGTAAAACAACATAATAACGGCAGAACTTACAGCTTACGGGTATGAAGTTGGGTCACAGACATTCGGCATCGATCCATTCTTGAGCTTCAGTTTTGAAGTGAATCCTGCTGTGAGTTGACCCTCATCGATAAAGAGTTTTCCAGTTGTTGTGAGGACATTTCAGTCAAAAATAAAGTTACACTAGTAACTAGTCCTGGCTTAATAATTAAATAATTCAAGTAAGGCCTACTATCCATATGCCCGGGAACTTTAGAGCCATAGCTCATTGAAGAGAAAATATAGACAAATATCTGAAGCATTCCACACTGTGAACTGACACTTTCTAGCAGAGGTATCAATACATAACACAACTCTTCTGCAACTCTGTGAAGTCTAACTCACAGAGTCATCAGCAGAGCGATCAACACCCAAATGACAGAAGTGTGCACACATATGACTCTATGTCAAGTTGCCCTGATAAGCTGGCGGTGAGCCTGCACGTCTCACGGAATCACTGACCTGACTTCGGGTACACGACAGCCGTGACGTCCTCGTCTTTAAACGTGAACTCCTGCGCGAACTTCAAGCTCTCCAAGGAGTGAGTCTCTTCAGGAAGCATAAGTCCGCGATGCAGCAGATACTTTTCTTCAGAAGACATCGTGTTGCGAGCAATAACACAAAGTTACTGAAAGTTGCAAAGCGGAGATCAATCACGGAGAGAGGCGGCTCTGCTGCTGCTGCTGCTGCGTTCAGGTACGTGGGGAAAAATCGCAACTGACACAAAATAGCGAAAGATCAAACAAAATAAAACTAATTCACGACCCCACGATCTTCGGGCTCCAAACTCCTCCCACATGTATTTATTATCATTGTTTTGTGTTATTCTTACTTCAAGTATAAATTATTTACTGGAGCAGAAATGCTTTAAAGTTCTGCCGCATCTCTCAGATGTATAGACAGTCAGTAAAGCGTCCGTTTCGTAATTATACCTGAGAAAAAACAACTAAATGCATAATAACCATTTTATTCAAATGATATTATTATACAGTTAACTTTCCGAACGTGACATGAAGGCAGCACATTACTTCTTCCTGATCAGATACTAACAAAAAGCCAATAGTTCATCTGATTTCTGTTTCTTCAGGAAGTGCTACCCTGAGCCTTCCACTTAGCACTTATTGTGTTCATACTAGCTTGTTGCACTTATTGTATTCGTATTACTTATAGCACTAACTGTTTTTCTTGTTTCTGTACTTTGGCTCTGAGTTATGCTCTGCTTTATGCTCTTAGATGGTTGTTTGGAAAAGGAAATGTACTTATGACTTCTGGTGACTAGTAGTTCTTTTGATTACCAATGTTGAATGCACTTATTGTAAGTCGCTTTGGATAAAAGCATCTGCTAAATGACTGTAATGTAATGTAATGTTTATCGTGTTTATCTTAACAATCAGAACAGCTCATCTAATTTTATATGGAGAGGATAATCTAAAGCCGCATATTCCACTTAAGGCTTTGTGAACCAGTGGGTGAGAAAAGACATCAATAAAAACAAAGACATAATAGACTAATTTAAAAGAATAATAAAATGAATTTAGACAAAATGTGTGCGTATCCTCCTTGACTGGTTTACATGGTCAGTCCCATAAGCTGGAGTCAACCCATGTAAACTGCAGTGGTAAAACAGCTTCACAGTACCAAAACGTACAGGTGTGCAACACACAGAGATCAGTTAGTTCTCTTCCTCAGGCAGCATGGATGCTGATCAAACACCTCTTGTATCTGCACGTTTAAGATGCTCCAAGCACCTGATGTAGCCCATGGTCCATACGCGTGGTGCTTTAAGGCAGCAAAACATGCCCAAATATATTATTTATCAGTTATATAAAGCCTATACAGACTTTGATATTGCATTTCGTTGAATTTTCAACATGCTTGCTCCTTGTATGTGTAAACAGGTTTGCGTCCACAAAAGTTGTTCAAACGTGCAGCATGTGTCAGGGAATTGTGGAAAAGCTGAAAAGAAACAGTGATGAGAATGAATATACTGTACCTGACTTGGGGTAAGTCACAGCAAACACATCGGTGTCTTCCACAGAGAACTTTTCGGCATACTCCAAGCTCTCCATGCTGTGAGCCAGAGGAGGTAAGAGGATGCCGTGGTACTGAATGTACTCAACTGAGGACATGATGGTTGTGCCTGGCTCAAGGGTTTCAAGAGGATTGGTGGCCTGTTCGTCTGGTAGCCTACGTGTTGCTCCTTCCTCTCTCTCTCAGAGGAAGTCTGAGACGTTCTTATGTTACTCATGTAGCCCCTTTTCTCTGAGGTCCTCTTTATTTGCTATTCTAGCCAACAGGGCTGAACCTCCTCGTAATTCGTTTGAATGGCATGCAGTGCTGCAAATCATCAGCTGTTTTGGAATGCAGGGGTTGAACCTCTGTATGAGCTGAAGGGCAGGTTTAAAGGGTTGGTTCGCTTGCTTCCACAAGCCTACACAAGCCTTCTTGGTAAAACTGAATTGGAGAGACATGATCACCGCAATGCCGCAGACGACAGGAGTGTGTCTTAATGCTCTTTGAACTTCTCTCTCACAAGTACATTGATTTGAATTTTAGGGGTTCTTTGGGACCTGCCCCCTTAATAATGCTCTCTGTGTAACTCTGGGTAATGCAGGTATCCAGGATGTGACTGAGGAAGTCCTAAGAACCTTATCTACATTTAGTTTCCTTGTTAATTAATTCCTAGACTGGGTAGAGTGGTGCTCCTGATGTCCTACAGGCCCATACCATTTTAATCTTGTAAAGTGTGAATGAACCTGTATGGTCCACGGTTGGTGGAGTCACGCTCTAATTTTCACTGGAATTCAGAATTTCAATGAGTCACAGCAGCCGTCTCTCTCTCTCTCTCTCTCTCTCTCTCTCTCTCAATAGGCAAGCGGGAATTTTGCAGCAATCGCACACAAGCAGCAGCAGTAAACAGAGAAGGTAGTGTTCATGTGTATTAGGTAACAGCAGAGCCTATTGTAGAATGTCAATAACAACAGCTTTGTTAGACTCCGGGGACCCCAGCTGAGAGAGGAGGAAGAGAGAAGCAGAGCGAGCTAAACTAGCTGGAAAAGGCGGTGACGGAGGAAAAACATGAGGGTTAACAAGAGGTGTGTTGTGTGAAGGTAGAATATTATATATTTGGAGCTAAACCCTTGTGAATTCAATCTAACACAGCTTAGATTTGATTATTTTAGAAATAAAGATTGTTTACAGAATTCCCTAGTGGACTGAATATTTTTCTCCTACTCTGATAATTGTAACAACTCACACATAACACTTTTCAACATGGTCACTTTTGATAAACACTGAAGTTGTTATTGAAACCGAATTCCCTCCTGCCGATTAACCTCTTTGTCCCCCGTTCTTCAAAATTCCTTTTATATGTTTTCAGTGACTCCCTCAGGTGTAATAGTAGAGGTGTGGGAACAGAGTGAGAACTTCTGACCATCTATCTGTAAATGGCATAAATACACTTGAGCTGCTGCAGTGAGCCACACTATTCGTGGATGTGATAGGCAAACCAAATGCACGACTTTGTGTTCAATAAACTACACCTTATATAAATTGGGAGATAACAGTATCACAGTAGCAGATCAACTGATATGCTCTCAAATATTTAAACTCTAGCTTTATATTAGTGAAGATTAACAACAGTGCACAGGTCACAGTTTTACAGGTTTAAAAACAGTTTTAAATGATTTTCTTAAATATGAAAGCAAGATAAGACAAAAAGACGTAGTATTTATTTTAATGTCAAAATCACAGATGCTTACAATTCAACATGATGTGTTCATAATGCTGACAGGACTTCAGTTTATTCATACAGCGGGCCTGGTTTTTAGTTAAATCTTTAACACAAATGATTAAAAAAAATCTTGCTACAGTTATGTTTCAACTTCTAATAATAACTTGTATATAAATAAATTGATAAATTGGTGGACACACAATGAACTATCACTGTCAGTCACTTGTAATAAATTCACTTTACTATCTACTCTAAGCATTTACTCTGGCTCATTGGACAACACATAAAAAAGTGGTCGTTCTGGTACAAAATTCATCCTTTAACAAAAACCAACACAGCGTAGTAAGCCAATCATATCACAGAAGATTCCTGGAGTCACCACTCAACCTGCAGCTTTAACTGGTGGACTGAAAGCAAACAAAGCTTCAGTGCATGTCTTCCATCAATGGTCTGTACAGACGGATAAACCTAACCGGAAGAACTGGTTAGCTCACCAGTTGGTAGCTTAGCCTTGTTTTAACGACAGACCAGTCCAGATACCCAATATTAACAAGCACTTTTTTTAGTAGTCTTTCGTGTTGTACGGTGATACTCAAGACTGAAAAGGTATCAGGACAACCCAGGTCCAGTCTGGACCACAGAGGCTGTTGCAGGCTTAACGCAGGGTGCTGAGATGTACTTAGTTGCTGTGGACCAGAGTGACGAAAAGAAACAGTGAGCAGAGAGAGATGGCACCAGTCAGCACGGCTTTCACCAACAACACGGTCCAACTGCCCAACAGGAAGACATGGACGAATAACCTGAAGGCATGACAGAGATGAACACAATGTTAAGAACAAAACAAAACAGTGCATGACTGAAAACATCCATCAGAGACTTTAAAAACTCCAATCTCTTCCACTTGTTGGTGCATTTGTAAGCCTCTACAGTTTTCAAATAATTTCAGGTAAATAAAGCACACAAGTAAACAGGCACGTATTTATTTGGTGGTGGCATTTTGTCACACACACACACACACACACACACACACACACACACACACACACACACACACACACACACACAGTCTCTTCCAGCCACCAACACGGTGTTAAGATCCGTTTACGCTACATGGCACTCAACGTGAGGCACGAGTAAAACATTACAAACCTCGGGTTAAACACCAAGGACCCAAAAAACATGACCTAGAAAAGTCTTGTTAAAAAGGTAAGGAGTAGAAGCTTTACTTAACCAATCATCAAGTAAGAGTGTTAGACATGGGGTGATACCTTTAGGATTAAGGTAAGAGTAGGTAAAACTATAACGCGCTAACTGTTCTATACTGTAGGCAATCATTATACGAATCCGTAGAATTCAACATAAAACAAGGAGAAGGAAACGGAAGAGCTCTCGTTATCCAAAACAAACAGATTGTAATACCAGAAAATGAAGCGCACAGGATTTTGTTGACTCTCCACCAATCACTCGGTGACATAACCTTTCATAAATTAAAAGAGAACTTTAATATTATGCAAAGAAGATGCGAAGATTGCACGATAAAAGGCGGCATGCCACACATAAACTGTGAGATGAGACATTAAAACTCATACAACTGGAGAACACTTTTCAGCTGACGTAGCGGGATCTTTAATCAAATCTACCTGTATATCCTTCTCGTGCCGCCCCCGCGAGAACTGTCAGCAGATGCATGGCAGAATTTTTTACAGGCGAAGCCCTGTTGTCTCTCAGAATGGATAACGGGAGACATTTAAAAAATAATACAGTCGCAAACCTATTAGAACAAATAGGATGTGAAATAACCTACTCAATGCCATATAAACCTGAAATTAAATAGGAACTTATTTATGTCTAAACTAGTTGCTTATATCCCTGACAAATCTAACCATAACCCCCCTCTATTAAGACAGGGGATCAGGTGTGGGTAGACTGAGAAATTAAGAAATCAGTGCAGCCAACACAAACAACTTGCGAAGGCACAGACGAAGTATGGCTGAGGGATTAGATTATTCAATTTACCACCCACTCACCAGATGCACTGCCTATGTCTTGTCCCACGGAGGACAGGACAGGGGAGAACTCAAATAGGGAGGGTGTTAGACCCTTAAAATCCCACTGATTATCTCACCTGGAGTGAATATATCCCAGGAAACTGTAATCTGTGAAACAGCAATAGCAAAGATAATATGGCAGCGAGTGAGATCAGAAAGAAATAGCCTGCCAAAGAGATGACAAATGCAGGATCATGTTGACTCCTGTAGAACAGAAAAGGGGATGATGAAACTTTATAAAGACACGCAGTTAGGTGATTTTATTGCAGACACCTGGCAGCTGTGGAAAAACGTAGATAGGCTGTTTAAATACTGTCCTTGCTCCATTATTATTATTGCCCATATCATTATTATTCCGCCCTCAAACTCCTCACACTTCACCCCGTAGGAGAAATAGATCAGAATCTCCTAGAAAAAGGAGGCTAGACACCCCACTGCCAACTCCCATTGCCCCCGATCAGACGCAGAATGACGAGGACCCTAGTGCAGATGCAACAACGTATTTGCAACTCCCTCTCCCACACTCCCCAGCTCCGGCCCCGGGCCCCACAGAGCTGTAAGGTGGGAGGGACAGCTATCAGCACAAAATAGGATAAGCAGGCCAACTAACCGCAGAAGTAAAGTTCAAACTTGGAAACATCATGACCCACATGTACAGTCAGGTCCATAAGTATTTGGACTGTGACACAATTTTTCTCATTGCTTATTTACACAACCCCAATGGATTGGAAACTAATCAGTCAATATGTGGTTGAAGTGTAGACTTTCAGCTTTAATTCAATGTCTAAAACAAAAAAATCACAATGACTGTTTAGGAATTACAGCTGCTTTTACACAGAACACCCACATTTTCAGAGGCTCAAAAGTAAGTAAAAAACCTAAGCTGTATCTAAGAAAAAAGAAAAAAAAGACGGATAACAGTGGAGTTTGTTTCAAGGGAAGAAAAAGGGAGGGCTGTTAAACACCTTCACTAAGCCCTGTAAAGCCCTGTATAGGAGCATTTCTGCTGATAATAATAATAATAATAATAATAATATACTTTGGATATATCACCAAAAAGGTGATTAATTAAAAACCAAAGAAAAAAATATGTAAACTAGGTTTACCGTTAATGAGTCTATTAACAGCTTGTGTTATAAATCATGCATTGGGAGAACCTATAATAACTAATTTACTTATGTTTATCCATACAGAGGGCCAGTCAAATAAAACTTGAATCTCCAGAGGACAAAAAGCCAAGAAAAAGGAGAGGCCTGAAACAGTCTAGACCTGTTATTGCAGGCACCTTATCGGCACTAGATCAAAGAATCAAAGAAGGCCCGCACCAAAACCAAGAAGGGAGGTATTGTATCGAAGCCAGAGCCCTTTAAAAGGCCCAGTAGAATTCCCTGTAGATTGGAAAGAATTCTCAGATGAGCTCAATTTAGATACATCTGACTACGACTTCTCGAAGTTCTTTGGTGAGTGCAGAGGTCGCATAAATGGGAACTGCCCATGTCTAAACCTGTTTTCTGGCCTAAAGTGAGATACATGCTGCCTGGGAGAGACACCAGAGCATGTGTGGAGCGGAGATGGAGTGTGGCAACATTCAAAGACATGAGAAGGTGTTCCGCCTTGAGCCAAGAAAACAGTCCGATGGATTCCTGCGACCCCTGCCGTCCTCGAGATCGGGAAAGCTGCCTCTGAGGCTTCGGATGTGGGATCACCTCTGTGGACTGAGCTGGTGTGAAATGTTCGTGTTCAGCAGAGAAGGACGACATCTGGAAACCATGTTCCTGGTTCAACTGAAAGGCCTAATGTGCAGCAGATGGTTCGGTTCCATCAGGACCAAACCAGTTACAACCAGTTACATTCTGTTGCTAACTCTGGTACAAGATATTGCCTGTATTTGTGACGCATGTGATTAGGGGAGGTACTAATCTCAGAGTAGAAAAAAAAGAAGCAGAAAAACTGTGAAATTGGACTTTTTCTCCATCTGTAGAGAAGGAAGAGACTTCTTTAACAGACCCTTAGGGGTCTTACCCCCTCAGAGGTGGAATAAAAGACAAAAAGAAACAAAACTCACAGTGAGAGCTGACTGAGAGAGAGCCTGTTAACAGTAGGATTGTCAGCATTAGTTTTAGTACCACTGAGATTGTTTCATTGAATTGAAATTGTTATATATGATTGCTTTGGAAAAACTTTAATAAAACCACAGCCTTACCATTTGTAAGTGACTGGATCCAAACTGAAGACTCTGGTTTTTTAGATTAAGTTACCCTCTTCCCCTGTCTGTTAACCCTGTGATACAGAAGTGACGACTGACTCTACCAGAGGAGTACCCTGGGTGAAGACTTGGCAGTGTTAGTCATAAAATGGTGAGAGGTTCACAATAGGCAATAGTAAAGTACAGACATTCTACATAACTATTCATACTGGGTGTTAGGGTTGCATCCTACTGAGAGCGCCTAGGGCGTACAAGACTCTCAGGAAGACAATAATTCCAAAAATCCTAACGATTCAGCTATGGGGTGAGATAAAAGGCTTACGGTAATGTTCTGACACCTCCGGGAGAAGACTAACCCATGCAAGTAGAACAGCCGTTAGGAGTGACCACCGTGTTAGGTAGACAAGCCTGTGCCGCTTTCCCCGGGGCGGGATCCGTTCACGCTACAACTGACAACACAATGAACCCTTTTACGAAATGGATTCATAAAATGCTCTGCTCCTCTTCCTGTTGATCTCTTATTCTTTGGCAAAACATCAACAACCTTTTAGAGTTCTCATGATTTAATTAGCAATGTGTGCTAATAATACATTTTAAATCAAGCAAAATAGGGAAAATGTGTAGGTTGTTAGTTAGACATTTTAAGTACATCAAGTGATTAATTTGTAGTTTATTTTGTATTGTATTTTGCTATTCATATGTTGCGAAATCATTACTGCTCATGTTATTGCTGGTAACTAGTGCCATCCTGTGGTTCACAAAATAAAGTGCAGCCACCACATAGGCGGTCAAATCAAATCAAACCAAAACTGAATTTTCCTTTAAACAAATACCTTTTTGGAAATATACTTAACCACTTTCCTACTCTCTCACACCACTCTTCTCTCTTTTGTGTGTACTGTGTGCATTATGTCTGATGGTGTTTGTTTTGAGCATACAAGTGTGTGTGTGTGTGTGTGTGTGTGTGTGTGTGTGTGTGTGTGTGTGTGTGTGTGTGTGTGTGTGTGTGAAAGCGAGTCACACTCACTCCATTAAGAAGGCCTTGTAGACACAGAGAGCCAGCAGCACAGTAACGGGAAGCCTGAAGCTCTTCGGGAGGTCATATCGTGTGAACATCCACACCACTGCTGCCATGGCGATGTAGTGGACCTATAAACACAGAAAAACAAATTAATTTATTTTTACAAACGCAGGTCCCATCATATAAACATCACAGATACAACGGAAGTATAATATATCAATAGACAGAGAGAAAGAAATCCATGATCCTGAACACAAACTAATGATTCTATTGTAATAGTTTCTATCGACCATTGCTCTCAACTTTGTGGGTGTGAAGAAAAACTATTTAGCTACTCACCAAACTAATGTTGGAGTCAAAGCTCATCTGGATGTACTTCCAGTCAAACTCAATCCCTCTGGCTCCGACCCACAGAGGGAGACACCTGGAGGGCCACGACAGGACACCAACAGTGAGATTCATCATTTTTTTTATAAACACACAATAATTTGACAAAGTGAAGCTAATGTTTCTGTGCTGCTCACCTGGACATCACAAGTTCTGCTGTGGCCCAGCCCATGGCGGCCACCATGATCTTGTACTCCCCTTTACCAGCATTACGAGACATCACGAGATGGAGACCCAACAGGTCTGCCAGGTCCACTGTGGCCTTCATGAACTCCTGTAAAGCAAAGCCAAACACCTTACAACCTCCTACACAAACTGGTATTCTACTGGCTTACTTTGTATATCTAATTATAATACTTCACAAAATCTGAGTGTGAGAAAGTACTGACACTCACCCCGACAAAGTCATAAACTCCAGCTCCTCCTTCCCATGTGGGGAAAAATGTAGCTAGGAACAGCATCTGAAACAGAAACACACAAAAAAAAAAAAAAAAAAAAAAAAATGTTTACACACTCCAGAAAACAAAATGACGGCATAGTTTGTGCTTTGAGATGTTATCTCCCCTGCTCAATGTTACGGTGAAGCATCATTTAATCACCAGAAAGCTCACACACCTTACAGAGCTGGACAAACAGGTAGGTCGCTCCAGCCTGGACACATCTCCAGAAGGCATTGTACTCTGAACTAAAGTTTGAACACACAAACACAAAGGGAAATGTAAAATAAGGAGGCACAGAGACAAGGCGGTCCAGGCAAAAATTGACAATTTGGGATACAACACTTTGAGACTTCTGTGCAATAACGGTGATAGAAACAAGTTAAAGTACTGCCAAATTCAAGAGCACACTACACAGTGTTAAGAAGATTATGTGTGACTCCTCCCAAACCTCTGACATTACTAAGCAGATTATTTACAGACTTCTTGGGTCTCTGAGCATGTGCTGCTACAACATAGGAATACAAAGAAACAATGAAATAATCATTTTCCAACGTGATGCAACACAGTGTTTTACTCTATCTTGTACTGTAACTATGCTTCACTGGCCATTACTGGACTGGTGGATATCACACACAGTATGTACAGCATGCATTAGTCACCACACATGTTGCAGATCCCTGATTCAGACAGACACTTACAGGCCACTGCACTTGTATGTTATAAAGTAAGGGAAATAGGCCAGGGCAAAGCAGTTCCCGAAGTGAAACAGTGTCATGATGTCTGGTCACAAAGCTCAGCTCCCTGGAGAGAAAGAGAGATGAAGAAGAGAGGACTTCACGGACTGTTGATACAACAGGACACAGGTTTTTTTTTTTAAATCAGATTTTTTAACACTGACATATTTTATTAAATGTCAAAAATAGTGAAAATCACAACTTCTTAGAGGCCAAAGGAGACAAAACAATGTCTTGTTTTGACCGACTAACAGCCCCAAACTTAAAAATATTCAATTTACACTCACTGCCATCTAAGACAGACAAAGCACCATATCATTGCACTTGAGAAGCTAAAAACAGATAATCTAACGTTAGCAGCAAACTGTAAATCAATTTCTAAATTGCTGCTGGTTGATCCGCTAATCGATTATTTGATTGATTGTTTCAACACGTATATGACAATTATTTGTAGACACATTCATTATTTTTTTTACTTCTTGATTTTACATGTTTATGTCTACTTAACAACAATTGTAGCCTACTTTATTATACATCAGTTTCGGAGGATGCTACACTGACGCCTGTGCCGTGTCGAGCTGGAGCTACATTGACACAAACAGGCTAACAGGCTGATTTACATTGTTTACAAAACAATAAGCAGTCTGTCATCGCCACGCAAAATGTATAGCAGGTGTATTTTTTACTTTGTTTAAAGAGCTATCTCACAACGTTAAAATAATTGAGGAAATGCATAATCTGAGCACGAGCTGACGTTAGCTAAACTAACGTTACAATCCTGTCACGAGACACGTTTCTGTATCTAGAGGTCTCGAGGACACTTTATCTCTGTCGTGTTTAACCTTAAAGCTGGTCTTCATTAAGCTACCATTTAAACAGTAAGGCAGCAACTGTAAAACAGAGCCGTTCAGTGTCAGCACTTACTAGGGTTGAAGAGCTGGAGAGAGACAGGCTGTCGTGCTACGGGCTGTCGAATGATAAACGGAAGTAGAGTTGGCTCAACCTCGAAATGCGTCCGACTACACCAGTAGTAATTTACCAATAAGTTCCACAATATGCATATGCACACACGAACACGCGTCCACACAAGTGTCCGTGTGTGTGGATAGGATTAGTTTAAATATGAGTCAGTTTTTAAGTTATGGATAATGAGAGAACATTGTCTAACATGTATGTTCAGCATGTCCAACCTTGTTATCCAATCAAACTTTTTTCGATTGTTTTTATTAGAAGTGAAATCTCTATATTTTAATCGGCAAAATGTCCACGTGAATAAGAGACAACCATTGGTTCTACTGAGCAGCATGCTGTAGGTCAGCTTAAAAAGTCAAATTTACAAGTGGTCAGAAACACTCAAAAGGTGGAGTGGTAAAAAAACAAAAAAAACCCCACAATGAACCACAGAGTTGACTTCGCTTCAATTTGCTTTCTGTCACAGTACATTAAAAAACAAATGACTAGGAAAAAAGTTAAAAAAACAAATAAAAAAACCAAAGTGGAACCAAATCAAGTCATGTGTGGTGCAGTGAAAGGCTCTGTTCCTC
The DNA here is from genome assembly GCF_023349555.1 of Cebidichthys violaceus. Lineage (NCBI taxonomy): Eukaryota > Metazoa > Chordata > Actinopteri > Perciformes > Stichaeidae > Cebidichthys > Cebidichthys violaceus. Next base: position 11,026,075 of record NW_027176927.1, read on the forward strand.
TCACTCTGAAATCGTAATTCAAATGTTCTACATTCAAAACTGTCCAGTCTCTATGCATGGATATTCATGCCCATAGTTCGGTGGCACGGCAGAGTGACTTGAAGAGTAACTTGGCCAAGGCAGGACAAAAGTAGAAGGGAAACATTTCTTCTATATTAGGACGCAACCTTCATGCAGAGTCTTGCTGCAGTAAGCTAAAGGAGGCAGCAGGAGGCTCTGAAGATCCCCTCCCCACCAACGTCTCCTACAGAGAGTGAGGAAGAGGAGATAGTTAAATATTGCAACAGTGGAGTCACTCTCCCTCTCCTTCTGGAAAGAGGGTACATCCCAAGTCTCTTAATTGTTATTTCCTCGCTCCTCGATCCTCAAGCTTTATATTTGATATGTTTTCTGATTCCGTATCTGGTTTAAATATATGTTCATCGTAGACTGAACAACAAAAGGACCACAAACAACTTTCTTCATTTGTTAGAAAGATTTGTCTTTTCATGATCTGATAATTCCCTCAATAACTTTTATTATGGATACAATTAAAGTCAGAGAGAGCTGGAGAGACAAAACACTTTTTACATCATTTATCATCATTTCATTCAGTCACGTGAGGCTGATCATACATGAGTTATGTCATTTAAGATAAACCATAATCATATTCTGGGTTATTTAATAATCACGTCACAGTCACAATTTCAAAACGTACAGACGCAAATAAGTCATAAATATGACAAACGCATTCTGCCGTAGAAATCGACCCTGTACTTTTAAACAGAAAAAAACCTCTACAGTGATGATTACTGTGTGTCTTTATTAGTTACTATTATTAAGTACAGTGATCACGTGTGCAGACACAAACGATCAAAAGTCTTTCCAGCTGTTAAAGCCGACTGACAGCTGATCACATCAGCTGTGATCAGCTGCCGCCGTCATCAGAAACAGACGTCGCTTCATGTGACGCTTCAGAGGAAAGGAACGTCTCATATCTCTATAAACATATTTCCTCGTTCCTCTCTCCTCTCGTGGTTTCCTCCATGCATCCCTGGTGGGAGGGACTAAGACGCAAAGAAAGGAGTCAAGTGAGGGAAACGGGGATGCAATTAAGAGACTTGGGATGTTCCTAGAGACTGCAGCTGATGTTTTCATTGAGTTGTCTACCCCATAATAAAGTAGGCTAGATGTTAGAGGCCTGTTTTTAAGTACAGAGGTGGTAAGTGAACTGAGAAGAGAGAATTTGAACTTTTCAATAGATGAACACTTTTCATCTCACTTCTCCCCCTTAAAATCAATTTCTGACTGTACCATTATTTTACATACTTATTCATAATTATTAACTTTTGTTTCTTTGACAGGTGATCGTACACAGGAAATGGACAGGAAGAGAGGGATATATGAACCATGAAGTTATACGGTATGCATCTTAGCAAGATACTGGGAACAACTAGAATGCCCCTTTTTTATTATAATGCACATTTTTGGTCATAAATATAGCTGATGTCACCATCCTTAACACTGACATTTTGACAGCGCCGTCCTTCACTATATTCAATAATTATCTTTCTGCCCCGACAGGTGACCTGGACACTAAATGACATGAGATGTGAAAGGAAATATTAAGTAGAGTATCAAAAAAAAAAAAATTTTTACTAAAATGATTAGAGATTCATAAATCTTTAAAGTTATTGTGCTCCATGTTAATTAAGATTATTAATAGAGATATTTAGTTATTTTTGATTTGTCTGACAACCTTTTTCTACATTTCAGTTTCACAGGACACAGATAAAAAAAACAAAAACAGGAGAACTTGAGAGTTTGAGTTTTTTTCAAGTTTTATTTCTTTGTTTCATTACTCTTTAGCAGAGTTACAGTAGCTCTGCCACTCAGCTTCCTTTCCACTGGTGATGAAACCTTTAAAACACACAACAGGGGGATGGATACAGTAGTTACCATAGCACTGAGCAGTAAGGACACATCTAAAGTGGCAGTGGGAGATGGAGAAGGGGCACACAGAAACAAATACTGTCACTGACCGATCGTCATTAAAGGAAAACACAGATCAACTCAGAACACTCAAACACACGGTGGCTGCTGCCTACGTATACTGTAGTAGAGCTAAGGGCTGTGATGCTATGACTTGGCTATGGGTGGCGCCTGTGTGTAAAAGAGAAGGGGGGGGGGGGGTTGGGGTGGTCCCTTTCCTGACTTCCTTTTTGGACAGGCAGTGTCTACTCCTTGGAGTGCATGTACAGCAGCAGGTCAGCGACACGGTGGCTGTAGCCAAACTCATTGTCATACCTGGAGAGAGTGGGAGCAAAAAGAAAAAAAAGATATTCATTGTTCGGTTTAGAAAAAGATAAAAACTGCGTTGGCTAACCCCTTACTTCCTGTTTTACATGTGTGACTAACCAAGACATTTGAAAACTAACCAGGAAATGAGCTTGACGAAGTTGTCGTTGAGGGCGATGCCGGCACCAGCATCAAAGATGGAGGAGTGGGTGTCTCCGATGAAGTCAGAGGACACCACCTGCAAAAAACAAACCCAGCTACATGTCAGAAACACTGTGGCGGAGCCAGGTACAGCTGAGGCAATTCATTACTAACTGCAAAATACAATCACAGCCATTAACCGGTCATATTTTTTCAATTGAATGAATCCTAATTAACAGAAATAAATGTAAATATCCATGCATCTCAATTGAATGAACAAAAGCACATCACCAGGCCTGAACCTCTTTACCCCACCCAACCCTATCCCCACTAACTTACATGTTCTGGCATTATTACTAGCCATGCATTTGCTTTACAGTACATGTGAAATAAGTTTGGGTGTTACCTGGTCTTCGGTGTAACCCAGCACTCCCTTCATGGGCCCATGTGCGGCCTTCTTGCAGGCTTCCTTAATTTGAGTGTAAGTTGCAGGCTTGGACAGACGGCATGTCAGGTCCACCACTGACACATCAGCCACTGGCACCCTGAATGCCATGCCGGTCAGCTTACTAGAGAGGGGATGGACAAAAGAGATATTGGACCTTTGTCACCATCCGTTTCCTTTTTTGTTCTTAAGCGCCTGGCCACAATTGGCAAAGGTGCATCTCATCAAGAAGATAACAAATGTGGTCGCTCGTACCCGTTGAGTTCGGGGATGACTTTGCCCACTGCCTTGGCGGCACCAGTGGAGGCTGGAATGATGTTCTGGGCGGCACCGCGGCCATCACGCCAGGCCTTGGCACTGGGACCGTCCACCGTCTTCTGGGTGGCTGTGTACGCATGGACTGTAGTCTACGGAAAGGAGCGTCGTATTGCACAAAACATTAGTAACTCTTGCACACGTATACAGTACCATCTATTAAAACGTCCATGTCACAGCAATGGCTGGACACAGATTCACTGTGACTTACCATGAGAGCCTCCTCAATGCCAAAGTTATCATTGATGACTTTGGCCAGGGGGGCCAGGCAGTTGGTGGTGCAGGAGGCATTGCTGTCAACAGAAAGACAGACATGGTCAAAAACTATCAGATTCAGTTCTCTTGACATACAAATCTAGGAAGAGGTTTGTGAAAATCAAAAATGCACACTGAATGCATGTCCAAAACCAAAAGGTACATTACCTGACAATGGTCATGGAGGAGGGGTCGTATTTGTCCTCGTTAACTCCCATGACAAACATTGGAGCATCGGGTGAGGGGGCGGAAACAACCACGCGCTTTGCTCCGCCCTGGATGTGAGACTGTGATCGGACAGGAGAGAAAGAGGGCACGGGTTAGAGACCGGACCGTCTGTGCATTTGCTTTTGTATTTGTGAATGAGTGTATGCGAGTACATACAGAGGCCTTCTCCACACTGAGGAAGACGCCGGTGGACTCAACAACATACTTGGCTCCAGCCTTGCCCCAGGGGATCTCTGCTGGCTTCATACTAGAATCAGAGAAGATCAGAGTCGGTCTAAGATGAATGCTCATCACTGCCATTTAGTCGTTCTTAAACTTGGCATTGATATAGCCAAGTAACACCAAATTACTACTAAAAAAAAAAAAAAAAAAAAAAAGTACTACTTTTCAATTAACACCGTGGGATTAAAGAGTCTGCCAAAAAAGTAGACAGTGAGGATGAAAACAATGAGGGACACCTCACAATTTTACACTCAATGCTCAAAGAGGAACAGGAATGTTGCTTCTATAACACTCCTTTCTGGTGTTGCCTTTAGCAGAGAGGAAGAGCCATTATTGAAAGGACTAAAACAACAGCTGGTAAAACAGATGAGGGGGCAGCACAAACCCTCATTCCATTGTATTGCATCACTTTATACTAAAGACCAGGAGGTGAAACTGGCATTAAATACCACACCGTAAAAATGTAATTGAAAAATTCAAACTGATCTCTTAGACAGCACCGTCTATTACGGAGACCTCGCCGATACAATTAAAATTGGACTGAAGTGGCCTTTAATTAAATAATTCCCTCATAATACATCAGCTGGCCTCACTGAAGCTTGTGGCCACCTGTTAACATCCACCACTATACATCTTCCTCACTCACCACTGGAACACAGAGATTTCTTGGTCATCGACGATGAGCTTGCCGCCTTCTTGGGAGACCTCACCGTGGTAACGGCCGTGGGTGGAGTCATACTTGAACATGTAGACCTAGGAGGCAAGAGGGAAATAATGAGGCGATAAGAGCAGGTAGGCAGAGGAAAACTTCATGATAACACTACAGTATATAATTTCATGCACTCAACTTCATAATCTTAAAACAAATGCCTAAACAATGTTTTGATTTCCTGAGAGTCACTGCTGTGATCTGAAGCTCGTCATCTGAATAAAGAGTTCAGGTTAGGTGTTGATACAACGAGTCAGTTTTCTGTTTGGTATTTTGTAAACCAGGTTCTTTCACAATACACACTGCATGCTTGAATCTTGTTTTCCTATCCAATATATAAAGTGAGTAATTAGGAGGATTTAAATCACATACACCGGATGCTCCACTGGAATTTAAATACTATTTAATAATTTGTAAGCAAGTATGAGTCTCACCATGTACTGCAAGTCGATGAAGGGGTCATTGACAGCCACAACCTTGATGCCTTTCTGAAGGCAAGCCCTCAGGACCAGACGGCCAATACGGCCGAAACTGCAGAGTGAGGTGGGGGGAGAGAGATTAATAATGGTTGTTTTGGGAATGTGGTGGGAGACTTACTCAGGTTGCCGAACCACTCCTGGGACCTCACATGCATCCTCCAACACAACCTCAAACTGATCTCAAGTCATTGCAAAAATACAAAATAAAGGCCTCAGCAGAATATCATGAGTTCTAACACACCTATATTCCTGTAGCTCCACTGCTGTTAAGCTATGATTGATGCAAGCTGAACTCTTTTTATTGTTAGAAAAGTTTTCAATTTGAACTATGACCAACAACTTCAAGACTTTTATTGTGAAGTTACTTGGTCATGGAGCACTTTTGTTTTGCCAGATCAGTGCGATATATTGCTTTTAATCATCTTTTGATAAAAGTCTATTTGTCAATGAAGGGTAATCAAAACTATTTCACCCTCAGAGAAAATGCATTTCACACCTCATAACCATTTGCTATTTATCATAACTTGTTGTGGAATTAATAGACGCCCATCCTCAAAATATGCTTCTGACATCCTATCCCAGTCTGAGTCCCATTTTTAAAAATGTGTGCGTTTTAACTCACCCATTGATTCCAACACAGAGGTCTGACATGGCTGCTGTTGCTTGGGGGGGATTGATTTACCTAGGAGAAACAAAAACAAAGAAACCAATGACATTAAAAAGACTAAAACTACCGAGTGATAAAAACAGGAAACTGCATCCAATCTCAGTTAAAAATGTCAAATGATTGTAGTTTAACAATGTGACAGCAAACAAGTTTAAATACATTCAGTATACATGAGATACTGACTGAGACATGAAAATGCTCTGTGGAACAAACTTTTAACATCTGCGTATGTTGTTATTTTCTTTTGTAGTGTCAGCTGTACAGCAATGCTACAATAACATGAAGGAAGACTGGTGGTAGCAGCAGCTGCACAGCAGACAGGCGGCGCGACGCATTTGCACAAAAAAAAAAAAAAAAAAAAAAAAAAAAAAAAAAAAGGTGAAAAAACACCCAGCTGGCACAGTATTTGGTGTGCTCCTGAAGCTCACATGACAAGAGGAGCTGGGTGCTTCAGCTGAAGTTAGAACAGCAGACTGCAGCTGTGAAAGTTCGTTGTCAGTGATGGAAAAATACAGGCTGCGAAACACGCTATATGTGCATCTGCTGCAGGGCTGGAGACGTGCTACCCCATGCAGGGACATGTTTAGAAAACAATGGGTGAGGAGGGAGGGAGAAAGTGGAAGGTGCTGGTGTACGCAACAAACACAGACTTGTATGCAGAGTGAACAAAGAGGAAGCCTGGCCTCGACTCAACTATGTGACCTCCTTTTCCTCCGCTTTCCGTGCTGCACACTCATCTGCCTGATTCAGCTCTCCACGCCTTCTCTGTCCTCGCCTCCTACTTTTCCAGCCCTCAGCTTTTACTTTGCCGTCCTTCATCTGTCATTGTCAGCAGGGATACGCACATGCATCGTATTTAGCTTTGCCTGTGGGCACCGAAAACAACCTGAAACTGTGGCCAAGATTGTATGTGTGGATTAGGTCGCCAATATGTTCTTTTAGAAATCAAGCAATTGAGCATTATATTTAAACACCTAACAGCCGTTTGAAGTCTAAATCTAAAAAACAGAATTAATCTATGAACTCGTTTAGGGTTCATCATTGTCTAAACACTTACTCATAGTTGATCAGATAACTCACTGACCAGGTGATAGCCTGACCAGCAGCTAGTGTGTGAGTGTGTGTGTGTGTGTGTGTGTGTGTGTGTGTGTGTGTGTGTGTGTGTGTGTGTGTGTGTGTGTGTGTGTGTGTGTGTGTGTGTGTGTGTGTGTGTGTGTGTGTGTGTGTGTGTGTGTCAGGCGGAGTAAGTAAGGGCAACGCAGATCGTCCTTGAGACTGGTTGGTTGTCATTTTAGACTACTGTAATCTCCTAATCTGGTTGGTGTGTGTCCCAGTGGGGCGCATGTAAGACAGGATGTCGATCTGGTGAAATGCATTGTGGGAGCACTTTAAATAGACTAAAAAAGGGGCAACCAGATTAGGCTCATCTCTCACTCACACACGCTCTGGAACATGAATAGCAGATAATAATTTGGAACAATTCCAACCTGGATTTATTCACTTGCTATTAAGCACAAATAGATGCTCCATCTCACTGGAACTGTCACCTGATGTGATGCCAGTCAAAAATCTATTTAGTGAGCAGTCTGCCACAGGTTCAAGTGTCAGATCTCTCACAGGGTCATTTGAAGAGTATATTGTTGAGCACCATTTCTTGTGTGCCTTTTGTAGAACCTTCCTTTCAGAGCAGACCAGCCATTTTGTGTTCTGCTGCTAGCATCCATTATACAAGGTCACACAAGAGGAGAAAAAAAAAAAAAAAAAAAAAAAAAAAAAAAAAAAAAAAAAAAAAAAAAAAAGAGCGAGAGAGCGAGAGAGCGAGAGAGTCTCGCATTACTATGTCTTTCCTCTCCTTTATACTCGGTTCCCACCATTACCTCCTGTGCATTCACAAAGCTCTGTTGCCGCCTTCTTTCCTCTTTCGAGCTCTCCTTCCTCTGGTCGCCTGTACATTGTTCACCATTTGGCTTTCCTTTTCTCTGCTAACCTCTCCATTTTCTCTGCACAGAGCAGTTGCCCTGGGTTTTCCCAACATAAAATGGCTGTTCTACTGACAGATGATACTCTTTTGAAACGGAGTGGGCTGTTCTACTTCCCTAAAGCAGGATGAAGGTCTGGACAAAGACTAGTGGCGCCACATAAGGACTAAAACCAAACGATGCAGATCCAAATGTGAAGAATTAAACAACTTGGCTTTTTTTACTGTGCACAGAAAATAGATTTTAATTTGTTGTTTGGATTAAAAACTATGAAAACGTGAGATAGGGCATGTGCACAAGAGTGAGTCAGTCTGCACAACATGTACTTGGTGACACTCCCCCCTCCATGTCAGTTACTGTTGCCTAGCAACACTGTGGGGCTTTGGCCAGTCAATGGGAAAAGGGGGAGGGGTTACACCAGGCAGACAAATTAAACCCTGCTGCAGAACCAGTGTACTCTGATGTTGCACCACTGTTCAGCTTCCAGATTTAGTGATATTCATTCTCATGTAGTTTTGCCACTTTGGTTATATCCCTGCTACAGTATAGTTACATTTTCCCATGCTTTCATGTGCAGTAAACTATCTATGCCAACTCCTTAGCCAGCAGCTCTTCCCACTTCACCACACAGTCCTGCCTCTTTCGGCTGCAGACCAATCAGCACACACACTCTGTGGTGACAATCACACAGACCGGCTCACAGAGACAGTATTGTGCAGGGCAAAGACGTTACATGGCGTTAACTGCAGTTTGCAATCTGCTGACACTCATTAAAATGTAGGAAGAAGAGGCAGACAGACGGCCAGACACTTGGCGTCGTAAGCTACCTTTCTGGTCAAAGCGAGCTCTCTTCAATGGTGAATTGATTTATGACCGATGTGAGCAGAATACATGATTTAGATTTATGAGGTGCATCAAATTCCTCTTGTGATTGGCGGGTCAGAGAGCAGTCAATCATGTCCATCTCTCCGTTCAACATTCCTCCCTCACTTCTGTCTCACCTCCTTAGTCCATACTGTACATGTCACAACTCCTTTTTCACCTGCCTGAGATCAGACCTACGAGTCAATCACCTGGCAAGGGGTGGTGCAACCATCTCTTCTGATTGGTTAGACAACGGGAGGAACAGAGGAAGAAGCTTTAACAGTGCTCAATCTTCACTAATGAGACTACTCACTCGTCTAGTCTACCTAGTTCTCTCTTCAACCATCAACCCATCCATCCTTCTACTTCTTGTTCACTCTCTTCTCCTGCCATATCTCACTTTGCCCTTTAATTACGTCCCTGGTTCAACCGTCTCTCCTTTGCATTTTTGGCCCATTAATATCCCACCTCCCATCCCCCTTTATCCCCCACCCAAACTAATCATTAAAATTCAACACCCTACCTCGTCCCCGTCCCACTCTTTTGTGTGCCTGCCCTCCATCTGAGCTGTGACCCATTTTCCTCACAAACAGAGTTTAACTGTGTTGGGGGGGTGCAGGACAGGGTCGCCATGCGAGTGTGCATGTACAGCGGAGGGACCACTGGGGGAAGGATGACTCACAACTAGTCGACCACAAAAGCAGGCAGCATCAGGTGGTGAAATCTTAAATTTAGATAAATGTCTGTTGGACAAATGAAAGGAGAGAGCACTACACTGCATTTCTCTTCTGATGTGAAACAAAACACAGGTTCTTCTTTTCCCTGTTGTACGTCAACAGTCGCAGCAGAGCACTTAGACACAGTGTCGACTCCGGTCTAACCCTTACATGGACCCGAGTTTGAGGGAGCGCGGACAGACTACTATACATCTTTCCATCAGTATAACGTTTAACATACGGACAGGACACGGACTAAATAAACCATTCACAACGTTGTTAATGGTGATGTGAGAAGTGTCTGATCTACTTATTCAGTATAGAATCAAGTGGCTGTATTCTAAAGTTGTACCAGTAGGAGAGTAAAAGTACAACTAAGCTAAACTCAGACAAAGCTAGTATATTCAGTCTTTGGGTCGCCTTAGTTTGTGTATTCATTGGAAATTCTACAGTGAGTGAATGAACTCACTGACTCTTCCCCCGCTTCACTCCCTCTTCCTTCTTCCCTTGTCCGCCCCTCTTCTCCATTCAAACCTTCCTCCCACTTTTTAACCACACCCTCTTTCTCTCCAGTATTTTTCCACTGCAGTGGGTTGATTGGCCAGAGGCCAAACCGACTATCCAATTAGGCCACGTTTTCTCTAATGAATCAAATACATCAGAGACTGAACAATAAATGACGGTTATATACCCTTAAATGCACACAGTAGTGAGGTGGGGTCAAAAGTTTCTGCGTTTAATTTCAGGAACTTTTTTCTGCTCATCAGTATACCTGTTTCCTCCCTCCCTTCCTTCCTTTTTTATAGCCTCATCACTGACACGTCACTTTGCTGCCGTAAATTAGTCAGTTAACCGTCCAACATCATCACGTCACTAGGCAGACACGTACTAAGCACAGCACCACAGGCTGCATGTCCTACTCGGCATGAGTAGGACATGCAGGGACAGACAGACAAGTTAATTCACCTGCGGCCAATTAACAGGATCAGCAGATACTGAATTTATACAGTTTCAACAATTTAAAAAGCTTTAGTAATTATTAAAATAAAAGATAAGGCAGTTTTATAAAAGTCGCAGTTGTATGTTGCACAGGTTAAAGACTTGTCCGTCCGTCCGCGCACACACACACACACACACACACACACACACACACACACACACACACACACACACACACACACACACACACACACACACACACACACACACACACACACACACACACACACACACACACACACACACACACACACACACACACACACACACACACACACACACACACACACACACACACACACACACACACACACACACCATCATCATCATCATCATCATCATGAATTAGTAAAAGGTGTGCTGTATCAAACTGCAGAGGACTCAACAGGAGAGAGCCGACACACACGCGCTTCTGTGCAGTTTTAAGTTGCGATTGCCACCTCCCTCTATACCATGCTTGCTTGAACGTGCAATTTTGAATAACTGCATGAAAAACCGATGCCTTATAACTGGCAACCGTTAGGTGTGGAGTCACTCTGGAGTTCCTTCTGTCTGACACACATCCTGGACAAGATGGCTGGTTGATAAGTCATCTGAAGAGCATAATGGAGAGGGACACTCATGCTTTCTCGGCCTGGAAACAACCACACGACCTTAAGGTGGAAAACTTGTGTTAATCTAGAAAAAAAATAATTAAATAATTCCCTGCAGAGAAAGACCGTCTGTCCAACATGACTAGCACATCGCAGACACTAATCCAATAGATCTAATGCATTTGTTACAGCAAGCACCTGAGAATCCAGTCCATATCTATGAATAATGTAACAGAGACCCCATGGCCTTTCCCTTGCATACATCATGAGTTGCTTGTGTGTCCGTATCTTCTTAATATTATAGCTGTAGCTCTTGATAAGCTGGACTAACGCATCCTGTGCATTGCTAGTGTTCTCCAGCTAATCACTTTGGCTAATAGGTTACACCTCGCTCAGCAAAGGAGGCAACAGGTCGGTAACCCAGTCACTGACATTTCAGGTATTTTGCCGACACCCTGATCTGCACCAACTACAAGAACAGAATGAACAGCAAAAGTAATTATGAGCAAGCTAATAACTTCTGTGCTTCATATGCAGGGAGTCTAAAAATAAGATTATATAACTCAGAACAGGCACACTGTTCTTTTTGACTACAATACTTAGCATCTCCCTGGCAGCACTGTGCTTGTCATTAGTGACCTTCACTCATCCAGAGCTAAAAGAAGGGACCCCCGGTCAATATGGAGATGAGGATAAAGATGAGCAGCTGGTCAGCATCAGGACTGCAGCTCTGGGCCTGCAGTGAGCTTCCTTAGCTGGAGGCATGACCTTCAACAGTGAGACCAGGCCTAAACATGGCTGCAGCTACCACACCTATGTGAGACAACTGAGAGCAACTGCAAGCAAACAGTGATTGTCACAATTATATTATAAATAATACTGCATAAACACATTAATTCTCCCTATTGAACAAGGTTGACCGATTTTTTTTTTTTTTTTTTTTAAATTAAACCCTTGTTGCACCAAAATACTGTATGGCTGATTAGGTGGCTTAATAAATTCACTGCAGGTGTGTGGTAGTGTTGCTTTTAAAAAAAAAAAGAAAAAAGAAGCGCAGGGCTCTTTGGAAACCCCAACAGGTCTGTCGAGTGTCAAACTGCGACAGAATAATGCGACACTCCGCTGCCTCTCTGCCCTTCGAAGCCATCACAGGAAGGCTTTTAGCATTTCGACGTTTAATAAAGCCAAGGTTATATTGGCTTCCATCACTATGATCTCTGCTGCCCCTCATAGCGAGAGAAGGCTGTAATTCAGCTCAGAAATATAAATGGCGCAACGACGACCGACTTCATCATGGAGATCACAGGAGGCACGTCTCCACTTATGTAAACTCACTCGCCCAGGACACTGACTCAGGACGATGATTAAGGATTGCAGGCAAATTATAGCTTTTACTGCGCACCTATTTTCACTCTAACCGCATATCTACCTACACAGGCCGTTGTTACTGCTATGAGAAACACGGAAATACATGCATTTTGTGTATAGGGTTAAAAAACATGTCGACTAATCCACTTCCGCAAAGATGCAGCAGTAGCTGCCAATGTCACGTTAGCCGCTCAGGAAGACAATTTAGTTTCAGATGAATGAATCACACATTATGAATGGGACACAGCTCGTATATGCAGATTATCTTCACAATGGGCGTCATTCGCTGTCATTTCAAAGCTAAAAGGTTTGATGTCGGCTATGCGATGCAACCTAACGACTCAGAGAGCGTTACGCAACGACCGGCCTCTCTCCAGACCTCAAGGCCGTATCCTCTCCCATCCTCGCCTCCCTCTTCCTGCACCATTAAAGCGTTCATCCTGCGAAAATGAGCCGTTTTACAAATAAATGAAACGATATTCCACTCTCTCGTGCACTAGCGCCATTTTAAAAAAACAATACGTGGCTGATTAAAATACGAAATTCCTGAATAAGGCTATAGGGGTGGTCACTGGCTCCCGTACATATTTTACTGCTATTAGTAAAAGCCAGCCTCCGGAAATATGAGATGCATTTAACAGTAGATATGCATATTGCCATTAGTTAGTGAAATAAGTTAATGTATGGCAGACCTAGATGTGTGCACCGACAGATAAGCTAACGTTTGAGACTGTAGCGGAGGCTGAATCGTGTGAAATACAATTAAAGTCCTCATTTCGTGTATTCCAGCCGTCACGAGGGCCTCGACATGTTACACGGTGAGTCGGTGTGGCGGCTTACCTTTCGGGCTGATGCTTCGTGGGTCTGTGTGCGCAGTCCACTGAGCAGCCTTCCGCTTTTATACCAGACACGTGCCTCCGGGGAGCCTGGTCGCCATGGCGACGTGACGTCATGTCCTCCTTCGCTGCTCGGCTCCATTCGGAACGAGGTAGTGGTCACGCGCTCTCGCGGCGGCTGCTATAGTAACTAAAAGGATGGAGCCCTGATGGTTAGGTCTTTTTTTACCATCTCGTCCATGAAGACCCGAGGGTGGTGTCGATGATTAGAGATAATATTAACTAGAGAGAAACACAGACGAGAGATCAGAGAGACAAAGGCAGACTGGCAGGATGCCAAAGAGGAAGTACTGGAATGATGAAACATTTTGTCCCATCCCCACCATGCACAGAGTTGGTCACGTGCATGTGATGACATACTGAGGAAACGCAGCTTGATGCATGGACATCCTTATTTGTAAAAGGCAGAGACACGAAACTAACAGCTGTAGATCACAGTGTGTGTGTGTGTGTGTGTGTGTGTGTGTGTGTGTGTGTGTGTGTGTGTGTGTGTGTGTGTGCCTATAGATGCAGCACTGTTATAAAATAAATCATAAAGCTAACATGTCACATTCCTATGGAGACAGGCTGTTCTGCTGCTGAACTGGTTTTATAGTATGCATGCACGTATAGGGCCTATCTCAATATAAAATAAAGTACATACCAATACAAATCAGATTAATAGATCATTAGATTTAGGATGAATTGTTCTAAACTATACTATTTCTCTCTTTTTTTTGCGTCTCCTTTCCCCTTTAAACGTCACAGCACGTGAGAACAAGCCTACGTGAGGGAGGGTGCGTACAAGTGTAACATGGGAAATCCCTGCAGTGCAGTGCAAGAGGGAAGGATCGCTCGTTGACCAACATGATTTACACACACTGCACATCCCGTCTTACATTTCGTCATCCTTGATTGCCGTTTTATTTCCACAGTGTACCACAAGATTATTTGTATATTATAGTTTGTTCGAGATTTTCATTCAGATTTTTCGTCTGAAACCTTTTTCACGAGATCCTTATTATCTCATAATTGGTTTATACTTTTTATTTGATCTCTCAAAGTACTTGATGCAGCATCTAAATGAGTGTACGAAACTATCAGCGTCCTCTATCTATCTATCTATCTATCTATCTATCTATCTATCTATCTATCTATCTATCTATCTATCTATCTATCTATCTATCTATCTATCCAATAATGTATGCATAACATTTAGTCAAATTTTAGAAAACATGATCATTTTCAGGTCATGCTCACAACTTGTTTAAAGTTTAAAGGACAGAATACAATCAAATCAGCGTATATAGTTATTCTGAGTGGGCTATTCAACAATTTTCATATTTCAGCACGATCCCAGGGTCCGCTCAGTACCAGAAGTGAAAGTATGGCGCCATCTTCTGGACAAACTACCGTGCTGCAGCTTATTGTGCAATCTTCCTGTTAATGTTAATGAGCTTACATCAAGAGAAGCTGTCTCTTGTGCCTTTTCCTCACAGAACAATGTACTGCATGCAGCACAGAGAAGGTTTTAGGATGTTTTTCTAGAGGACCTGTGTTTTTTTTTCACAGTGGAGCTCTTATGTTTGTGGTGCTCACTGCAGTGGAAACATTTTATTTCATCTGTGAAAAATTTGGGAAAGTGTTCAGATCGGTAAAGACAGCAAGTTGTGTTATGTTTGGTCTGACCACGCACTGGGTCTCACCACAAAGAGGCCATATTGAAATACTAAACATACTAGACGTTTGAGGGTCCACCATCAATACATCTATTTTTCATATAATTCCCCATTTTTGCCTTGTTTTTTGTGTTTTTCAAATGTACACAGTAGAGTAGGATGAAACAGAAGAGTGACTCAACTTGAGAGCCATTTAATTACACTTCATATGCATTCTCTTTGTGGTAAAGCAGAGCGTGAAGTTGCCCTTACAGTAATATAGCAGTATGAGGGAACGTTAACTGATGGTCAGTGTTTGTGTCTGTTCACCTTGAGCTGAATCTAATATGTTTATACTATCTAAGAGCAAATAATAGAATAGATAAATAATATAGCAATTTCAAATGAATGCACAAAAATGTGTCGGGGTAATTCATTTATCAACTGCTAAATCTCTTTTATATGAAGTGGAATAATTATATGATCATTTCGATGGAAGGCAGAAGTTCTTAAGGCTAAGGATGATTCTCAGATATAGTCAATGTCATGTGTGCGTTGTTTAAGAACAAAGCTTTTAGTTTGAGGAAAAACCGTTGCAATATCTTTAGCGCATTATTTTTCTCTTTCGTTATTTCTTTCCTCCACACATCATAGATTATGTCTTGGAAACAGAGAGCACCTGTGTAGCAGAACAAAGTATTTATTGATATTTAAACTTCCTTATATAAACCGTCAGCTGAATTGAGCCCCGAGCCAAATCTGTCATATACACCTCCTACCACTACTTAACAGGAAATTTAGGTCTGAGCGGAGGTGTGTGGGGGGGTGGTGTGCAGATGTGAATATATATGAGATTTCAGGCTTTCCCTCATACACAACATTGGAAAAACAAACCATTTGTCATTATAATTCAAACTTTTAAAATAATTTCCATATGTTCCAGTTATGTCATGTGTTTAATAGCCAGAGCATTATGCCTAATTTTCACGTTTACATTACTCCGTATGATTATATCTTGTATATAGTTTTTCTTCACATTCTCAACCCACTGAAAGTGATTTAAGACAACGCTAATGCTGTGGGCTTGAACAGTTCAACACACTGAGCCCATGGTACCATTAAAACAACCTCCTGACCCCCTCAGGCAGAGAGCTGGCCCTCTCTGATAATATTTTCATAGGCTGTGAATTATAAGTGTTTAAAGGGGCACTAATCGCAGAGTTACACTCATGCCAAGAGCTGCTGAGCATCAGTAAACCACGAAGTCTGGATAGAGAGCCTAGAGGGCCAGGTTTGAGCCAAAGTTAAAACATTCATTATAACAATTATTTTTTATGGCATATCTGCCTTTTAATAAAGTATACAGTGGAAAATGAAAGAAAGGATGGGAAGGATAGGGGATGAAATACAGGGAAATCATCTTTAGTCAGATTTAAACCTTTGACACCACTTACACATAGCCTGTGCCTGGGGCTGCAGCATTTCCATAATTTTCCAAACTGTGTGACAAAAATGGTGGAAGGTAACGGTGGCCAAATGGTGAGACAGACTGCCTGAAGGTAAGGGTCCTGGCTTCAAAGCTTGGGCTGGCGGAGTGAGATTCTCCCTTCTGAACAACAAACATTAAGATTTTTGTGAACAGAGTTTTACCACCGTATGGAAGATTTTAAATGTCCAAAACAAAACAAAAAACAACACAGAAATACAGTGAAATACAATAAATACTGTTAACTGAATAGTTTTTCATTGTGTCATGAATTTTCCATGCCACATTTAAATCAAATCCTAACACAGAAAACAAAGTGAGGAGGTGTATTGCATTTCAGTGTTGTCCAGCAGAGGGCAGCACACTTCTGCCAATACTAAATGCAAAACACTGTCATTAGTTTGCATGAGGATGTGTAAGAAAGCCTTTTCCTTTAAAGAAGACGCATCAACAATTTTAAAAAGTGTTGATGGCTAAGATATTAGCATTGGCTAGCTAGTGTTAGCCTAGAACAGCTGATCTAATAAAGGAGGATAGGTTAAAGCTAAGAGATGGTGTAGAGTGCATCAAGTATCAATCAAGGAATCCATCGGCTATTGGTCGGATGATTTTACCCTGGGGTCAACGTACAGTACTTCTGGGGTTCCGGTGTAGCCAGCGGAGATCTGGATATACCGGGGCCAAGACTTCCTCTTTGGTGTGCCGTTCATTGTTTACAGTCCCATTAGCAACTTGAGAGGTGAGAATGGAGTTGGAGTTGAGAGATGACGTCTTCAACTGAGTTACCTCACAAATCAGGCAAGCTAATAAAAAGCTAAATTGCTGTCAGACGTTAGCCGACGGGTTCTTTGATTGTATTTTGGTCAATGCGTTCTGGCCCTTTTCCTCTCCACACGGACTGTTTACCTCCATGCAACCAAAGCCAGCTGAAACGA
Source organism: Cebidichthys violaceus (assembly GCF_023349555.1). Taxonomy (NCBI): domain Eukaryota; kingdom Metazoa; phylum Chordata; class Actinopteri; order Perciformes; family Stichaeidae; genus Cebidichthys; species Cebidichthys violaceus. The sequence goes on from NW_027176927.1 coordinate 11,043,286, forward strand.
GATCGGTCAATACTACTCAGACTACAAATGGAGCCCAGAACATTTTCAATACCAAAATCTTGTCCCTTTGCCTCCAAATTCTGCATTGATATGCAGATATCTGTTTACATAGATTAATCAAGCATGTCCCAGGCCGATACAAAGTATTCTCACTCAGAGAGTGAACAGGGTCCAAAATCTAGATGATGGAAAAGTCCAGTGTCTGTGTGGATGCCCGGGCTCTGGTGGTTTGGTTGTGTTGAAAGAAACTTCTCTCTCAGCTGCTCTCAATGTCCTCCTGATTCACCGCAGCAGAAACAACAACCTGGAGCAACCTAAATGTGGAGGAGCTGCAGGACCTCAGATGAACACTAGAGTTGTCTGCCCATACGGAGTAGATCGACCAAACATGCAAGTGGGTGAACAGCATGATGGCTACCTGTGGTTGTATCGATTGCAGCTGTATATCATTTTTTATATAATATCTGTCAACCCAAAGCTTTTTTTCCATAACTGAGCTCCTTTTCAATGACATTACTGCCGAAAAAAGATTCCACAGCGATCTGAGAGACGGATCAATCAATCCGTGCATCCGTCTACTTTCCTATCTTCCTTCCAACCTACCTGTCTCTTTACTGTGTATATCTCCTCCACTTCCTCTCCCATTCTGCCGTGTTTTCTTTGGCCCGGCACTGAGGGACTGGAAGTGTCACCTCATCACAGCAGAGTTTTGTTTCCCTTGGATGCTGCAGTAGGATGTCTGTTAATCTGATCCGAAATCCATGGAATTGGCAGCTTCCTACAAACACCGTTGGCTCTCAAACGACTCTATGAAGTCCGTCTTACATCGTCTTTCTGAAAGATAGACTGCCTGTATGACTCTACAATCAGCCTCAGCGGTGCGTGGGAGTTTTGAACCTCTCCTTATTTTGGCTGGGTTTTTACTATGGAAGCAAACAAGCTGTTGTGCAATGAAAAGCTCTCAAATTCCACTTAGAGGCCACAGCAATGTACCGACATCCTGGCAGATAAAGTATGCTTGAATGGGCAGTTTATCAGTCATACAAAGTGTGCAAAGATAAGATAAGATAAGATTATACTTTATTAGTCCTATAATAAATATATATATAAAAATATAGCCGGTCACTGAAGGAGCTGCACTATGCTGTTAGTGTCCTGCCTGGGGTGTGGAGATGTTCTCCATCAGGGATGATATTTTAGCCATCATTCTCCTTTTTACCACCACTTCCACTGGATAGTTTATTATGTTAAGATAGTTTATTCTGCAGAGGAACTCTATCTGCACGACAGTAACTGGTTGGATACAGGTTTAAGAAACAAGCAAGTCCACTATAGTGGTCAAAACCACTATATGTATGTTTAAGCTGAAAAATAGAATTATATATTATTATCAAAATAATTCTGTGATGAAATATCTCCACATTCGCTGCCAGCCTTTTATTGTTTAATAAGTAAGAACTTTGCAACAAGAGGTGAGGATAGTGACTGAAATTGAGGTGATCAGCGCTGACTGATAATTAAAGGGGAGCTCCAACAATTTCACACATCATAACCTGGATACAGGTCTTGAGGAGTGCTACTGCATATGTGAAAATAAGTTGTATAAAGCTTTTTGTGGCTGCAGAGGGAGCCGCGCAAACATGATAAATGTAAGGGTTCTTAGAGTCAATGTCAAGTTTGAAAATAAAAAAATCCGGGGGTGTGCAGTTAAATAGAAATAAGCTTTTGAGACCTCTGTGGCCCGCTCCTCCTCATCTCTGTTTGAGGCTAGCAGCTCGGGGCTACATAGGCCACTAATAGCATAAGATGCCCAAAATCTCTGACTGTCTGTGGTCAAGTTGCAACTGTCCATTGTGAGTCTTATAATATTTAAGGAGTGCAATGCAAAATTGGCTCTTTTAACTGAAAAAACATGCAATAAGTGATTTATTTCTCCATCTTTTGCATTTTTCCTTTTTCATCTTTTCATTCCATTGTCTTTATTGTTTAGTGTTGACCTTATTGTTTCTTCCTGTCTCTTCCTCGGTATGTATCTCATTTGCAATTTCTCTTACAGTCTCATTTTTTCTGTTGATGATAATCAGACAATCTTGACAAAGTGAGGCAGGTTCAGTAGTGTGACCTCCTTGCAGACGAAAATTTTTGACTGTGGCGTAAAAGATGCTTATTCACCGAGCATCTGTTTGCAATGGGTAAAATGTGTGTGATATGTTGTATGCATTTGAGTGTACGTTCAACGTCTAACTAGTTTTCCAGCTGGGGAGGTGATGTGCATACACAAAGTTTATGTTTTGTGTTTCTAGGTGAGTGCGTCTGTAAGTATGTTCAGGCACAAGCGCAAAAGTTCAGTCGTATACTGGTTTGGGTGAGTGTCAGCATTAAGGTTTAAAGAGTGAAGCAAGACAGTGGAATGTACTCACAAATGTGTCTGTGAGAGAGACATGTGATGAGTTTGTGTGTGTAGGACGTGGTATGGCAAGGTTAGGACGACATTCTTGAGAGTACATCGTGTCTCTTCTCTTTTGCTCACCTTCTGTCAAAAACATCAGGTGGGTCTCTGGAGAGATGAGCAAACTTTGCTGGAGGAACAGAGAGCGAAGCAGAGAGAGAGATGAGCAAACACTTACCAGAATAAATGATGACTGTTTCTGTATAACAGCTAATTTTAGACTGAAAGTAACCAGTAGCTTACAAATCAAAAGTGAATGGAATAGACGCTGCAGGCATGTTTTTGTCGAAATAGAGTTGACCAAAACTAAAAAATACTAATGAGACAGAGGTAAAAGCAAATTCTTTCAAACCTCTTCTTGAACAGCTGTAAAAGCTCTCTGACGGTCACAATCTGCTCCTCAGCACAGAATTTTAAAACAGTGAAAAGCATTTCACTACTCGAATCATTGCTAGGCGTTTTAATACATAATAACTCAATTTAAGTCATTTATAATACGCTACACAGCAGTCAAAAAGGCAAATAATCATTTATATTTAATGAGAGGCATGCATACAGATTTTCCTCCTAAAACTATATATAACATAACAATATGTTAACTTAATGTAAGTGGTCAATGTATAGTTATTTGTCTATTCTGTCTCTCTGTGCCTTCATAGATCTAGAAGTCATAGGTTACGATAGTCCATAAAAATATTTTTTTCTTTAGAATATGCTGTTTCCACAAAATGACTAGTTCATGCAGTATGTTTTTATACTTATGCATTTTCTTTTATTCTTAAAATATGCAATAGCATGCTGTGCAAGGAAATCAAGGAAAATGTATGACTGTATTTTTCCATAAAGAAACCACCAGAGGAAGAAAAGAATATATCCTAAACTTTATGCTACCCAGCTTCTTTTGAAGAATTCTCGTTTGGATTATTTCAGTTGAAAACAGTAAAAGATATATAGAAATATTATAAAAACAAATCACATGTTACAGACTAAACAAACTTTGACTATATTTGACAACACAACAGATTTTAGTTTTTCTTCTGGAATAGGATTGGATTGGATTCTCTAATCTCTACACTGCAGCTCTATGCTATTAATAACGAAGCACATACAGACACACAATAAACTATGAATTACTATGATGTTTAAACAGCTGCTAAGTCAAGTTCTTCTCCACAATAACTAAATGTACAACTCCTGTCCTCTCCTCGTTCCTTTACTCTACACTTTTTTTTCTCTGTCTCATATATCTCTCCTGTATTTTTGCCTTTTTGTCTCTTCTCTTCTTTCAATATTAGGATCTACAATAATGCATATAATCACCTTGACTCTACTCATCTTATCCTCCCATCGTGTCTCTTCTCTTCTTCACGCATCAACACCCGGTCCTGCATGTGACCTCCCTCCTTTGTTTCACTCATCTTTCCCTTTCTCTCATCATTATCACATCTGCCAGTAAGTAATCAGGGACTGTAAAGTGTATTAAACACATCGTCCAGCGGTTGGCCACCCAAGAAACGTATCCATATACTTTCCCTTTGTTTTCAAATTCACTTTTTTCTTACTGTATCTTTCACTTAATTTGGCCTATTTATTGTTGCAGCCCCTCTTTTTCTCTTTCTCCTGCTTGTCTCACACTTCATCTCTCAGTCTCTCTCAACACTGGTTTCTGTACGTCTCTCTCTCTCTCTCTGTATGCTGATGTCATGTGTTTGCGTTGGGCTGCTCTGCACTCTTTGACCTGTATATGGACCAAAACCTGTGATACTGTTTACCCAGACAACTCCCTGCATTTGGCTTTTTAAATGTCCAAATACAATAATTCACACTTCTAAATTCCTGAGGAGAGGGATGACTGAGCGCGTGCAGCACAGCTGGAGGTCTGGCTCTTGAAGCAGCTCTCTGCGCTTCAAGCTAAAGGGTCTGAAGCGACCAACAAGTAAATGCAAATTCACTATAAGCTCCAACCTGCTTTGTGTCTCCTTGAATGAGTGAGAATGGAGAAGAGGTGTGACTTCCTTGTAAGCAGCGAAGGGTTTTGAATTTACACAACGAGGGATGCCTCCTCACGACAGCTGCTGCTGAAGCTGATCTATGTTCAACAAAGAAACTGATTTCCATGGGCAAATACAGCAGCGTATCATATTTGTCACGGGGGCCTGCTCTCCATCATATTTAGACGCACAACTTCCCCTCCTCCATAAAACACACCAATCAATCTGCTTAAAGTATGATGGAGGTTGACAAGGTCGTTGTGTCAGAATCAGACCTTGACCGCCCGCCGTGTTCTACCACTGAACCACCAACAATAACAAACCTGAAAATGTCAATTTGCTTCTATAACTCACTAAGAACAGCAACATATGGTTTGGTCCCTGATTGGCCATTTTGTGGTTGAGGAGGCAGTAATTAGTGGGCCCCTACATTTAGGACCCTATATAAATAATATGTGTATGTCTTGTGGAAAATGCATTGAATCTAATCTATAGTGTTATTATTTCTTCTAATATTAAATTCATATTCTTGCACATTTTATTTTAACTGTGTGTTTGTAAAACCAACAAGCAAACAAACATAACACTTCAAATCCCCAGTACACCCATATGCAACTTAATAATTTCTGAATATAAAACATATAGAAACTGATTAAACGGCTCCATATAACTTTGTGAACTGTTCTATCTATCTCTTCCTTCAAATCCAGATGCTGTCATCTGCATATCTACAGTCTATTATCAACAGTGTAAGGATTCGTGAGCCGAGCTTAAACCCCCGTTGCTGCCAGCACGTGGCCTCAGACCGCTGAGCCACGGATCACCTTGTTAGTCTTGATTTCAGATTCTGACCCAAAGCTGGAAGTTTCATTTGCGTGATTCACTCCAAGGTCGACTGAAGGATCAGATTGCCCCTCTGGCTTCCTGATGTGTGTGGTGTGTGTGTGGGTGTGTATTCATGTACATCTAGTGCTTGTTCTTGCATACATACTACATGTGTCTGCATGCGTGCACATGGCTTTGCATGCGCGTGTATATGTGTGTGTGTGTGTATGTGTGTGTGTGTGTGTGTGTGTGTGTGTGTATGTGTGTGTGTGTATGTGTGTGTGTGTGTGTGTGTGTGTGTGTGTGTGTGTGTGTGTGCGTGTGTGTGTATGTGTGTATGTGTGTGTGTGTGTATGTGTGTGTGTGTGTGTGTGTGTGTGTGTGTGTGTGTGTGTGTGTGTGCGTGTGTGTGTATGTGTGTATGTGTGTGTGTATGTGTGTGTGTGTGTGTGTGTGTGTGTGTGTGTGTGTGTGTGTGTGTGTGTGTGTGTGCGTGTGTGTGTGGTGTGTGTGTGTGTGTGCGTGTGGGTGTGTGCATGTGTGCTGAATGAGGGCCAGGTATGGGTTGAGGAGAAGGATTGATGGTCCTGGAGGGACTCGGCAGCTGGAACAGAGAACACCAGACAGACGGACGGACGGATGGAGAGAAACAGGGGAATAAATCAGACGAGCGAGGAGACGAGGAAGGTGGCTGGAAGTGTGGAGGACGGAGGGAACGAGAGAGACAGCAGAGGATAGGGGAGGAAAGAAGGGATCAGGAGGAGGAGGAGGAGGAGGAGGAGAAGGGGCTCATATAAAAAGAGATTTGTCCAGACAAACAAACGGCAAATTCTTCAGAAATGATGTGATGCAAGATTTCAATAATAGCCCAGTAGGCTGCAATATGTGCCGTCATTCAGAAATGCCAGGAGACCATAGGAAATATCATATAATACTAATGTATCTGACCACAACCATTCTTGACTCTGTGCAGACACAGACAGACACACACACACCTCATATGCCTTTTTCCCTCTTCCTTTCTTTCACTCTCCACTTCTCTTTTCTTCGTTTCACCACAATCCTATACTTTCTCTCTCCCTTCCTTTCTGATGCTAACCCTTTCAACACACACACACACACACACACACACACACACACACACACACACACACACACACACACACACACACACACACACACACACACACACACGCTATATGCCTCTCTCTCCTGACCACATCCCCTCCTCTCTCCTCTCCTCCCAACCTCAGGTCGTGTGGTAATGAGTGTGTGATGGAGCCTCGTGGCTACCAGACTGGCAGAGGTATTTTTAGCACTTCTGGTGGTTTCCATCACTAAATATGCTCCAACTTCATATTTCAAGATTGAAACCAACCTCAAAGGGAGAAATGGATAGTTTGTTGCAGTTGGTTTAAGCTATTAGACATAGCTGTTAAATGTAGCGAGGCGATTTGGGGATTGACGGGTGGCACGGTAATTGGTGATAACTGAAAAAAAATAAAAAATGGCCTTGGATTTAAGAAAAAAAAAAAGGTTGAAAGGCAAACAGTAGAACCTCACATGGGGAGAAGTAGAAGGTAAAAGTTACATTACCTCGGTGCTACGTTTACGTACCTTGAGGGAAAATAATGAGTGGAAACAATCATCACATTCAATCAGTCAAAGCACAAGATTTTCCTTAATGTGGCAACCATTTTTTATTTCTAACAGATGTAATACACTGCAGCAGTAGCTGAAATTCAATCTAACTTGGCATAAGCATTTTACCTGTCCATACTTGCAGTCATAATATGACACTATACTGTATGTCTACTCACCTATAAAGGTGGCAACCAATTACCAAATGTGTGATACAATTAGGAGAGACACTTTGAGATGTGACAAAAACTGGAAAGAAAAAGTATAAAAAAGGGAGCAGACTGGTGTAGGTTTGGCATTGGTCCCATCCCGGCAGCAGAATTTGGGTGACTTTAATGATGTGGAGGAGTTTACGCGACAAAAGACACCAAACATGAGAGAATTGTTGTATGAAAAATAATAACACACTAAAAATCCTGCCACAAAACCAACATCTTTAATATCCACACTATTGCTGCTGGCAACACAAAGGCTATAAAAGGCTTAGAAATCAAGACTGGCTTTAAATCAAAAGCTGACTTCTTTCCTGACATATGCCATACAGGTATTGGGTTGCATGCGGCTGTGTGCCATTGGCAGGACACAAGAGCCCATGACAAAGTGTGCTCCAAAACAAGAGAACAAAATACTGACCTCACTGAGCACCTCACCAAGTATCGACAGTTTCCCTGAAATGATGGCTGACCTAACTGTTCAGTTTGGGCACACTCACGTGTTCTGTCTTTTGTTGTCGGACAAAATGCCGTCTCAATTTTGTGCTGATAATGGAGCTTGTCATGCATTGCTCACTTTGTTTCCATTAAGACGAGTCATCTGCAGTCGCCACTAAACAGTATATTTAACTCTCCAACACTTAACAGAAACTCCCCCAACACGGCCAATTTGTTCCCAAAAGGATCCCACTACAAACTTTCCTTCACTCCTTTTTCCATCTTCATCTGGCTGTTGTTTTAAACTGTTAGCAGCATTTACTGAAATCTCACTGATAAGTCCCTCCATGAAAAAAACAACAGTGAAACTAATGAATTTTTTAGTTTTTATAAATTGTTCTTTTTCAAAATGAGTTATAGCCGTGGTCAAAGTATTTGTGAATGCTAACTGGTAGCACCCCAATATTCAAGAAAAATACTGACAAACTTATACCGATTCACCTTTTATTTGTGCCTGATGTAAAATAATAGTTAGACTTTTTCTAGAACACTTGTATTCACTTTCTTAAAGAGATAAATGATACGATTGTTACCACGCTCAGACCCAAAGAGTGGTATTGATTTTCTCCTCTAACTCTCAGCAAGGGAGCAAACACATACATTTCCAAAACTGTTGAACTATCCCTTTAAAGTCAGCTGCTTTCGTTAGTAAGTATATCACCAAACCATGACTAATTTAAAGATAATTTAGCTTTCTATTGCTTAGGTACAGTATTTTTAATCTTTGAAAAGTGTGAGTGTTTTTAGATGGTAAAACTGTCAACAGTTGAGCAGAACACCAGTGACTTTTCTGTTGAATCAATCTACTCCATGTTCCAACATTTATTAGTCCAAAAAGAACATATTAAAAGGGATTATTGTATGGGAGACATTCAAACCTTTTTGAATACTTAAAAAGTAAAATGATCTATGTTTTAATTCTTGTAAGAAACAAAATCAAGCGAAAGAGAAATCATAGAAAGCCAAGAATTGACTTTACTCCCTTAGTCAAATTTCCTGAGGCCAGATCAGACTTAACTAGAAATGTAAGATATATTGAATGTCTTTACTTCAAAACAACCATTTAACATGTTTTTCATAGAGAAGAAATAAAGCATTCTGTAATGCAAAGCTTCTAATTTATGCTGAAATTTGTTCTGGACGAGGCTTCTGAATGATTGATGGCTCACAGAGATCTTATTCTCTCTTTCGTTTGAAAGCTTCCACAATTTTTGCAAAGTGCTCCATGTCCTCCATCTTTTATTTCTGTTGGCAGACTCGTCTCATTCTCCCTGGACATCTTTCCTCCCTCACAAGGAGGCTCATTGTCCATATGGAGAAGGTTGGTTTATTGTCCATTCAGAGACAAGTGGCAGAAGCACATTCCATAACTTATTGGGACCCTGAAATCCCATCGCTCCACATCTGACAGGGTATGTTTGCATTACTTGACTGCTGGGGTCAAGTAACTTTAAATCTGTACAAAGGGTAAACAGAACCTGCTCTTTCCGTTCTCTACATGATTTCACTGTATTTTAACATTTTTCATTGCGTCTTTACTGCAAGCATCAACATTCATTATGTCTGTGTAGTTCTGGCTTCCCTTCTGTTTCTCCTCCTGTCTTGTCTCTTTTGTCATTTGAGTCTTTGCTGGAGTCTGTAGTTTGTCATAGGCCTTCTGGGAAATAGAGTCTCTAATCCTTTCCACTTAAACCGCAGCTTTATTTTGTATGAGCCTCTGTGTGTGTTTGTGTGTGTGTGTGTGTGTGTGTGTGTGTGTGTCTGTGTGTGCAGTGTCTACATGACAATGTTTCGTGGCTTAGAAAAGCAATAAAGCCTTGTAAAATAAATTATATCATATGTCAAGTAAATGCACAAAGTGTGCTGCAAGCTTCTGCCCAAACCCATCCATCCTGTGCGAGGTTGATGCTGATGCAGTGCTGAAATATACATGAGCAATATTATTCTATATCAGAACCATAATATCCTGCACACTGTCAGAGACAGCAAGGGGAGCTCCAGTGATACAATGAACAATGTTTGGTCCAATTTGTAATAGAATATTTTGCAAATGCAATAAAAGCTGCTGAAATGTCACAATAAGTAATCTCACTTTCTAAGGAGAGCGGGGGTGTATTCTTCTATTTTTTTAACCAAAGAGTATTTTGTATTTTAGCCTCCGTTTGAACTTATTAGTTGCATGAATAGTTTTGTCAAAGAGGTGCACTTATTTGGCAAAGAGACTAAAGACAAGCAGTGATGCAAGAGATTGTGCGGTCAGGTGTAGAATCATAACACCAACATTCAAGCTGCATCTCCATAACTGGACTGTCCTCCCTGAAAAAACAGCTGTGAAGGGTCGTCTGTGCAAGCAGTATTCGACCTACAATGGATGTGTTGAACAAACAATTTTCACTCAAGAGACCGCTGTTTGTATCATGTGTGAAATCAAAAGTCAACATTGACTTATTTCTTACTTGTGCACATTACGTAAAGCACGTCAAAACTTTTTTTTACCTGACGACCTAAGTTACGTAACAAACTTGTTTTAACCTAAACCATAATCTTTTCCTATAACCAAGTAGTTTTGTTTCAGTTTCAAATTATTACACTACCTTTGTGTTTAAAACTGTGAATGTTTCACAATCTGCGCCTGGTGCGGGTGCTCTCCTCTTTTGGGAGTCACTCTCAAACAACCTTTTCTGTGGTTTAGGTACGAGGACACGATGCAATAACACAATGAGACTAATCCATTCACTGTAAACATCAGAGGAAACACTAAAACATTCAAACTTCTTGTTGTTTCATGAAAGGACAAACGGGGCAGTGGGAGGTTAGCCTGGATCCTGACACCACCCACATCTCAGATTAGTTGACGTTGCCTATTGATGGCTCCTGCTGTGAGCAACTTGAGGTTCAGCGTCTTGCCGAAGGACACTATGACAAGTGGACAGCAGGAGTCCAACCCTGGGATTAAACATAATAATCCCTCTCTTCAACAAGAAATCGTTTAACATGAACGCAATGTTAGGCTGAGTTACTGAAACGAGACTAAATGGATATTCAGTCTGATTATCAGGAACAAATAGATTACAACATGTGTTAGCCGTCGGTTTGAAACTATGTGAAACAATTACATTGCAGAAGCAGAGAATCTACCAACTTTGCACATGAGTCTTTGGGGGTTGTCCTCTCTTTTTTCTGCCAGAGTTGCTCCTCTATAGGGAAGCCCAGTGTGCTCTGACCTCCGCCCTGACCACAAAACCCTGCAGTAACTGCCTGGGTAAACTGCTCGTGGAAGTGGCAACAAAGCCATGGCACCCAAATTCCACAGGGCATATCCTGCACTTTCACTCGCTGCTAGTCTGGCAAAGCTTCTTCCTCATATATAGAATGCATCATCTACAACATCTTCCCCCAGCAAAGTGAGCTTTGCAAAGTAACAGACAAGAAGACCAGGTCAAATCTCTGGCGGCTGCCGTCTTTCCCAGTGCATCATCATAAATGAATGATCATTCTGGATTTCCCAATCCTGTGTGTCCTTGACTTGTGCAAATATATTTTGCATCCTCTCTGCTATGGTGGGCTACTGTACCTTCTGGCTCTTTGAATTATGAGTTATCTGCAGTAATTCCAAGCGCAAATTTATTTCATTGACTTAGTGTATCTTTTTTGGATCGGTTACTCAACTCTTTTTGTTACTTTCAGACAACTGCTCTTTAGGTTAATGATGCAGGGGATTTGACATTTCAAACAAATCTCAGTCTTTAGCTCCTCAATGATAACATCATTATTCATGTTGACTGAAAATACTGTGAGATTCTTTAAATGTATCTTGATTCCAGAGGAAATATGTATACACAGGGGCATTTAAAGTACTTAACTAGTGCACACCATTTGGCTTTTTGCCAGTAACTTCATATTTTTACAGATTCTTTTGAATTTTGAATAAAATTTATGTTTCACAACCTCAACCTGGCTTCAACCTTGTGATATACTATGCTACATTTGTGGAAGGTTCTCAGAACATTTGGTGATATAGTGATACAGCTTAGAGCCTTTAGAGCCACAACACACACAGCTCTAGCACATTCCCACCGATTTTATATTAAATCACAAACTCTGAAAGGTGATACTGTACTAACCTTTCTTACCTGCTGGCTTAGCATCATGACCAAACAACTCCCCACAGTTTGTGTCCATGACAAATGTATGTTATACAAATTCATGCAGGAATCTGGTCTAGCTAAAGAGTAAATGGCTGGAAGCCAGCTTAAAACTCTCCACAGGGACAAAGACAACTGATCCTCGACTCAGCTTCAAGTATTATTGGTCCCGTAAAGTGACCAGTACAGCAGAGTGAGGAACACTAAGTCACTCCGAATGTGCAGACTGTCCTGTATGTTAAATTTCCAACCACACTCCCGTGACTGGTGCCCCTTTTTCCATTTGAGCCAGTGCCAGTGTACAATCCTGCTCACATTATAAAACACACAAAAAAAAAGAAACTTTAAGCCGAGATGCCCATACCAATTCAGTTCTATACTTAAAAACAGGAGATTCTGATTTGCTACCCAGGCCACAAGGGTTTTGCACAAATAAACTTTGGGAGAAACTGGAACACAGGCCTCGTGCCTTTGAGCTCTACAATATGGTACAGATCTTCAGGAGATTTTGCTCACAGTTTGACTTGTTTATATACCTCTTTTGCAGTAAGGGTTCATAGAAATACGAATTTCAGGTTCATATCTTATAGTTTAAAAACTATACTTATATTCAGGATGACGAGTCTTCAAAATAGTTAAATAATGCACATTTTCTCATGCTGGGAGGCAATGAAACTAAGAGTTTTGGTGTTACTGACACATGAGACAGAACGTTTTAATAACTAAATGAATGCAGTTTTGTAGATGGGAATTCTGGAGTAAAACCTGCAGCAGAGAATCAATCATCCAACAAGGCTCTGACCCCAAACACTCAGCCAAGGTCGAGGCGGAGCCCAAAAATCAGCTGAACTGAGAATGAAGACGAGGCCTTGACAATTTCATTTTGCCCATTTTTCCAATTCAGTGAGATGGAGCAATTTAGTGCAGTAAGAAAAGATTGGGCAAAAATTGCTTTGTCCAGATGTAAAGATTATTCAACACAGGCTCACAGCTGTAACTGCTACTGAAGGGCCCTACCAATTTTCTCATCATATTCAGATAGAACCAAATTTTGGCTGAAGGGTTTAGGCTACTGCTTTACTCTGCATCACATTGTCCATGACCGCACATTGAAAGCCTTTTGCTGTCAGTGAACAACTATAACCGTCACACTTTTTACTTCATGCTTTTACCAAATGCAAGTCTTAAAGCTGCACTAATCTATATATTTTATATTAACAATGGATCAGATGTGTAAATGTCAAATGTCTCTTCTGAACATTTTAGACTCTAAAAAAATTAAATAAAAAATTAACAATGAGGTTTTGTTTTTTTGGACCATAAATCCATTCTCATCAAGCTTGTTGTTTTTAGTTTTAGCTGCCCAATCACCGACACACAAAGGTCCTGCTCAAAATTGTATACCAACATACTACACTAAGCATCACGAAAACTCTTCCAACTGCGTAGTATGTGGATTTTGTGTCTGTGAGAAATGTCCTAATGTGTACTAGATTAGCAAGAATTGTTGAGGATGAGATGTGATCTAACTGGACATATACTCAACAGCCCCAAAATGTAGGAGCTTACATATATTATGTACTGTAAAAAAAGATATTTGATCATTTTAATTTGCCTCAAAAAAGTTTAATTCAATGGTCGCTCAGACCGGTATTGATCGATGCAGACAAGTGACGCAGAGAAGATGTATGGCTTGAATATACTTCGTTGTGAACAGTCTGCTGTGGCATACTTTGTTGTTAATTTAGCAGGCAGTAAGCAGTACATAATGAATGATTTAGTATGCCGCACGTTACTATGTGATTTTGAACCGAACCAAAGTTAGGAAGTAGCAAGTGAACATAGTGGAGCATTTTGCAGCTAAAGAGACATTTATTATCAGTGGAAACCAAAACAGAACTAAACAGAAAGTGAATACTGGACTTAATTCATATATCTACCTAATAATGGGATAAAATGTGTGTGGACTGGTTGGTTAAAGACTGTAAAGCTCAATCTTGTGTTGACGTACAGTTCAGTAAACAATATATCAGTAGCTTACATCTGAGCAAAGACATCAGCTGCTGCTCTACTCTTTATTGTCTCCTGGAGCCTCAGTGAGGCTACGATATCACCTTGACATCGAGGATTTTGCCTTGTCCCTTTTTTTATTGGCTCCAGACCAGTACCAGTCAAACGATATATACTTTACAAATCTGTGCAGCCGGGGGGGGGGGGGGTGCATTTGTAGTCAAACGTTGACAGTAGTGAGCAGCGGGATACATATGGAACATTTTGTTGTTGTTATGAGCGGTGGACGCTGTCCAGCTGCCTACAGAGCAAGAAATATACAGGATCATATGGTCAGAAACCACAGCGTTGTTACTCTCCACAACTAAAACCAACGTCTCTCTCCCTCCCTCTTTAACTCGCTTACTCTCACACACACACACACACACACACACACACACACACACACACACACACACACACACACACACACACACACAAGACAAATCTCACATAAACAAATGGATGCACACGAGGACACCCAGCAGGCACACACACAAATCACCCCCACTCGCTCACATGCACGCACAATTAATGCTGACATAAATCAACTGCCCAATTTTTTTGTTGGAGCGCGGAACATTTTTTTAAAAAAATTCCACAAAAATGATCTGCAGTAATTTATGGTGTGTTTTCCACCGAAGGGAGCGATACCGAGTTCTGGGCTGTAAACGTTGCTCTGCCATGTTTATTTTCATTTCATTTTGTTCTGCCTCTACTAACACTTTACCTTGGTGATTTAAGGAGGCTAAGAGTGGTTTTGGAATACAACCAGCTGGCCATGTGTAGGTGTGTGTATGTGTGTGTGTGCATTAGCTCTAAAGTAGGTTATATTGAATCGTCTTCAGTGCTTCTTCTTTACTCTATTCTGCAGTACGTTTGTGACAAGGTGGGATGGAACCGCTTCACCTGTGCACCTGTCATCTCACTATGTGCCGTTTGATCTAAATGTAATTTGTAAAATATTCATGAATGGTTGATACAATATGTTTTACAGCTCTAAAGAGGTCAAGTCTATGAAGAGTAAACCCAACGTTATGATGTCACCAACAGACCATTTCTTTTTATAGCTGGTAGCTCTTTGCAGCTGTTTTTGCATCTCTTTGGAGTTGTGTTGGTCTTTTTCTGTCTCTTTGCGGCCTTTTGGAGGCTCTTCCTGGTTGGTACATGTCTTTTGGCGTGAGTTTTTAAAGCCATACTTTGCTTTCATAATAACAATTTCTAATAACACTTTGTGTAACATTGTGATAATGTGTAAACAAAATATCCTGACACTCCTACCCTCTCTGTGGAAGCCTGAAGCCCCATCATTCCTACTGAAGACGGAAATCTTTAAAAACTGCTCACAAATATATAGTTTCATCTTTTAAAGCGGCTCAGTTATTTCCCCAAAGCTGGGCACTGTAGTTCTTGGCAAATGTTACTCAAACAGGAGGAAATAGCTTTTTTGTTGGGGACTATTTTCAGGGGCGGATTATTACACATTTGGTGCTTTAATAATTACATACAGCAGCAGGACGGTGTATGTGGGATTGACTCAAAATAAACTTCAGTGTGTGTGTTCATTGTATTGAAGGATCATGTCATCCAGTGCAGTGTGGGTCACTGATGTGGATTTAATAGTTATGGACAACAATGGAGCTTTATGGCACAGAGGAATACACTTTGTCACTGTAGGCTTGTTGTCCAGGTCAGCTCATTGTTTTGTTTTTTATGCAATTTGTTGACAATAACAAAAATATAGAGGATAATCCAAAGTATCTTTGAAAATGAAAAGACAAGGCAAACTGATGTTAATGTTTATGATTGAGGGCTGAAAAGTTAGGCTTCCTATCTTGTGATGCTGTATAAAGACAACATGGCTGCTGACTGACTTGCAGTCCACTCGGGGCCCAAAGCCATAACGTGAAGGGCTTTTTCTTGGTTCAACAGGTAGAAGAAAGAGACCATTAATCTCACACATACTGTACGCTGCCAGCTGCCACTCAGCCGGTCAGTAATGGTCACTCATCAGTCAGCCAGTCAATCCTTCATTCTGTCA
Organism: Cebidichthys violaceus; assembly: GCF_023349555.1. Lineage (NCBI taxonomy): Eukaryota > Metazoa > Chordata > Actinopteri > Perciformes > Stichaeidae > Cebidichthys > Cebidichthys violaceus. Next base: position 11,059,137 of record NW_027176927.1, read on the forward strand.
GCCATGTTAGCCTGCCTGTCAGCACCCAAATAGCCCACCAGCTAGCCAGTTAACCAAACAATCGTAAAAAAAACCAGGAAAAAAAAAAGAAAAACAGCCAACCAGCCAGTCAGTCAAATCAGATCGCATCATGCCGGTTAAGACTAGTTTTCCTTAAGGAAATCTGATTAAGCACGAAATAGAAAGTGAGAGAAACAGGAGGCTGCATGAACCATGTGTGGAGCGCACACGCACACAAGAGTGTGTGAGTGGACGAAGGAAGATATGTATCTGTGTGTGTGTGTGTGTGTGTGTATGTGTGCATGCAGATCCCGGAGTTATTTTCTGTAATACCCCCAGTTTCATTTCAGGTTTGGTTCGGGTCCAGGTGGTTGGCTTTAATGTAGTCCAGATGGGAGACGCAGAGCGGAGAGTGGCCAGATTTTTTTCCAGAGTTTCGGTCGAACCAGGGCTTTGCTAATAAAAGCAGAGGAGATTTTCACAGTTCCGCAGACAAAACCTCGCATTCTAATTCTCGAGGGGGAATGGAGAGCGAGCGAGACCGCAATGTTATACTTTGTTTTTATTAAAGGGGGTGATTGACAGCTTGGAGGGAATTTTCCAGCATTAAACCAGGGGTCTTATTGGAGAGGACAGAGCAGAGAGCACAGGGACCTGGCGAGGCGAAGCAACGCTCTGGCAAGCTGCTACTGACTGAAGGCTTGGCTTCTCTTGTTATTCTCCTTCTTACCATCTACTTCTTTCTCCTTAGTCTATCTATAACTGAGGAAAAGATTGCTGCAGTCTATACCTACTCTCCCACCTCGCCCCACCCTCCTCTCCTCTCTATGGCTAGTTAACTTATTCACATCTTCTGTTTCTTGTTTCACTTTTTCCTGTTTTCATCTTTGGGATTTAAATGTCTTGTGCCTAATAAGTGTGTCTGGAGTGCTCAGAGTTTTCACTGTGGGGAGGGCAGCACGTGTTCATTGTTGGATCTGTACACGCCTGCTTAGAGGCTAATAAAACTTAAAGTGCCTCCTTATTCACAGAGCCTGTAAAAGGATGAAACACTTGCAGCCCTCATAGCCCTGCGTGCCTTCATACATGCACAATAGGCACCTCAGGGTGTGTCTCAACCTCCATCTATCTCAATATCCATCTTTCAGCAGCCCAGATCAAGTAGAAAAGTCTGCAGAAGTCACCCAGTGTTTCTCACAGCTGACAACTTAATACAGGAACGGAGGAAGAGCTCAGCATCACCTGCAGTTACCAGATGTATTGTTTTCTTTTGGTTGCTAATATTTCATGCGTCTCCATTGATTGTCAGCTGGCGGTCACTGAGCCTGTGCTTGGTTAAGGTCTGGTTCTGTTCTCCATCCCTGACAGCAAAGAGCTGTTATGTCAAATGTAAATCTCTTTAGCACTGTATAATATTCCAATGTATGTAACATGTGAATTCATTTTTATCAAAACAGCTTTGGTGCTTTCCACTTTACAGCAGTTTAGGTTGGTTAGGTTTTGGAAAATTGTGTTTTTCAAGGTGTGTAAAACCAGATCATTATACTTTTTCTAAGTGCACAATTGTGTGCTGGGCCTGGCCCTGGTTTGGTTTAGGATCAGAATTGGTGCCCTTCGGTTTCCCTTTTGCAGTTGTGAACATGTGAGAGCCCTGTCCAGATTGCACATGTGAACTACAGCAACAGCATAGCAGCCAGTGTCAACATCAACGCTCTGAGAATTAACGTTTATGCAATCAATCATTGGCCCATAATGTAATTATGCTTATTTTTCTACCTTTTCCTGTTTCTTCAGAGTTTCCTGCCAGTTTCCTTTTGCTACCATTATCCCTTTTCTCTGACTATCCATTTGGGTTGGGTTTGTTAGTACCAGACTGTGCATCCAAAAACAATTTTGTCGTTAAATCAAACCTATAGCGTTAACTCAATATGATAATCTATTGTCATTCAATGGAAGCATATCGTGATGAAATCATAAATCAAGATTTTGTGATACACAATTATGTTTAATTTGTTTAAATTGATGATAACAAGCACATACTAACTCAAATGTCTCAGACAATCTGAATTGATAAGAATTCTGCTTATTGGAATGCCATGGTGAAGTTAAATTCCACTTTTGTCTTAATAGTGTGCATGTATGACAGCTATACCAAATGTAAAACCAATCCATCCAATAGTTATTGAGACATGTCAGTCCAAACAAAGTGGTGAACCAGCCGCCAGAGCAAAATGTTCGTCCATAGAGCAACACTGCTAGCGTGACTAAAGCAGAAGCATCCAGCTGTAGGCTCCGAGTCTACGCTCCCCAAGGGGGGAAATTATTATCGTCTACTTGTGGGAAGAGACAAAGTCATCAAAGATCAATGCTGTTCATATTCTATAATTCAGATAATAATGCAGAGTGAAATGGTTGACTGACCTTTATGTAACAGTATGTTAAAAAGTGACCGTCCTATCCTATAGCAATCCTCTGAAATGATTAGTTGATTAATTGATCTGTCAATTGATGGATGTTTAATTGGCAGCAATTTTTATAATTATTTAAACAGTTTTCTAAGCAAAAATTACAATATATTTGGTAAATCCAGCTTCTCAAATGTGAATATCTGCTGGTTTTATTGGTCCTATAATAGTAAGCTGAATATCTTTGAGTTTGAACATGTCAACCTGGGCTTTGGGAAATTGTGATGAGCATTTTCTTTTTACTATGTTCTAACATTGTATAGACTAAATTAATTAATCGAGATAAATCACCTGAGTAAAATATAATGAAAAACATTTGTTGCATCATAAGCAGAGTTAATCAATCATTTATTAATAAAATATAAAGACATCAGTTGTCCTTTTAACCTTTGTAGGTTTCCCTTTTCTCTTTGCTCATCGGGGTACGTTTTATGAACAGACTCTAATACTGAGTCTAGACCAGTGATTTTCAACCACTGTGCCGCGGTACACCAGTGTACCGTGAGAGATCGTCAGGTGTGCCTTGGGAAAATGTCCAATTTCACATAAAAATATCCCAAAAAATATTATTTAGTTGCTGCAAATAATTTGCCATTGTTGAGCTTCTGAGCCTGCAATATAGTGGCTGGTAAAGTAATTAAATACTCTTCCATGCCAGTGGGTGGTAGTAGGTAGCGCAATAATGACCGTGTAAATTTAAGACAATATAATTAAATGATAGTTGCGGTGACTAGACAAACAGCGATGGAGAAATATTTGGAAAGGAAAAATGTAGTCTCTGAACTGGGCCCTGGACAAAATTCTAACCCAGATGAAAAGCTTAGTGTGAGATGAGCTTTTCAAGCATGACTGCTATAAAAACTAAAAACAGAGAGAGACTAAGAGCTGTTGAGGAAGAGCTTCGTGTGTGCCTTTCTTCCGTTTCTGCCAGGATATCAGCTTTGTGTTCATCTGAACAGGCCCAGGTTTCACACTGAGTATGTTGAGAGACTTGTCATTAAATTGTCAGCATATATGCTGTATTATGCTACAATGTGACATTTTGTAACTTTTTTGGTTGTTGGTGTGCCGCTCAGAAAAGGTTGAAAAACACTGGTCTAGACATTCACTGTAAGCTACCAGAGAGAATTCTACCTTCTAAAAAGGGGAAAACCAGAGGAATAACAATGGAGGAGCACAATGAGGAAACAATCACTGCCTTTGGACTGAACACCAGCTTTCGATACCTGGCCAGATCCCCCTCATCCACAAGCTTCAGTGAATGGAAAGATGCCTGGCAAGACAAACAACCGGTCTAATGTGTTCTGGAGACAAAACAATTTGCAAGGCTTACAACACAAAGGTGTTCCTACTCATTGTCAAGTGTTTTTGCGATCAGGTGGCTGCATATAAATGATGATTACATGACTGATGAGCGATTGGTGATCTCACAGGAATAAACACATTCTTGTGTGTACGTGAATTTGAAAAAAAAACCACACAGTCACGTACAATCGTAAGGGGCTTCCATGGTGGTATCCTCATGAGCAGGAAATGTCTTTTTAACAACCAATTAAAGGTGAGCCAGGCTGCTAGCTTACAAGAGGAATGTTTACACAGAGGAGCTCTCTGAAGGAGAGAAAGGGGGAGAGAGATTCATCGTGGGGGAGAGAAGGGAAAGATAGAAAGAGAGCGGAGGTAGAGAGAAAGCTGGAGAGCTGATCGAGGTAGAGTCCAGGATTTGGCACTTTCACAGGTGTGCACAACAGGGGGTTCGAGGAGGAAGGAGTTTTTGTGCATGTGCATGTGTGTGTATGTGTGTGTGTGCAGGAGTGTGTGGAGCTGCCAAACTGGCCACCTGTCTTTCCCTCGTTGTAGTTTTAGTGTTTCCTTTCATCCGGCCCTCAGCAGCACAGCTCCCACTTGGAGCAGTTAGCCTCCTGCCGTGTGTGCGAGTGTGTGTGTGTGTGTGTGTGTGTGTGTGTGTGTGTGTGTGTTTGCGTAGCTCAGGTCCCAGTTGAGTTAGAAAGACTAATGTTCCTAAAGGTGCATTTCGCTCTTTCCTCCACGTTTTTATATCTTTGTTCTTTATGTTTTATTGAGACAGTTCGAGTGGAGGCAGGAAGTTGGCCAACAGGCCTACGGAGCAGGAGAGGACACCAGAGGAAACTTCTGCTCCAATGTCAACAGGAGGTCATGCTTCAGGAAAAGCACTGCTACCTATCCATCTTTAATTAATAGACCTTATTCAGCTGGGTACCATCTGAACACAAAAACATGGATGAGTTGGAAAAAAAACAGGAAGTGCTCCTGTCTCCTCCACTGATTCTCATGTTATGACAGTTGACTCGTTTATGTTTTTGAGAGTAAGTCCAAGAGCCTGTCTTATTTAAAAAAATATACTTGTTTGTAAAAGCCATGGTGGTTACTAAAAACGCTCACCAGTTACTGACTCTGTATTGGAGGATGGGGTGAAAGCAACTACTCTCTGAAGCCAAGTAGTCTACTTTAAGTAGCCATTTTAAAGCTGCCCTAATTAATATTTTTTTTCTATCAACAAATGGTCAACAAACTTCATGTAACGTGAAAAGGGTTGCTGTTAGGACCTGAATCTGCAGTTCACTTTATCTCTATTTCTAATATTATTTTCAGCATCATTCAACCTCATTGTTTTGTTGGTATGGCTTACTGTTGGTTCAGTCTCTCTGCTCTCATAGTGTGATATGAGAGCAGCAACTGTTCAACAAAGGTACAACAGGTACACTACCTGCCCAGAACCAAACAGCAGAATGACACAAGTTAACAACCAGTTGGTGAAAAAAGTGTAGCATTTAGAAACTAAAGAGCCAGACATCCTCTCAGAAGTTGGTGGAGACCATAACAGAACTGAAAGGAGCATGAATGTTGGATTTATTAACTCTGCGTCCGCATACCACTGTCTCTCGTGCGCTGTGTCGGTTTGGAGTGTTTGTTGTGTACATGCTGTAGTCTGAAATGAAGAAGACACGGTTAAAAAGCATGTATGTATCCGGCCTAACTGACCACTAGCCACAACAACATCTTGTAACTACTCCATTTACTTAATGCCATTCATTTGAGGGGGAGTTATTTAGAAAGGCTATTTTCTTTTATCGACTACACTTAATTTACCTTCTTTTAAATCAAGACATTTGCTATTAGAAACTTTACCCTAGATGCCTGCCAGGCTCCATATTATCTGTTTGCAATGACAGGGCAATTTATGAGGCGGCTCAATGTGCAGAGTGACGGATGGAGTAAAGATGGGAAACAGAGAACAGGACCTGCAGTTTCCAATCGTTAGTTAAAGTGAAAAATCTAATTACCTTTAGAGATGTATTATCATCTTGGCGAGTCACGATTCTACTAAGGTTCACATGAAACAGGAAAATCCATTGGCGGGATAATTATTGTTATTGTTGAGCTCACCAGAGAGCATAAAGTCGTTATGTGATATCTTTTTCTTTCATAACTGATTAAAATAGATCACAAGTTTGTTTTTTCCGTATTCAGACCTCAACTACGCTCTGCCAGCTTTCCATTAGGCTGTATATTCCAAACATGTTAAATTTCTCTAACACGTCTTCAGGCTACATCCACCAGCCCCTCTGGCACTTGCACCACCTAAGACTCCGAAAGCTGCTTTTTATTACTTTAGCTATCAGCGTTCACATGCCAGATTTCCACGGGGGCATCTTCGTCAGAGACCATTATATCGATAATAAGAGCCAGTCGATCGTCCAACCTCCGGTTCACCTTGGTCCAAAACCGCCCACTTAAATACACCACAGCAGTCTGCCCTCTCAGCTGATCTGTTTTCATCAATGTAAAACACAGAGATCATTAGACAGCTAAGCTATATCACAGACCCTTCTGCTTAGCCTGGGTGTGTGTGCGCGCATGCAAGCGTGTGACTGCACATGCATGCATTCGTCCATCTATTTGTGCATATGGAAGTTCATCGGCACACAAGTGTGTAAATGGTCATCTGTGCGTGTGTGTGTGTGTAGGCGTAGGGGGAACCTGATCTGGTCTGTGTGGGAGGAACCAGTTCCTTTTTCCCCCTCTCTCTATTGCTCAGACAGACAGCCTGCTAGAGAGATCAGACTCTCAGACTAACTGGACCAGAAGTCATTAGGACACACTAGACACACAGTGCCCTTTTTTTTTTTTTTCCAAAGCTATTGCTTCCTTTTAAAAAAACGCTCCGCAGTAAGATTATCTACGTCTCATCGACTCATACCAGTGCTAAGATCTTTTAAACAAGACACACAGCGCTTTTCAAACCTTTGTCTCAGGAACCAGCGAGCAGCAGGGACCACTTACACTGAAGGTGTGCCCTGAGATTTAGTCTTTTGTTTCCCTGTGTTACGTGTGGGGAGGAAAAAACCTGCTCTGGTACTTGAATTTAAAGGGCATAAAGCTTCATAAACTTTATAAAGCACGCTATCAGCTGTGAATCTGTTTTCCTCTAGTCCCAAATTTCAATCTACACCTCTTCCCCCTTCGTCACCTTTGTGAGTGACTTCATTAAAGTGAGTGTCCTTTACATGACATCACGCCGAGGAAAAGTCAGACACATTAACTGTAAAACTGTCTGCAAGTGTTTGTGAAATTACACACACAATAAATCAGCTTTGTTTTTCAGGGCAGCTTTCACTAAAAACTGCGAATTGGCAGTGCAATCAAGTGACGTTTGAATTTTTGTTGGTTGTTTTTCTTCACTTGTCACATTGTAGGAAAAAAGTCCATAACTGGCACCTCGGTCGCAGAAACAGCTTATTAGAATTGTTAAAAAATAATTTGGAAACACTAAGCCGATGCAGCAACGGGGTTAGCTTCCATTGAAAGAACGGCTCATTTACATTTCACTTAAGGGTGGAAAATGGCTGCAGGAATACTGCTGTTATGTGGTTTTAAAATGATGAACTAGGACACCGTAGACCGGATATAGACTGTTTTAATCGATTCTATAACTCTCTTAATACAAGAAAACTACCACATCAATCAAACTGTGCAACATTTTCAGGTAACTTTGGTTTCCCTGGAACTGGATTTGCAAGTTTTGCTGCAGTAACCAGAGGGGCGACGAACTAAAAAAACAGAGCACACTGGCCTCAAAGATGAAAATATCACATCTTATGGTCTGGGAGAAGTGTATGGCAGGCAGACGGTGAGAGAAGCTATTAAAAGAAATGTGACAATTTAAAAAAAAGGAAGGCAACATTCCCCATTGCTAATGCTCTGATCATTTTCCATAAAGGCAGTGGACAAATTTGGAGAAAAACAGAGTAGAGAGATGCTGAAAGAGGGAGCGAGGGATGGAAAGAGAATAAAAAGTAGTGAGGAAAAGGAAGAAGACAAGAAAAGGGAATGAAGATTAGATAGATAGATGCATAGATAGAGATAAAAAGAAAAAGGAGGTAAAGAGAGGGTAAGTGGTACGTGGCTAAACACACTGGAAAGCCATCACCAACCAGACTCTGGCCAGTGGCACTCCAGGGAAAAGAGAGGAAGAGCAGAGGAGGAGAGGAGAGAAGACAGAAAGAGCATGTGGAAAGGTAAAAGAGAGGACAGCGCGGGGACACGGGCAGATGTCCAAACAGCCATACCTGCAGAATCAATTCTGCTCCCCTTTTTTTTTCCTCTCTTCTGAATAGCCTTTCCTCTGCTCCTCTGACCCCTCTTGTCCATCTCGTCTTCAAAACCTGTCTTTCTCTGACTGCTCTGATCTCGGTGCCCCAAAAGAGAAGACGGCAAGAGAGAGGGAGTGTGTGAGAGAGAAAGACAGACAGAGAGGGAGACGGAAGTAAAACTAGCAGTACGGCTGATGTGAGCTTCAGGTGTAGTCACTGTGGAACTTCCACTTATGCTCGCTGTACGGCTTCAGAATGATCTCTCCCCTAACTGCCTGAATCAGCAAAACAGTATGATGAAACCACTGTTTGGATAATTTCTCAGTGGAAAATGTTTAAAATGTTTATTGGTTAGAACTGGGGAGGATTTGAGAGGACACCAAGCTCAAATTACCACCAACATATAAATGAAATTTACTCCCAGATATACAAACAATTTATTGGTCATCTTGTGATATTTTCCAGCATTAGGACATTTTCAGAGATGATCGTGAGAAATAACCAATACCATTAAAGTTTTTTGGGATGCCATAAATGGTGTCAATAGCCAATGTTTTGCACCTTTATACATTAGTTTTCATGAATGTCAATGCCGGTTAAATAACATAGTTTCATTATATAATGTTATGTCACATAAATATACATTTATATTTCAGTTTACACATTAATGACACACAGATCCTATGAAAGACAAATTTGTATTCATCAAAAGCTGTGTGTTTCGATCATGTGCCATAAGTTCCTCAGACTCTGAACAAAAAGTCTTTGAACAATACAGTAAAAAGTCTCTTATACATGTTGTTGAAAGGTTTGTCATGGTCTTGATAAGCCTTTTAAAAGCACTGTTAGACTTTTCAGAAGTGTTTCAACACATTTGAAAGCACCCTAAAAAGTAAAAAGTTCCTATAAAGTGATATAAAAAAGTAAGAAAAAAAGAAAAGAAATGCTTGGTTAAGTTCCTTAAAAAGTCCTGGAAGTGCTAAAGAAGTCCTTCAAAAGTCTTTGAGATGCATCACAAGTCTGATAAGTCTTCAAGTTGTAGTAAAATCATTGCATTTCATCCGTGTGGTTTGTGTCCTCATTGTTAACTTCTGATGGCCGTCTTCCTGTCTCTGTCTTTGTTCTGCAAGAGAGAGAAACAACATCTTACATTATTCAGGATTCAACACTAAAATCTATCGAAAAGGAAAAGTACAGCTTAGCTTAGCTTAGCATAAGGACTACACAATGGGGGGGGGGGGGGGGGGGGGGGTCAGCTGGTATGCACATAGGACCGCTTCAATGACATGCTAATAATTACACATTTCTTTGTTTGAGCCATTTTATTATAGTCTCCTCAGAATCCATCTGCAAAGTTCCTAAAGTTGTACGAGTATGGGACGGCTGTCTTTGATGTCAACCTTCTTCATAGTCTCATGAAATGGCACTTAGGAAAAAGTAGTGCATATTGTGGAAAGAGATGCGATTTCACTGCAATCAATGGCGCAGTTTATTTATATGAACTTTACTCGGGTTGATAAAGTAAATTAACCTTGACTGCAGACACATTCTGCGCAATGCTGTACATTAATTGTGGTAGCTGCTTTTATAACGGCCTGATACATGACAGCCCCGCGTGATCTCATTTATCTGCGGTATCAGAACAGAGAGGCCTTGATTTCCTGGCTGGTGAGGAGCCTTTCTCTATCTGGCCAGGAAAATAACATCACATTTTCCCTCCTCACCTAACCTCTGCTCTGCTCCTCAGGCCATCTACCACTCGCTTCTCAAGCTACAGTCAAAGGGATTTTAACGAAAACACCATTGAGTGATACGAAACACACGTCATCCCGTTCTTACTAATTACTTTTCAGGGCTTTGATTGACTCGGAGCTGGAAAATTATCTCGGGCTGTCGTAACCCAATTTGTGGTGGATTTTCATGGACAAATATGTTGAATATTCTTTTTGTAAAGTGAAAACTCATTTCAAATGGTGGTGAAAGTGCACAAAGGTGTCGGGTAAATATTTTCCCCAGAGTGTGTGTCAGCCTCTCTTGCACTCCTGTTCTCTGCTGACTTTTCTTTCCCCTTCTCATATCGCCTCAGCTAACCCTCTCGAATAAGTAATATATATGTATATAAGTAGTATATAAGTGTAATTTCTAGTGGACAGGATTGCATATTTATCTCACCATGCTGTATAAGAAGTAGAGAATGACAGTCACTAACAAAGAGCTCAAACAAACAATCATTCACAGACTTGAAAAAGGTTAATTTAGGCTTTCAGAGTAGCGTCTGGAGGCTTAATGACCCGAGGAGTGTTGTCTTCTAACACGTGTATACGCTACATGTAATTGTCTATGAGTTGGGCATCACAGTGGCAGTGCTATCACTGTGCTTTCTACTAACACAAACATATAAAACCAACAACTGGATGAGACAAGTGCAGCCATGCTCTCTGGTGTTTGCTGGAAGGCACTGTGGAAAACTGGAGGTATCTACCAGGGGAAAATAAAATACTTGAGGCAGGTTAGAGACAGTGGGTCCATGAAATAATCTCACTCAATGACGGCTCATGACAATTGGGTGATTCCCCAAATTTCATCAAATTACCATGTGAGCGCTTAGCGATAGTTGAGGAAGCACAGCTGTATGGTGTAGGCGGTTCAGCTGGAGTCGGACTGGTTCAGTCAAAACAGGAGGAGGGGGGCTGTAAGGCTGGCCTGGTAGTCAAAACAATCTCCTGAAGACTAATATGGCACGGTCGGATGACATCTCTGCTCTCTCTTTTTCTCCAAACACCCACACACCCACACACACACACACACACACATACACACATAGACATACCACTGACTTCCCAGGGGGGTGATTTGTCCGACACTAATATGATTACCTGATGATGTTTACTTTAGATACGATATGATGATATTACCACACTGGAACAATATTGTTGTTTTATCAAGGTCTTAACTTTAATATGAAGATAGTAAACGCTCGCTTCACCGCATCTTATCAACTCTACAAATTCAAACTTTATTTTTTTTTTCCGAAACTCAATCCCGGCTGTGCCTTCACCTATAACTGTGGATTTTCCATGCTCTCTCTCTTTTTCCTGCATTAATCCGTTCTGTCAAATACAAACATCTAATTTAGTTCTCGGCTGCGTGAAGAGAGGGATGACTGGCTGGAAAAAATAATTCCTCTTGGGTACTGGCCCGACAATCGTATAAGGAGATTGGTATTCAACCGTGAAATGAAAACTGTAATATCCCTTTAGTTTATCGACTGAAAATATGTGAATATGCGTCAGTTCCCTCAAGTGTCTAACAGAAGCTGTATTTTCTCTCATGAATGATCCTGGATGAGAGGAACATAGAAACACCCTGAAATAGTGCAATAATCAGACTTTTAAATCAAGCTAACTAACACACCAAATGAGCCACAGTCATGCCATTATGTGGCTTGGATGCATCAGACATGTACTTCATGCTAATAAGGATCCCGGTGGCTTCTGAAGAACACTTGATTTATCTTAGATTGCCTAATCAGTTGTAATTCTCACCAGCCGGCCACCCATGCGTCTAATTGTCCCCAAATTTTCATGATCTGTTATAACGGCTCCAGCTCCACTTCTTTCTGGCCAGTCTCGGGTGATTTCATTCTGCTACATTACGCACCAACCGGTACTTTATCATCAGCGCTAAGATGAGCACCCTGCAACAGCCAATACGTCATTAGCTTTTGAGGTATTGTTTCAAGAGACTGCACTGTCTAAACTGCCAATTTCTGCTTTTCTCTGTGTTATAGATTTATTTTAGCTCTGCTCTTTGCCTGGCTCAGATTTCTGTAGTTTTGTTTTAATTTGCTCCGTGAGCAGCCCTCTCCCTGGAGGCCCAATGACAACAGAATGATAGTTTTGCTAATAGATTTTGTTAGTTATCTGACACGACTTCTTCTGTTGGTGTTAAATTAGGGTTTAACTGCTTCCATCTGTGCTAGAAAATTACCGTTGAGTCTGTGCATGACGACGGCACACAGCCATACACAAAGCCAGGCTCGCTCACTCACACACACACACACACATACACACCCACACACACATTGAATGTGGGGAAGAATATATTTGAAAACTGCCTGCAGTAAACTAGTTGCCTTCGATGCACCTCGTTACCATAGCATGAAACAACAGGCAAACAGGCAAAGCTCTCGCTCATGAGGCACAACACATTAACCCCACGTCAACACCAGCATTATCAGTAAATGATGGCAATTTAGTTTTCATCTCTGACCTCGAAAAGAAGTGACGTAACGCTTTTTCCCAGTGAAAACAGACTAATAACCAAAGGACTGTACAAACCGCAGTCATTAGCGCGCTCCTGCACATGTCCTATTTAGGCTCTTTCTTAAGGTGCACGGTTCATTTGATCTCTATAAAAGAAGCAAAGTGTAGTTTCACCACAGTCAAAAAAACAACTGTTCAAACTGGAGGATAAATAGCGAGGTTGATTATCCCGCTGAGTAGTTGGCTATTTATCTGCCTCTCTTTCTCTCCTTCTCCATCTCTCTTTCCACAACTTCCTGCACACCATTAGTTTAGAAAGTGTTGAAAGCACAGTCGTGATCCAGCGCTCTTTTAGTGAGTAATCTTTTTTTTTAGGTGTGTGTGATGGGTGGGTGGGGTGGGGTGGGGGTGGTGGTGTCTAGAAAGAAGCAATGAACTGCCGTCTGGCTGAAAAGACTAAGGAATAAAAATAAAATCAAGGTATGAAATGCTTTTGATAAAAGTCTGTGAGTGTGTCAGTATTTCTGTGGTCATGCATGTGTGCGAGTGTGTATATGTGTCATATGTGTGTGTGTGTGTGTGTGTGTGTGTGTAAGCAGCGAGGGCGTTTCACAGGGAACGGTTTCCAGGCTTCTTTAACATCACCATCAAAGCCCAACGTCAATGTGTTTCTAATAGCAGCAGCTGAATTAAACACTGGCTGAACAGGCCTCAGCAGAGGATAAATCATTTACAGAACAATTAGCTCATTTGTTGCTCCGCTCTGCACTGCCAATGACTTCCAGACACAGAAGGCCAGTCAGTGTGTGTGTGTGTGTGTGTGTGTGTGTGTGTGTGTGTGTGCAGTATATGTATATCAATGTAAAAACTCTCACTCTCTGTCACATACATTCATCTCAAAGTAACAATCACACACACATATATATATATATATATATATATATACAGAATCACTCCTCTCTCTCAACTACACACACACACACACACACACACACACACACACACACACACACACACACACACACACACACACACACACACACTTCCACACAAGTACAGATAAGTCAGTTTCCAATTGCATGGTGCAGTTTTAGTGCCACCGTCTCTCCATACGCCCAGCTTTCCAGCCACCCACAAAAATCATCACATATAAAAGTTTTACTGCAGCTCAGATATAAATTACAACTGTTTAAGATATTAAGAGCTGTATTCATCATTTGTTGTGCGTTCCGTTTCGCTAAATTTGCACAATTCCTTTTCATTTCTAGAAATTCCAAATAAATGAGATTCCTTCAAGTTGGAGTTAAATCAGGGTTGTGCCTTAAAATGCTTGTAAAACCCAACTGAATGTAACCATCACAAAAGGAACAATGGCCTTTTTACAGCAACCACACTATAATAGTAGTAATATTTTCGCCAGATTTTTATTTTGTTTCCAAAGTACTTTACATTTTTAAATATTGGACAATGTTTAGACTATTCATACACAGCTTGAAAAGGAAAGAGTTCAGCGTGATTGCTGTTACTGGCAGATGAATCGCCATTTCTGTTTACATTTGCCATTGACTTGAATTGACCCTCTCACTGTGCTGCGCCAAAAGAAATAAGCCACAGTTGCGGACAGCGGAGGAAGCTGTAATTATGCTTCAAGCGCTATGGCCTAAAGACAACAAAGCAGACAGATCAACCTATTTCAAAAAGCTTTGTTTTTGCTTTGTATATCCAAACACCATCTCAATATACTTCAGTAGCAATATACTGATACTCGTGCTGCCTGCGCTTATAGCACAAATGAATATGTATTTAAATAACGCCGCTGATGCTCAACTGCATTTCAAAGTCATTAAAGGTGACTTTCAGCAGATATAACACCACAAAACAAACTGAAATCGTGCAGGTTTCCTGCCATAGGTTAAATCCAGGCACCTGACAGTTGCACTGATCAGCAGCAGCAGAGAGGCCTAGCACAGGATATCTGCATCAATCAAACAGACAGCGCGGGGATTTGAGCAGCCCTTTGCTCACCTCGACCCTCCGTCCTCAGCCGTGTACATCTCATTTACAGATGTAGCCATCACGAGCGTCCCATGTTTTTTACGGCACTTATCAAAAGACACTGGTTTGTGAAGGCTGCGCTCCAGTTTAACTGTGCCAAACTGCCAGCGCTTCACCCCTGGAGCACTGTTTTTTTTTGAAAAAGTAAACTTTGTCAGGATATATGTGTATGCCAGAGGAGTAGCTTGGCTTCTGATCAGAAGATACTGAGTGTAAACGTCCCACAGTGTGTGGCTCCATACCGGACAACGTGAAGGGGAATACAAAATTCAAAAAAGAGTATCTATTAGTGCAGAAGAATAGATTTGCACTATGATCACTGCACTGAAGCTGAGCAATAAAGATATTCAAAGGGACTCACTAGAAAAGAAAAACAACAATTTATCTGAGATTTTCACTGTTCCCCAATTGGCTCTAAACATCTCAAGACAAACAATGAGTCGCTCTCAAAAAGAAAACCATGTATTTCAAACTTTGGTGATTTCTGAATTGCTCAGATAAACTGAAGGATGAAGTGTTTACTCATTTATGGGTTAGGAAAAAAAAACATCCAACTACTTTAAGCTTAATAAACTATTAAAAAATAGCCGTTGAATTAGCTACAAAATTGTCACAAAGATACGTGGTTTTCTCAGGACAGCCCAGTGAGGAGGTTTTAATTATTTTCAATCTCCCGTATTCCGTATCGTTTTCCGGGAAGTCTATACAGAATAAATCATATATCCTTCACCTGTGTAAAATAGATGTTCTTTCTGAATCACATTAGTATTCCACTGAATATGTAATCTGTAATAGTGTAGCCCTCTCTGTGCAGTAGTCATTACTAACAGGACTGTTTGTTTTGAAACAGTTATACTGTATACACACATAATAAGAGGAAATGAGCGTATACTTTTCTCACTTTCACCCTCTCCCACATTGGAAATAAGCATAATTGAGGCAGCTGCTCTAAGCGGACCTGACAGCTGTGATGAACCTCAATGACCATAAAAACATACAAAGAGAGCACTCAGGACACAAAGTCTCATTTTACCTTCACAATCGTTTCCTCTCTGTAATCACCAGCACTGGCTCTGCCCTTTAGCCCACTTAAACACACTGTATAGTCACTTTTCCAGGGAAAATGAAATTCTCTCAGGTTCTTCCAATCAGAGTTAACCATTTATGTGCCAGGTGAGCCTGGGATCCCTTAAGATTCTCCTTAAACGATACGTGTGGCGATGTTTTATATTTTTCTTGTTGTCTGTGATAAGACCAACACCAGCAAAGAATTGATTATACGTATTGTGTGTGTGTGTGTGTGTGTGTGTGTGTGTGTGTGTATTAAAAAGCTGATGTACTAGTTACTTGGTCCTGTTGTCCAAAAACTATGAAAACACATCAAAACGCCACACTGCTAAACTGGGGGACATGTTCCTTCATTAGGGTTAAGATGGGCAGTTTATTTTGAGTCAATCCCACAAACACAATCCTGCTGCTGTAAATGCTAGGGCACCGAATGTGTATTAATCCGCCGCAGAAAACAGTCCCCATCCAGTCACTCCTTAACACCTGTTTGAGCAATGTTTACTAAAAACTATGGTGCACAGCAGTTTTATTAATTTACTGAGCCAATTGAAGAAATAAATCTCTCTATATTTGTCAGCTGAACCCAGTAGGGAGGATTATTTTATGTGGTGCAGCATATGAACGATCTACTGAACGTAAATGGAACATCTTTTCACTTCTTTTGCAGAAACCACATCAAAGTTAAAACTTCAAAATCTTTCCCTAACTCACCGCCTGTCGGCTCACTTATTTAGGGGAATGAATCAAGGGATAACCAAGAGATGATGAATCTCACCTGGGTTCACTTAATCAGTGAAATAAAAATGAAACCAGTAAGAGTCCAGAGAACAGTCGGCGGTTACTGAGCTAATGGGAAACCGTGTGTGGCTGAGGTCAGCAAAGATAAACTTAGTCAAAGTGTCCACAGTTGAAGGTTTTGACATGAGAAAGTTTCCAAATCGTTTTCTACACAGCATGCATTTACAGGTCAGTCATGCGTCTGCAGCAGCGAGTTGACAGCAGCAGATAGTATTACACAGCTCCTACTGACAGCGCTGACCTCCACCGGGCTGATCGATATGCAGAGAGCTGAGTGAAACCCAATGAGAAGGACGAAGAGAATGAAAATGGAGGACTCAGGGAGGGCAAACTGAAGCAAAAGGAAAAGGAGACAGAGGAGAGAGAGAGAGAGAGAGAGAGAGAGAGAGAGAGAGAGAGAGAGAGAGAGAGAGAGATAGAAAGACAAAGAAAGATGGAGCGCAAGTCTGATTTGAGGCTAGTTATCTCTCAGCCGAGGGTGTCTGAGTTTCAGACGCTGAGGACGTATAGACTTTCACTCACAAAGGTTCAGAGGGGAGGCAGGAGGGAGGGCGAGACACACACTGCTGGGACTCAGGTTATCCCCCAGCTAAAGGGTCTCTGGGTTTAGACACTGAGGAGGGTATTAGCTTTCACACACTGCTGGGGTAACGGGGGAGTCTGCCAGATGTCAGTTCCTTACCCATAAATCCTACTAAATGGGCAGCGGCTCGGTCAGAGGGGGGAAGTTGAGTGGACGTCACCTCTCTATCATCTCCTGCACAGACCGGTGGTGTTTGTTGAAGTCGGAGCTGCGTTCGCACATGTTTGATTTCAGTCAGCTGATAGAAATTCTTCATTCCCCGTTACTTCTCATCAGATTGATGACTTTCTTATGCTGAGAGTGTTTTTGATTATATCTATTTCCTGTGTTGAATCAATCAAATGTGAGTTGAACTTCGCACAGGATCAAGTTCTCCTTTTTCTGTATCTCTATTAAGTCGCAGACCGACAGCGCAGCAGTGGAGGAAGGGAGGAGAAAGTTTGACAACTGCTACAAAACTGTGATCTGAAATGCTATCTTTGACACTGAAATGATGAGTGTGACTATTCATTGTAGTCATGATTAAAACCTCCACAGATTCAAGCTGACGTCAATACATTCTTGAAATTATACACATGGTTTTGGATAGATTTCATGGGCTCCTGGTCATAAATCTCACTCGCTGCAAACTTAAAATTCCTATTCTTAGAAACAGAAAGAAAAACACCACAGTTGGAGGTTTTACGCAATGGTCATGCTCGTCTTCTCAGTTCACCTCTACTAACTGAAATGTCTAGTGAGTTTCAGAAAGTACCTTGAACTTTCAAGCCACCTGCTCGAGTAAAACTAACCCCCAACAGAACAATAATACGCAGTCCTTCACCCCAACAGAGGACTTTAAAAGAGGTTCTGCTTTTAATGTCCCTCAGGGCCAATCAGGTTTATAGGCACAGTCACTGATCTCAGGTCAGCTTTAAACACCAAGTTGACCCTGAAGCACTGCACAGTTTCCCAAAAAGAAGCTTCACTCTACGGTGTGATTGGCTTTCTCTGTTTTCTAATTCTGGAAAAATAATTTCAAGTGCTCTGTTTACAGGAATTGAAAGTCACTAAATAAGTGTGTTATAGTTGTCATTGTAGTATTTATGTCATAATCAAAAGCTGTATATATTTTATTTGATCTTTCTTTGAATAATAATTATACCACAGTTTTGGTGGAGGTTTTACCATACATAGCATTTTTGTTTTGTTTGATTTGGCCTTTTCTTTCTCACTGATTCATAACTTTCATCTGCTCACCATTTTCCTCTGGTTGCTGAGGCAGAAAGTACAGATGTGCTTTGGCTGAGCCGATTGGTCAGATCCTCGGTTGGGGGAGGAGTTAACATGGAAGAACGGCGGTGAGGGAGCGTGGCACGGCTGTCCGTCATGAAGCCCCTCGCCCAGGAGCAGGACGTTCCCCAGGTGACTGATGTAGCTGCTGGCCAAACGTAGCGTCTCGATCTTTGACAGCTTCCTATTCATGAAACCAGAAGGAGATTTATGGTGTTAATTACAACACAAAATATCTAAAAAGTTGACAATAATTTGAAAGAAAAATAATCACGCACTGTCACAAAATTTTGGCCCTAAAAAAAATTCAATTATGATTAAAGGTGCATGCTATCCATCAGAGAATACATATTTTGGTTCTATGACAGACAAAGTGTAGTTCTGATACTTTGAGAATGTGCCACAGATAAAACATCATGACTCAGTACCTGTCTGCAGGCTCGGTGGGGATGAGTGTGCGCAGCGCTGTGAATGCCGTGTTGACAGAATTGGTGCGATCTCTCTCCCGCGCGTTGGCTGCGGTCCTCTGGCGAACCTCCCCATGGGGGGGCGACCCCTGGGGGATGAGCATCCCCATCATGGCCCCTACGTCCATCCCTCCGCCCCCTCCTGCACCGCACAGCTTCCTCTTCCTGTTCATCTTGATGTGAAAGGCAGATGGTGACGAGGAGGACAGGCGGAAGTTGGAGGAGCCATGCTCCTCAGAGCCCGAACCCTCGCTCCCATTCTCGTCATCGTCTTCGGAGAGGAGGGCGATGTCGCCGTACAAGAAGCGGCCTGCGGGAGGTGCCGTGCGCAGCATGGCGAATGTCATCTTCAACGTAACGACGCTCTGTCAGCTACTGGTCGATCCTCGAGAGACTTTCACTTGCAGAGGTTCAATCGGAAGCCGCTTGGCAAACTTTCTGTTGGTGTCGCTGATTAAAGGCGCCAACCCTTTAAAATTTTTACTTTACCCCCAACTTCTCTTTTAGTGAAGCCAGGTGAGTCAGATGTAGCCCTTATGGTGCAGAGTTAGGCTGGGTTTAAAAATATCAAACCAGTTGATCCTTAGTCAGTGGTCAAGAGCAACTTGACCTCAGAGCAGCTGTGTTTTTCTCTCTTGGTTCATACAAAAACACTTCACATCCCAAAAGGTCAGTTCTTCTTTCTGTTTAATCCTTTACAAGAAAGCCAAATTTAAAACGGCATGCTGATTTTGTCCTCTTTTTCTTCTCTAAACCTCTTTCTTGGTCCTTTGTTTCTATATTTGTCTGTTTCAATTCCAATAGCAAAAACTACTCCCAGTCTGTGGCAACAGTTTTACTGTCTCTTGCTCTCTATTGGTCTCTCTCTCTCTCTCTCTCTCTCTCTCTCTCTCTCTCTCTCTCTCTCTCTCTCTCTCTCTCTCACTCTCTCTCTCTTTCTGTCAGCCTCTCTTCACGTCCTTCTCTCTCTCTCTGCCTCTTTGCTCCACGTGTGCCTGCTGTCTGAGTGTTTCCGTCTGCCCCTGGTCTTATAGCCAGTGGGAGGGCCGGAGGACTCCTTCGCTCCTCCCTCTGAGCGCTGAGGGTCCCTCGGCTGCTGTCTAGAAGCAGGCCAGAGAGACCGGAGGCAAGAGGCAAACCATCAGCAGGAGTTTGTTTTGGCTGCATGCTGATTTGTTTCTGGGGAAATCCACCCTAAAACAGAACTTGCATGACCCTCATGTGCTAGATGTGTTCGGTGACCCTTAGTGACCACGGAGGCTTCTGAAACACATATTCCTTTTAAATACAAATATTGTGAACATATTTAGTTTGGTGGGCAGTGACCTCAAATGGAAAAGAAACCTGGATACAATGTTGTCATCCGACAAGAGACAATCAAGTGTCTGAGACAACACTAATTCTAAATCGCTTTGTGTTTTCTCATATTGCTGCTGCGAACACATAAGACACAAACTCAACTCAAATTTATTGTTTTCAGGATTGTGGATCCATTCTGCAGAGAAAAAAAAAAAGTTTTGCTCCAATTTTCCTGTTTTTCCTCGCTGGGTGACTTTTCTGTCTAGTCCTTTTTCTAGACTTATCTGACAGAGCATGGACGTATACTGTCGACAAAGATTTGCGAGAACACAAAACGCTACTCAGTCTCCAATTGCAGCGTGCAATCCCGATCATGCACGCACCGGTCTCTCAGTCAGGTCTCTCGAATTTTTACAGCTGTTTTTGCAGCTTCCGAGCACTTGGGATCACAAGAGGTCGCTTGCCGACCATTTTTGATTAGCAAGCTGCAACAGGACACACCCACATCTGGACAACAGGGTCATGTCCTTTTCACAGTTGAAGTCCACATAATCTGTTGATCCAACCGATCCTCTCACCATTGCCTAATATATTCATATAGTATGTCAGATTTGGACACGCCTATTCTGGATAATTACCTTATTACCATTAATACTAAGTATTATCATTAAATCATCTGAATCTCAAAGAGATTTGTTTTGTGCTCTCTCAAATATGTTGTCGTCAACATACTTCTGTAACAGTGCAGACTACCTGCGAGAGGTAAGACTGGGACTTGGGTTTGGGATCGGATGTTTCCTTAAACTATCTTGACGGCAAGGAGCTGAGAAGCTTGAGTGGTGAAGTAAGAGTTTGCCTTTCTCCCCGTGCCTTCCTTTCTTCCCCCGGCCTCCCCGTCAGTGTCGTGTTTGTCCCCGGACAGCAGGCTGGGAGGCGGGCGGCCAGCTGCCGCAGCACCGCACAGTTCAGGCTGGGCTCGCGGTTGAAGCCGGGGAACTTGGTTTATTCAGCCACAGCCGAAGCCTTTTATCTGCACAAGCTGGAGGGTCTGAATGTAATTTGCCCTCAAGGGATTCAGTTTTTTTGGGTGGAGTGTTTCGGTGATGAAGGGGAGGCTCAGGGGTTTATAGTAGGGGAGCTGCTACTTTACTCACATACACTCCCCTTCACAATCTGTCTTCCTCTGAAAGTGAAGAAAAAAATGAGAACAGACAGCAAAGGGAGCAAAGACAGAGGGAGGAACGAAGAAAAGAGTGGGAGAAAACTAATGAAAGACAGAATAGAATGAAAGAGATCCATCTATCTAGCTACACATACAAATGAACTATGTGTATGATGGCGAAGAGACGCTGTAGCAGTTTGGAACATCAAGTTCTCCCTTAAGATTTTACTAAAGCTTTTATACAGCCTTCATCAGACTCTAATCTGACTTTCCTTCTTTAGGTCTAAAGGGGTTTTATTAGCCATGATTGTGCAACTTAACTCTTATTTCCAAGGAACTGGCTAACCTTTAAATTCTGTTTCCTGCTTCAACTGTGCAGCGGTTAAAGGTTGACAACCTATGTAAAACTCAACTATGAAGTCTACAATCCTCAGTAGTGCATTATTGAAAACTCTAAACCCAACTGCCATTGCTGGTATGCCTCTTTTGTGTAGATTGGCAACCGTAAGCTGCTGCTGAAAACTAATAGCACAATGAATAATCTGCCAGAGTTACACAATGTTACAGTCAGCATTCATCAGTCTCTCTCTCTCGCTCTTCTCCTCTTCTGTCTATATGTATCTCTCCTTCCTTCCTCTCTGTATCTATCTCTACCCTTCAGTCACCGTCGGAGTGTCTATGCTGTGGTATTGACAGTATGAAGTGAGGCCAGAGCTGGTTGCTTGGAGCAGTCAGGATGGAGAAACACTGAATTTCTTCCCACAAAACCAGAAAGCATTAGAGGTTGCCAGTTGGGGTGGGAATCGGCAGAGGCCCGCGATACGATATTATCACGATACTTAAGTCACAATACAATCTTGTTGCAATTTTTACCATTTTGCGACATGCTGAGTATTGCGATAACATATATTTAAATTTATCTTTTTTTTTTCCTTTTTCAAACTATGCCATTTTTCAACATATCTTTTATCGAATAGTTTAAAGTTTTGACTCTGTTCATCTCACTTCAATCATTTCTATTGCAGCAAATTGGGTTTGTCAGTCAAGCAGAAGGACTGACCAACACTCCATCTTTGTTTTGACCGACCTCCTACCAATCCCTGACAAGACAACACTCGTCACCATCTAGCGGACTGAAAAAAAAGGATTGGCACCAAAACGTTTAATTTGTATTCGCAGTTTTAATAATTGATATGTTAAAAGATTGATATGGTGTCCGTGTATCACTACAATATTGCCACGCAAAATATATCGATACTATGCTGTATCCCAAAGGTGCAATCAAACTATGCAACATTTGCTGGTGCTGCATTGCTGCTTGCAGAATAGATTACTGATTCTGTGTGGGTTAAAGTCTTGCAGTCGCTGTCTAGTTTATGCTCATTCTGGACGTACAAATTCTCATTAAATTTCCTTCAATGGAAAACGACAACTGATGGAAAACTCTCACAGACCAAGAATGCAACGGAAAAAAAAGTTTTACATTTTACAGTTCGCTTTATAGTTTTCCACTGTCCTCAATGTTCTCATTGGATACATCCTGTCACTGGATATCAAATGTGTTTGAAAACAGTTGCCTGGCTGTCAACTGTGAACATTTGAGACGCAGACTGGGTCTGTATTACATAATGTCACTCTTGAAAGAGCCCTGCCTGCATGCAACTAGTGCCCTGGGTCCTCTGCAGTGACCTTTACTGTAGATCAGATTCCTACACCTGGGCTTCACCTTGGTTAGAGACCCAGATTCAACAGCCCATATCAATGCTGTTAAGAGTTATGTTGGTTTGGATATAAAAAGTTGACCAAAAAGAACAAAATCACCCCAATGAAAACAAACTCTTTCAAGAGCCAACACTGCAGTGCACTCCAACAGCTAATGGCAACATGTGGTTTGTTTCCGATTCCCTTTTGGATCTGCTTCGAGGTATAATAGTCAGAATACTCAAGATATGAGTATGACTTTAAATTGTTATTTCTTACTGACGAAATTGAAATTATTGTAACTCAGAAAAAACATCCAGTACATCTTTTAATGATGTCTAAAGAGTTTAAAGACAAATTCATGGCTGAATTGAATTGTTTTGCTTTACCTCTTGTTGAGATCTAAGGAGAGTCTAGAGATGATAAATCATATATGATATTTATTATGATACATATTCAGGTATGGGCCTACCTAAAATATTGACTTACAGTAACACATCCACATGTAAATCCCAAATGTCTTGATTAATGGCTGTCAGACTGTGTTTAGTCTGACTGTACATATATTTGGGACTGCCCAGTTTACTCCGGAAGTGTATTTCCCAACCAGCTTCACTCACTGTGGTCCGTCATTACATGCATTAGCATGATCTTCCTCTGATTTGCATCTCCCTGGAGTGTGGCTGCTCTAACACAGTATCCATTTCTCTCAGAATTGTTGCCCGCAGGCCAGAAAACATTTGACTGGGTATAATGTAGACATTGGGTCTTTTCAGAATCGCACATGGTTGCGTTTGCCCGAAGAATGTTGTATGAAAAGGAAAAGCTGCATTACAGCACAGTAATGGTGACATTTACATAAAACTACATAAAGTGGTGACCCAAGTCTACAACACAGACTCTGGATTTTATCATCTTGAATGTGCCTCAAATGAAGAGCACTCGTCGTCACGGGTTACGGGTTATTTGACAAACTAATATAAAGCTTGCAATGGCATCAAACTGAGACGAGATTAACAATGTACAATTGAGACAGTGTATACCATGAGAGAGAAGCCGCACAGACACAGGCTATAACTCTTCTTGCAATGGGGAGGGATATACAGTACATAAGTTGATGATGAGGACGCTGTCAGCTTTTTCTTGTTGAACTAAATATCTGCCTCAGCTGATATGATCTTCAGAAGGTGCACTAAAAACACATTTTCCATTTCACATGCATTTACAATTCAAATTACTTTAGTGATTATTAATAAAAGAAAATGTAAAATATCTGTTTACTGCTTTCTTCATGCTACAGAATAGATTGCATTAAATGTAAATGTATAAACAAGTGGAACAACAGGAGCAACAACACACCTTCTGTCCAAACTGCAGTCTGCGCTTGTAGACAAAACTTAGACTATTGAACAAAATGAAATGACCATAAATAAAACAAGCTATGGACAGGAAAGCACATGGAACTTCTTCTAGAATCAGCAGTTGAATAAAACATCACGAAAGCAGACACCGTGGACATGTGAACAAATGTTAACTCCACTGCAGCAGCAGCCATTAACACAAGTGTTACAGTAAAGGAGACTGCACAGCGCAGCAGTGTGTTGTTGTAAGTTTCTCACCTGTCTGAACGGCATCCTGCAAGTCCTCCTCAATCTGCTTCAAGTTCAACGTATCTACTTGTTCACTCTCCCACTGTCCCAGTATAACCAGTCCTCTCCATAACTCTGTCATTAATTATGATAGAAGCATCAATTTTGTTTAACTGTGCCAAGGTACAATTATGTTAATTATAACCACACCCCATGCGTGTTCCTTAATTGGATTATCCCTGAAGTGACCCCGGCGGTCCGTGAACGTAAACATTTATAAGGTGTCATTTCTGGATCTCTGTAGAGCTCCGCCCCCCTCCGGCCGCAGACACACCTGCAGCTTCTTGTCTGCTGCAGCTGCTGATTTAACTCCTTTCTTACGTTCCATCCTCACAGTTTATCTGGACTTTTTCATGTTTGTTTTTAGGGGTATCTTGTCACATTTTTTGCTTTTACTTCAGGTTCTGGGTCCATCAAAGTCACGCCTTTTCATATTAAATAACAAATTGTTGTGCACAAATGTATAATCTCAAGATTTGTACTCCTTACTTCAATATATCAAATGGTTAAGTACAGAATGTGCATTTGTGAAAAGTTGCCCCATCTCCGGAAAGGTTTTCACACTCGGCTATGCGGTAAATTGTCACATATTTTTCCACAAACATTAAGCTAACTGTTGATGCTTGGCTAAGTACTTCTAAACTGTAAATTAAGTTAATTACTGCACTTTTTTGATAATAATAATAATAATTTGTAAAGACTGACATGCAGATTCACATGATAATTCAGGTTCATACACTATGACCGACCCCTTTCACGTTTTTTTTACTTTGTCATCTGACAATAGTGTAAAAAAATATTGATTATAGCTGCTTTGAAATAAGTTGCCCAACTCAGGTTTTGACCAAATAGTAAATCAGTTCACAGGAAAGAAGACATTCACTAACTCTGCTGTCATTTGTACCGGACTTTAAATGATAATTACACATTAGACCCTCAGTCTCCCTTTCTACTTTGTTTTTTTTCGCACAGTTCCAGAGAATAATAATCACATATGTGGATTTCTAAGTTGAGGGGTGTTCTCCTTTAAGGACACAGCAGCAGCAGTGGCGGCAGCAGCACAGTAGTAGAGCACCATCTGATAGTCATTACCCCCCTCCTTCCCCTCCATTCTCCTCCGCTTCTCCTCCTGCTTGATACTCTTCTCTCAGCTCAGACGTATTATTCATTAGTCTGATGAAAACCACCAACTTAGCCAGGCCCAACCTCGCTCACACACACACACACACACACACACACACACACACACACACACACACACACACACAAACACTCAATAACACTAAGACACATACACATTTACAGACACACAGTCCCAACCCAGCTGAACCGCTCTGGCGCGGGTCAGGGACCTGTCAAAACTCGGAAGCAGGCCTGGACCCGATACGGTACCACAGAGCAGGCGTCTAGAGGGGAGAGGGACTCCAAGGACCTGAGCTATTTATCGTGGTCCTTGGACAGTCGCTTTTGGCCTGTGCTGAAAGTGATAGAAGGAGGGGAAGAGTTTCTAGACTTGTTATGGTGCCACTGAGCAGACGTCTGGAGAGGGTCATTACCAAAAGTAATTGTCTGAAAGAAGGACAGCAGGAAGAAGAGTAAGGAAAGGGAAGAAAGGATGGTGGGATTGTGGAAAGCGGGAGGTACAAAAGGAGACGGAGGCTGTCTGACAGAGGGAGAAAAGTAGGATGGAAAGGAAGGAAATGAAGGAGGGAGGGAAAGAAGACGAAAGGAAGAGAGTTGGCGGCGGCCTGCTAAAGCTCCAGACTGCATGGTGTATTTCATGGGGAAAATGGTCGGAAGTGCTCGCCCCCCAACTTGCACCCCCACCACCATCACCACCAGCCCCAATTTCAGCCTCATTCAGCCTCAGCTCCAGCCACACTCTACTGTGTTTCCCAAGAGTGCCAGACTCTACAGCTGGCCCTATTAAACCGAGAGAGGCAGAGAGACAGAAAAAAGACGGGGAAGGAAAGAGAGGTCACACAACTGGAAGACATCAGTTGAAACCGTGCTCGCTCTCTTAGTTTTTTCCGTTCATATCCTTTTTTTATGATAGAGTTTCTCACAAACACGCTCGCAGTGCACCGGGTTCAAACACATAGTAAAAAGCTATTGTTTGATTCGACATCCCTCAGAACGCTGTAAAACAATGAAAGGGATGCTGGGAAATTAAAGTCTGTGTGACTTTTATCTCGCTTGTCTGAGTGCGTCTGAAGGCTGTCGTCATACATCTGAGCCCTACTGCGCGAGGGTGTCTCTTCTGGTTTGTTTGAATCGTTCACTATTTGTGAACACTGTGGGGCGATAAAAGAAACTCTGAGAGATTGGAAGTCTGTTTCTAATCCATTATCTGGTGTTCACTTGTAATTTGCTTCTCCTCTACTGCAGCTTGTCTGAGTTGTCGTTCAACCTTGAAGGTTATTTTTTTTCTGACAGTTGCTCTGTGCTTTGGAGTAACTTAATTACACACATTCACAGCTACACGGAGTATTTCCACAAACAGCTGCTGGCCACTGATCAGCTCGCTGGAGGCCATGCCACCTCCAGTAGATATCGAGAACCAGGAGAGCAGTGCAGTCACTTTTTGTCTGGGGCTAAACACAGGCCTCACATGGTCATTCAACAGTCTGTTTATCCGTCTTGTTTGGATGTATACAGCAACAACACACAAAGCATTTTGTAGTATTTTTTAAGTTAACTGTCTGGGACAGTCTGGATTTGGGGAAAAAGTCATGACTAATGGGTATGATGAAAAACTGCTTTCAAGTTTCACTGTCATCACATTATAATTGGATATTATACATCAAATAAAATGGTTATTTTACATAAAATAAGCAGCTAAAACTGACTAATCATAGCTCTTCCACGCTCAACCATAGCTAAACAGTGACACCTTAACTCACAAATATACAGTAAGCCCTGCTCAATTTCCTTAAATATTCATGCCTATAAATCGATGATAATTCTGTTTAGTGCTTTATCTCATTGTAAATTATTCATTATGTGCAAAGCCTACGCTCAATTTCATATCCAGACCACTCTCCATACTCTGTTACCCTGCTCAGCATTTTATTCTAGTGTAGGTGAAAGGTCTGGTTCATGTCAGCGGATATAAAAAGGAAAAGAAAAAATAGACACCATTCGCTTTTCTGCAGCCAATCAGACGCTGAGCGGCACTTAAACCCCTCTTCTCATGAATATTAGGCCTCTGTTTCCCATCGAGTGAATATTGGACAGTCAGAAAATGAAAAGAAATTAAGACAAGTATGGGGATTGGCTGGAGTTGACTGAGTGCCAGTCTGGAAGTGAAGTTTTCGATATACACTATCGTGAGACATATCCTCGGGGGAGAAACTGCCAAAGGCTTTGTTACAACTAAATCAGTTCATAGGCAACTGCAGCTGGCCTGCAGTCTATTCATGATGGAGAGTAACCAATATTAAAAAATCTGAGCTGTGATTACTCAGCTCAAAAAGGCTTCTCCAATCCAGCCTCCTTTTTACTCACGCTGAGTTATTGACGACATAAAAAAGCAGCTCCCCAGACGCTGCCGTTAAAGACTGTGGCCAGTAGCAGCTCTACCTCTCTGTAGTGGAGCAGTGGTGGAGCGGTAGTAGCAGACTAAAAAGAAAAATCAACGGTGATGTCATTGCCACTAATGAGGTGGCGGGAACAATTTGACCACCTGACTCACTCTCCAGCTCACCTCTCTCTCTCCATATTTTTTTACTTTCTCTTTAACTCTCCCAACCGCTTTCCCACTCACTTCTTCTTCTGCCCACCGCCTGCCACCATCTCTGCTTACCGCTTATGTGGTGGTTTTTTTAATCCTGTGTTTTCCCCGACTGGTTATACGAGCTTAGTCCTGCTCTGTTGTACCCCGGCTGCTTGACTGCAATTAGTTTCAGAGCCACACTTGAACGCAACAGTTACTGGCGCACTGGTAAGCACTAGTGTACTGAGACCAAACTGAAAACGACTAAACCTTTAATCAACAATCTGGTCTCCTTGAGAAGCAAATAACGTCCTAACAGGGTGGATCATAATAATTGGACATCATCTAAAAGGTAACATAAATGGTTCACACTATGGTTTTCCAAACTCTTAAGGCTCTGGTTGCCCCCTCCTTCGTTCCATGATGTAAGGCTTCAAATGCCAGGGAGTTCACATCACTGAAGGACAGAGAGGGGGAAACAAAAAACGGGGGAGCAGAGAGGGTGAGAGACAGAGATGTGGGTGTGAGGTGGTGAAGTGTCCACTGGCAAAAACTCACCACCAAGTCTGAAAATGGCAATAACTTGATAGCGCCATATACAAAGAAATGTAAAGACAACTGCACATTATATCTTGCCTCTTTAATCAGTACAAAAGCTAAAAGCGAGGGACTATTTCTTCACCCGTAGCAGTGACTGCCTCAAGTCTTGTCGTCACCTTTGAGATAGCGAGGCAACCAGTGGAAATCTCACACATGAGAGCGGTATTGATCCCCTCATCTGACTCTGCAAGAAAGTGAACAAGTGCATTACCCGAAACGTCAACACAGATAGTCTCCCAGAGCGGTGAAGGATTTTCTGTGTAATTAACAGACCTCAAGTCATGTCAGCTCTGGATTTGAAAATGTCAACAGTTGCAACTTTAAAATACAAACAACATCAGGCAAACTGATGTAAATGTTATATGTTGTAACTATTCAGTTGTAGTTCAGTTACCGTACAGTTTACCAATAACCTGAGGTAATTCTTATTTCCACGCACAAACAGAAGGTGATCTTCAAGGCTCCACTTGTTGCAGCTATTGGTTTTATGTATTCGTGACAGTATTTAATGAATAAGTAGATGTATCCAGCACTGAGCAACAAGCTAAATCTCTGACAGATTTCCCTCTTCGGTCCCTTTTTCCCCAAAAGTTTTTCTTTTTGGAAAACTAAAGTGGAGGTGAAACGCAAATACACATTAAAGTGCAAAAGCAGTTTTATTGTCAGGTCAAGCCCAAGCATTTCATACTTCATACTGCATTTTATGACTGTACTACTGTGGTGCAGCGGTGGAGCAATGTTCACAAACCAGACCTTGAAGAGTGAAAAGCAATCCTCCTTTAAAACTATCACTTAAATTATTGGGCAGCACAGAGGTTTCTGCGTGTCCTGCTCCAGTAGGTCAAAGGTCAGGGTTACCTACAGATTTACACCTGTTGAGCTGATACTGATTTCTTTATTGTCTTGCTTAATCAACGACATACACTATAGGAAATACTACAGTAAAAACAGATATTCAAACAATTCTTGTACTGTGTATACATTTTATTGTATCTCAAAAGAAAGGAGGGAGACCGTGGGAGGT
Source organism: Cebidichthys violaceus (assembly GCF_023349555.1). NCBI lineage: Eukaryota > Metazoa > Chordata > Actinopteri > Perciformes > Stichaeidae > Cebidichthys > Cebidichthys violaceus. The sequence goes on from NW_027176927.1 coordinate 11,088,893, forward strand.
GTGAGGGTAAAGATCAGTGGTATGTGGAGAATGGAAGAAGTGAGGAGAAGAGTTCATTTGTTGAACTTGTTAAGGGAGGCTGAGGGTTGAAGTGAAAGCTGTGTCAAACCTTTGTGTTAAGTGTGTGTGTGTATGTGTGTGTTTGATGTTACAGTCTTGTAAAGCAGCAGCTGGAGAGGGCTGTCCCCCGAGAACCACCACAGCCGGCTAGTAAACCACACACGCACACACACACACACACACACACACACACACACACACACACACACACACACACACACAGATGCAGTCTTTAATAAAGCTATTGCTCGGGAAACAGACCAGACCCGGCCAATCCGAGGCTCTTAAGGCGAGAGTGACACGGCCAAGCTCACATTCGTATAGATCTGCATCCTCTCAACCCCCCCCCCCCCCCCCCCCCCACACACACACACACACACACACACCCCACCCCCACACCCACCCAAATGACAGAAGAACCTCATTATTCTGACTTTCAAACCTACAAACCATGACAGATATGTGTCTAATATATTAAAATGAAAGACTCTTTACCGATGTATGCAAGTATAAGTAATTTGTCTGCATATGGTTCTACTGTAAAACTGTAACTGTCCTGTAAAACTGTCCCGTCCAGATGTTGAGGTAGTAATACAAGCCACAGCAGGAGGGGACACCTAGTGAGTGCTGTGAAGTCAGTAGCTCAGTGAAACTCATTAGAAGAGTGGTACACCTGGAAGACCGTGTGAAATGCCAGACTGAGGTACATTTTTCATGTGTATTCATATATTTGTGTTCCTTTTTTGGCCCTCTCTCTGCATCAAGGTTGATAAAGCAACAGGAACAGTTAAACAGACTGATAATTAATATGTTAAAAATAGAGCTTTTTCTCTTTTTTTGCTGTTAATTCACTTGAGAAAGTAAGAGACAGGTGCAAGGGCTCAGGCAACAAGCTTTTTTTCTGTTTATGGCAAGTTTCTGTTTCGACAAACATAAGCTGCAGACAGAGCTCCGAATTAGTCTGAACCACAAGAATCCCCATATTTCAGGAAACCACGGTTCTTTGCACATTCACATGTCATCAAATATCCTTTTTTCCCCCTTGATTGTAGGAATTATATTGGATGACATCATGCTGCAGCTGACGGGGAGCACACACTCCTATTTTAGAGCTGTGGACCGTTTCCAGGGAGATGATATAACACAGTCTAGATGAGTCCCTCCAAGGATTGTCTCATTATCACACACGCCGCAGCTGCACGACCACTGTGTATATGAGTAAGTGTGTTTATGTGTGTGTGTGTGTGTCCGCATGCAGGCTGCGCGCGTGTCTCTGTGTGTGCATGTGTCTGTGACCATTTAAACTCTGCTTGCAGTCAATTACCAGAAAATGACTTGTGTGGAGCATTTTCCCTCGCAAAAAGAAAACTAATTACAGGGTTAGAGTTTAGGTTAGGATTGGGGTTGGGATTGCAGGAAAGTCCTGGACTGAGCTTGTTCCATGTGGACCGCGTGAAACCAGGGGCGTAGCCAGAGAGCTGCCAGGGTGCTACTGGACGCTATCCAAATCTGATTGCTCCCCCTTTTGTACCACCCCAGAGTCTGAAGCATATCTTTGGATATTTTAATCTTCCACATTAAAAGATTGTATATATAAGTCACTGGGGTTACTTCTCTGGGCTAAATTAATTAGTTTTTTGCTAAATATTTAACCGCCCAGTCAATTGTGGATTTTTTAGCACCAACAATGAGTGTAATTTACCAGAGAAGGGAGTATACCCACCTTTGACACAGACTCAACACAGGGATGCACAACGTAGTAGTGCATCAGTTGTATCTCATTTCTAACACAACAAACACACCCTTCCTGTAGTGCATTTTTTTTAATTTGCATCAAGAAACGTAAAAAGCAGCAACAAAAACAATTCTCTTGATAGATAATATGGCCGACATCTTCACATAAAAAAATCAACATGAGGAAAACCTTTGACTGTTTGAGCACCAAGCATCATGATGTAAACACAGAGTCCTCCTCCTCTCGTCCCACCGGAGCCCTGCACTCTGTCCTGCTGTCCACCCGTCAAGTCCAGCTTGATCCGGGATGAATGATGGATCCAGGTCTCTGTGAAAATGTGGGCTCAACAGTCACTGACCTCCCGCTGCTTTCATCCATCTTATTTTACTGCGACCGGGCGTCAGAGAGCCAGGAGTAGGCTGGGTAGTGGAGTAGCCTGAGGTCCTAGCTGGGTTAGCTTTGGATTTAAGCTTAGGTCTTAGAACATTAGCTTACTTGTTGTTTAATCTTTCGATAACAGAAGTGCTCATGTTTTAGTTTTTATTTAACCAGTCCAACAATATAAACTTGTTTGATTGGTTTTGGTTTGATGCAAATGCAAATATTTCCTTCATCTTTTCTTTCTCCCTCAGCTGCATCTGAAAACCTGGATATGTCTGTAATTTCAAAAGCAAACCATCACTTTTTTACATCCCAGATTCTGCAGATGAAGGACGAACTTGCATTTTAAAACTTTCAGGTTTATAACTTTATTCAGTTTTAGGGTTCAGTAAGGTTTGATACCTCTGAAGTTCCTCATACTCTAAAGACTTACTATATCACAGCTAAACATCTGTCTTTGCAAAGATTTTCTTTTTTTCAAATGATACATAATATACTAACTTAACAACAATTTATACAACCTGGGCGTCTTGTACAATCTTCAGATGTAAAAAGTTGGATGAAGAGGAAGAGGCGGATGAAGGGGAGGAGGAGGAGGAGGAGGAGGTAATAGAAGGAGGGTTTCCGACAGTAGCCCGGACCTGACAGGTTCCCTCATATCCGACTTCATTCAGTCCCATACAGGGACCCTGCACATGGTAAAACCATCACAGACACACACACACACACACACACACACACACACACACACACACACACACACACACACACACACACACACACACTGTCTCTCTCTCCCTCATACTCACACAGAAAACACACATGTTCTCTCTCAGTCTCAACCAGGAAAGTGCTTTTACCCATATCTGAGAACACAATAAAGACAGAGAGACAGAAAGAGAGACAGACAAACGGACGGACAGAGAGTCGCTTGTGCCTCTGAAGATCCATATCCCCAGCTGGGAAAGTGTGGACAGTAGAGTTGAACAATGTGCTCTTCATTTCCTCACATCTACTGTCTGTGAACCCAAAGCAATGATTCTACACAGATCAACTGTTTGTGTGAAGCTGATGTTTGTGGGTGTATTACTCCTTTCCGATGAAATGGTTCATCCTACTTAGCAGACGTAATGTTGATATAATTGGTGATTTAACAAAAAAAATTGGATTGTATAATTACAACATTTTTTAATGTTTACTGCCAATGTTATGACATCTGGTTATGGTTAGGCAAATAAAACGCTTGGTTAAAATTAGTGGTAAATTGTCTTGATAATTAAATATTAAAGGAATAGTTTGGCATTTTGGGAAATAAGCTTTCTTGCAGAGAGTTAGATGAGAAGATCTTTTCTCATATCCGTGCTGTTAATGTAAAGCAACCACCAGTAGCCAGATAGCAATGTGCATACAGACTAAAAGATCAAAAGCAGACTAAAAGACTAAAAGCAGGGAACCAGCCGGCCTGGCTCTGTGTAAAAGTAACAGACTTATTAAGAAGATGTGTCTTTGTTTAATTCTTTCAAAAAACTATATGTAAACATGACTCATTCTGTTATAGGACAGACTATTTCTTGGCCAGGCACTGTTTGCCCGAACTCGTCTAATACCGACACTTGGTCAGTGGCTCTAGGCTTCAAACTATGACGCTCTACGTGTCGCTCTGGAGTCAGTGTTGGACATGACAGCGTGTCAGTTTCCATGCAGAGTGTCTTTTAAAATATACTCCCGTCTTCACAAGAAGTTCCGTTTAGGGAAGAAGAACATTTATTTACAGAAATAAAATAGAAATAGGATAATTTATGCTGTTGGTTTTGTGCTAGATTAAATCTTTTCTCAGCATGTAGTCAGTTAGCCCATCAAATATGAATTAACCTTTTTCCAACCAGCTCGGGTAAAGCTGCCCAAGGTATGTTTGGTAAAACAGAAACCAATCTTCCGATTGAATAACGCTCGTCCCTCTCAGCCCCTTCCCCAAGGTAACAGACAGAGTAATTGACTCTGACATACAGTACAGATACCTGCTAGCCTTTGACCACCAAACACCTAAATTATTATTGGTTTAAAGCTTTAAGTTTTAAAGTTAATGGTACACTGCTTTATTTTGTTTTGGCATCTATAGCAGCCTGAACTTGGCAGCACCGGTGACGTTTTGATATCCACATACACACCTTTAAAATCAGGTATATTCTTTATTGTTCCCATTTGCTTTAATTTCAAAACAAGAAGGTGATATTAATCAACCTAGCATAACGTTAAAACATCAATGTATTCTTACACCACCAACCAAAAATGTCTCCTTAACTCATCCAGCCTAGGTAACTGAGAACCTGATCTTAGTCAGCTCGGTTGGACGCGGCTCAAGAAAAGATGTAATGTTGTCTGCTGCCACTAGACGGGGTGAGAGACGGGGAGAGCCAAACGCCTGCCCTTAATAACCACCAGACATGACTCATTCAGCGTGGAATACCACAGCAGCCACAGACAGGTCTCTGGCAGACAAGGAGCAGAAACCCGACCCTGCAGCGGAGTTTGTGAATGGGACAGGAATGAGCAAAACCAGGGTGAATTTAATAGAGCTCCAATAAGTTTCAAAGATTTAAGAGTTTAAAGAATTCATCAAGTGTTTGGTTTGGCTTATTTTTGAAAGTCAAGTGTCTAAGTGGCTCAATACTGTGTGTTTTATTGATAAAGTTTAACAAAGACGAAACCCCTTCTATTTCTCTTTCTGTTCCTGTTTCATTCATTTCTTTTCTTTTATTCCCCGTTGGTTCGATGATTCTCCTGGCAAGGATCCCGCTCATCATGTCATCACGTGGAGCTCCTAAAAGACAACACAGGAACAACATATCACCTTGTCAGATATGATTGTAGCTCTGATCATCGTCATTCTTGCCCAGACTTCCCCCGTGGAGAGCACCACTCAATTTGAAGACTAACACATGTTGGACAGTCGAATCATTATTTGCTTATGTGGAGTCCGTCCAAGGCTGGAGGGCCCGGAGAGCCAAGAGTCTAATCTGTGGGCAAAAGGAATAACATAGAAATAACATATTGTACAACTTAAAGTATGGCGGGGGAGCAAACCGTGTGAGCGGTCACATTACATGAAAACAGCAGGCAGGAAGTGTTTTGCAACAGCGGAAAATCTTCAGGTCCAGTCTGACCACCAGACGGTCACACTTCATCTGGCCTGTAGGCTGCGGTCAGTGGATGGATACCTTCCCCGCCGTGAGGGTTGGATACACTGTCATACATTTGTCTATTGCTCCCTCTCACACTTTTTTCCCCCATTTCTCTTCCTCTTTCTCTTTGCTCTGACAAACCCAACACTCTTTAAAACCTTACCTTCTCTTTTTATGCTTTCTTCCTCCTTTTCCTCTCAACTTCCTCTGCTTCTCTGCCTTCATCTCCCATCTCTCTTTCCTTTCTTTTCCGACCAAAGCAACCTTACCTCATCGTGTTTTTGTCTCCCCCCCCCCTTCCCCTTTCCCCTCTCCCCTCTCCCCTCTCCCACCTTCCCCTTTAAACTTTCTCATTCTTCCCTCTCTCACCCTCTTTCTCTCTCTGTTTGTGGTCAGTCACACTTAATCTAGCTCCATCCATCTGTTTCTCTTCATTCATTTAGTCCGGTCTGCTTTCGATTAAGATTACATCAGGCTTTGACCTATTAGTGTGCCGTGATCCTTTTGAAGTCATTCTGTGGTTACAGGTTAAGCTCAAAGCCCACCACTCTTCTTACTCAACATAATACAGACAGTATTTGGAGGGGGAAGGTTCTTAAAAACTTTTCAGCCATGGACGAAAATTACTTTTTTTTTCTCCCTGCAGCTTCAGGATCATTAAATCATACAAACCTTTCCTGTCATGTGGAGACCCACTTGAAGAGGGCCTGCGACCCATTTCGGGTCCCAACCCATAATCCAACCTAGCAATCTGTGAACTGGAATATATTGTTCATTTAACTTCACATCCTGAGGATTTTGATTATATTTTGAAGGTGACTTTCCCAACCAGAGAGTTTCTGTTCCTTATTAGGGTTAAAGTCAAGTTCAGATTCCCCACTAAACATAATGCAGACCTTTTGAACAAAATCACATTGTTTTAGTGGGCACCCTGATGGCTTATTGGTTACGAGTCATACCACTTTACTGCAACATACAGGGTTTTGATTATGCAGAGGATGATGTTGCATGACAACTCTCTCTTCCCTTGTTTCCTTTCTAATGTCTGCCTATCAAATAAAACCAAAAATGCCAAAAACATATGACTTTTTTTTTTTTTCAGGACTCACATATTGTGACCCTGCAGTTCTTATGCGAAGAGCAACAGCTGATCCTAAACCCTAGCAGGATATAAACCGGATACACATCCGTGTTTCCTAACATCAGCACCGATCCCTTATACTGCCCCCTCCATCATCTTAGATCAGTCAGCTAATAAGTAAAACGTCATCGTTGATTTCCAGATGTAGATCAAGATATCATCTCTCAGACCTTAAAGTCTAACTCTGCCTTCCTTCCTTGACTTGGATGGCTGTGAATAGAGATTGACTGAAAAGTTAAACTGTACATCATCATTACTCCTGGGTCAAAGCTGGGGTAAGTAGCCAATTGGCCGAGTCGTGATGCTAAACTGACATCCATTGGCCAAGTTGTGGCAGGGTGGGATGTTAAAGTCATTTAGACTCATCAGGCTAAGTGGACACAGTTGACTGAGAGGTCTCAAACCTCCTCACGTCTGGTTGTGGGCAGTTTTCTGTGCCAACAGTTCTCAATTAGAGCAGTGGATGAGAGGACATCTGGGCTGCCGAGTCTATGTCGGCTTGACTTATGTATCCTAATGTACGCCAACAGGCCTGAATTCATTTTGCAAATGAACCATACATGTTTGTCTTTTTAACAATCACTGCACAATGGTCGAAGTTTGCTCCGGTACTGTGACGTCGGAGTGAAGAGTGACTTGCTTTTACAGTGCAATACATTTGTACCACTCGATTTCTGTATGTCTATTGATCAGGATGAATATTTAGTTACAGCTGCTTTCATTCACATTTTATATAAAGATTGGGTCAAATAATAATGTGTAATATGAAAGGTTTTTTTTTTTTTTTTTTTATGGTCTACAACTATTTTGACTCCTCACCGCTCTTATCAGCATCTTTAGTTACAGTACGCAGCTGTTTTAAGCAAAAGCTTATACAAACCAACTGTATGCTACCTGCCCAGCACCAAAATATAAGCAACTAGCTAGTGGAGCATTAAGCGTTTAAAGACCCAGATATTTAAATCTTGGTGGATACTAGAGTAAAACAATATGTTTGCTAGTGTTATTTACAGCTTCTTTTTTTGAATATTGCTCTAAAGGAATACTAATTTTGTGAAAAAGACTTGCAGAGAGGTCCTTAAGTTTTATCACCACCGCAAGCTTGCTAGGAAACCAGTGTAAACTCCACAGACGTTCAGTCAAAAGAGACAATCGTGAAAGTGACGTGATCACAAGGATGTCACACTTTCACAATAACAGAAAGTAGGAAACCAGAGTCACTGACCTATAAAGACTCTTTCGGAGGAGGAAGTGGAAAGAATAAATAAAAATAGAATCACTCAAAAGTGTAAAAGATGGAATAAAGGAAGGTAGTTGAGGTTACTTCCTCTTGCTCGTCCTTCTACCCATTCCCCCTCCTCCTCCCATCTCCAATCCCCCGCTTCTGATCACCATGCAACTCTCCTCGGTCAAAGAGCTCACCTCCATCACTGTTGGAGTTGTACGCATCCCTCAAACCCTGTTCTGTCTGACTGAAGATACTTTAAGGGCGTTAGTGCTTCGCATTTAATCAGCTGGATGGTGTTTTTCCTTGTTTTTGTTTTGCTCACCTTCCTGTGCATTTCTCCTTCTCCGGTGACATTACAGAGCTCGTGTCAGCGGAGATGTTGGCAGGTGCGTTAGTTCTGGGCACCATCCTTACAGCTTTACCAGGTAAGAGAAAAACACAAAAATACATCAGAAACTACAACTCTTTTTTTATCAAGAGGTGTAAAACTTAACAGCGTTTTAATAAGTATGTTCCTATCATTTAAGGGAATGAGAGATGAACTTGCATGCTTCATAATAAACAGATATTTGTATTCCAGATATATCATAAATGTGTCGCACATGCTTTAAAACAAGTGACAATAGTTGAGAAATGAATGACTTATAGGATCCATTATGCACATAAGGTCCTGCAGCCAGGTGCCCTTGCCTTTACGCTCAAGTTATTTATAAGTATTGATTGCCTTTTGTGCAAGGTAGTCAGCCAGGCAGGCAGTTAGCAGCACAGGATGACACCACAGCCGCACATCAATGCTCATTTCCTCTGCTTCAAATTGTATGTGTCACTCTCTGAGCGGATCAGAGCTGCGGTTTGACAAGTCTCTCTCTTAGGAGCCACATTGAAGGAAAACCTCTACTTGTGGGTGGTTGAAATTTACACCTCTTTCAGTCTTCAAGTGGGTATTCCCTAAACCCTTTGGTAGCTTATTTTATATGGCAAGCGTCTTTTTGTGGATGTGACAGCCAGTGCATGCTTATATGTTTGGAACCATGAACTGGTCCTTCATAAAAACACACAAAAGCTCTTCATCTATCAGCCCGTTGTGCTTTGCATTTAGCAATGCATATTGTGTGTGCATTTTAGTTTGCCTCCTTTCAACCGTGCATGTGTGTAGGAACTTGTAGCATTTGCTTTTCTGTTAATGTTTTTGCATTTGTGTGCTGTTAAATTGCCCTGCAGGTATTCAGAGCAGGTGGAGCGTGTCATTTTCTAGGAGGGAGATCTGTGTGTGGGCAGGAACAACCGTCACTCTGCCCTGCCGTTATGATTACCCATCAGGTATCAAATCCATGTACAAAACTTCTCTATTCAATTTTGTCTTTTCATCTTTTTGAAAGACCAAAAGTCTATTTCTATAATGATTAATAAAGCCATGAAATGAACTGGATGCTAAATGTGTCCAAATTCCAAGCAACTAAAGTCAGCTCAAAAACGCAACTTTTTTTTTTTTGGTGGTTGTCTTTAACTTCATAGGTCACAATGTGAAGCGGGTCATGTGGTTCCGTGTGTCTGCAGAAGGTCGCAGGGAGTTCGCTCACCACACTGACCCCAACGAGATCAGCCTGTCGTACCACGGACGCACCCGGTAGGAGAAACATACAGTGATTTATCGAGAGCTGTACAATTTGTAAATGTGAAATAATGCACAAATGTGTGACACATGAATCGTGGCTTCCAGCTACATCGGAGGCAGCTACTCCAGCTGTTCAGTCCAGATTCGGCTTGTCAAGCTGAGTGATGCAGGCCAGTACCACTTCAGGTTTGAGACAGACCAACCACTGGGGAGGTGGACCTCCCCAAACACCATCACTCTGGATGTAACAGGTAGGTTCATACAAACAAAAGCCCTGTTTCTGTGCATGTGTCAATGTCCGTTTGTATTTCAGACCTCCAGGTCCAGGTGCATCCAGCAAGGCCCGCCAACATGTTTGGCTTTGGAGAGACTGTGTTTGTAGGCTGCCAGGCCAGTGGATGTGCTGCTCCAGGGAGGAGCCTTGCACTGTACAGGTGTGTTGTACATGTCATTGTTTTGTTGGTCGACCAGAGAGTGGATCACATGCACACTGTAGATATGATGCTCTGCACACAGGAATGGACTGAACCTCGGCTCCTATGAGAAATGGATGATCATCAACCGCTTTGACCGGCAGCATGCTGGAGCGTACGCCTGTCGACCAATCCCACCACAGAACGTACAGTCGCCATCCCTCTCGCTGGCTCTGGGACGTGAGTAATCTCGATCAAGCCAACTAAAACAGACAGTTTTCACAATACCTGCTCATATCTAGATGTGCTTGCAGAAGCTGCCCCGCAAACCAGTTGGACGCAAGCATTTTGAGACACAACTCAGATACTTCCATTTTTTTTCCTGTCCTCTTTGTCCTTGTTTCTTCCTCATACATCCCTCTTTTTTCCACCTCCTTTTTTTACTCTCCTCCCATCCAGACGGTCCCAGCTTCACCTCCATAGCAGTCTTCCCCGTGGGGGAGGTTTCAGAGGGGGGATCGGTCACTCTTATGTGCAGTAGTGACGCAGCTCCGCCTGTAGAGAGCTTTGCATGGTTCAAAGGTACAGGACAGTGCGAGTTCACCAATACACAGTATACAATGACAGGAGAGTGTACACATTCACTGTGTCGTGGATTTGAGCTTTGATGACAGTGACACATGCTGTAATGTCAAATGTGCCCTGCACTTGGACAAGTGAAGGTCCTTAAATGATTTGTTCAAGCAGAGTAGGATCAACCTACCTTTGAAGAAAAGATATATATATATATATATATATATATATATATATATATATATATTTCATAGTCTCAAGATCATGCTCCTAATGTGAATTGCTGCACTAATCTGCACCTACGTATGTCTCTATCTGCTCTCCAGACATGGAGAGTGGCAGCATCCCAGACAGTTTTAGGCCTCAGCTCCGCCTGTCCCACCTCAAATACACGGACAGAGGAGAGTACTTCTGTGTAGCACGCAACTCACTGGGAACAGACCGCTCCAAACCACTTCTACTCAATGTCACGTGTAAGTTTGTTGAGTGTTTGCATTGTAGTCACAGTCTTTGACCCACTTCAAACTGTCGCGCAGGTCAAAAACTACATACTTAGATCAGAATTACATTGTGAGAGAAAAATACCTTTGTAAACCCATGTTAAGTCTAGTTGTACGTGTCTATCTTAGGTCCTGTTGTGTTGGTCTGGGTTAAACTGATGAGGCAACAACTCTATTTTACACTCTAATGGGAATCGTATATCTTAATGGATTCAATAGGAAGTGAAACAAACTCAAAGTGCTGCATTTTTATAATTTTACTTGTTTCTAAGAATATTCATTAAAATGCAGTAGAGCTGAAATGATTCATCAATCAATTGATTAGTCAGTTGACAGACATTTTAACATGCAATAATGTTGTAGTCAGTCTTTCAAGCAGAAATGTCAAACATTCACTGGTTCTGTTAATTGATGATTGATTATACTGTGTTTTTTCCGGACTCTGGTCCTGCTTATATGATTACTTTCCTTCATACCTAAGACTAAAACTTTTCATTCCACATTCTTCTATAAGAAGCTGGTGTCAATGATAAAACGGATGTTTGAATAAAAACATGATCATGGTAGTAAAGATGCTCCTGTTTTTCTCTCTGCCTGTTTAGACTCTCCAAAGAACACGTGTGTGCTGCTGAGTCCTCCAGCTGACATCAGAGAAGGCTCCTATGTGAACATGAGCTGTGTCAGCCACGCCCACCCTCCTGCCAGCAGGTATGACGGATACTTCTCCTCCAGGTTTATTCATTTATACCAACTAATACATGATGGTGATGCTATTTTTGCGGGGTGGTTTTTTTGTTGCTGTTTTTGTCATCATTATCATGACTTTTGCATTTGTCATTGTCATCTTGAAATTTTCTCTTTTTCTATCTTATTTCTGAACTCCTTTTAATTTTGACTTTCACTTTTCTTCAAGGTGTTGTGAATAAGGACTGGGCAATATGTACAAAACCCTTTCAAATATGAAAAAATACTCACCTATGTAAAATCCAAAGTTGTATACGTAATGCAAGGAACGGATAGGAAGTCCCAAGTATTATTATTACAAATTGCCCAGTCCTATAATCATTTTCATCATCATCATCATCATCATCATCATCATCATCATCATCATCATTATCATCATCATCTTCAACATCCTCCCTCCTGCAGGTATGCTTGGTATCGTATCCTAGGTGACCAGGTGTTGGCTAAAGGAACCTCCCAGAACCTGACGTTCTCCTCAGTGCGTGCTCACCATGCTGGTCAGTACTACTGCAAAGTGTGGAACCGGTTCGGATACCACACCTCCCCTGTTGCTACACTCACTATACTTTGTAAGTAGTGGTGTGTGTGTGTGTCTGTGTGTGTGTGTGTGTGTGTGTGTGTGTGTGTGTGTGTGTGTGTGTGTGTGTGTGTGTGTGTGTGTGTGACATGTTTGGGAGTTTTCTGGATTGAGATCTTCCTTTTAAAAATGAATCTGAAAACATGCTGCTCAGTGACTGTTGGAAAGAATGTGTCAGATGATCTGATATGTCTCTCTCCTCTCCACTTCAAGTTGTAAAGGTTCTCTCCCTCTCAACGTATCTGTCCTTCCAGCCACCTCTTCTCTGTCTCTTTGGACAACATCATTTACAGGACAAAACCCTTCCCTAACCCTCTGCATCTATGTTTCTGTTGCTCTCTCTCCAGACCCTCCTAAGAACACCTCGGTTCTAGCTCGTCCCTCCAGTGTGGTGGATGCTGGCCGACCTTTGACCTTGACCTGCAGCAGTCAGGCCAACCCGGCAGTGGACAACTTCACATGGCACCGCTTAGCTCTGGACGGGGGCTCTGTACAATGTTAGCATCGTAAAAATGTGGTTCCGCTCAAGGTTAACATTATCAAATCATCAATACCTAACTCTAAACGTTCGTAGTCAGTAAGGCGTTGTGCTCTGTGTGCCTCTGTTGGTTCGGATCCTCCAACACTATCTGAAATAGTAAGTGGATCTTCTCCCGTTCTGTGCTCCATGCAGCGTGGGGCAGCAAGTCCGGTCCTGTCTTCACCTTCTCGGAGGTCGGCCCCAGAGAGAGCGGACAGTACTACTGCGAGGCCAGGAATCGAATCGGAGCCCACAGCTCTCCTGTCCTCACTGTGCGGGTCAGAGGTACACAATGATTCATGCACAAACACTTCTTTGTCTTTAGCTTGTCCGTCTGTGTTTTAGAAATACAAAAAGGAAGCATTTTGTGTTTGTACAGCTCTAGAGTGAAATATATCTGCAAATCTCAGGTGGATTTCCTTTGATATCTTGTAAACCCATTCATGTTCTCCAGAAGATGAAGCCTCCACTCACTTTTCTTCCAACGCCCCCATGAGGTTCACATTTGTGGTTTTGAGCGAACTGTCTTGAAAGCTATTTGATGGATTGCTATCAAAATATCTACACCCCCTTCAGGACAAAAATGTAATCATTTTGGTGATCCCTTAACCTAAATGTCATCATCAGGTTAAACTTTTAGTTTGTCCAATACTTTGGTTTACTTTGAGGCGACTGTGGATAAGTGGAGAGCAGGGCCGTCCTTCAATCGGTGGTTCGATCCCCGGCTCCGGCTCTGCATGTTGTTGTGTCCTTGAGCAAGACACTTAATCCCAAAATTGCTCCTGTAGCTGTGCCTACGATGTAGAAATGTGATAGAATTGTAAGTCCCTTTGGATAAAAGTGTCTGCTAAATGACTGTAATGTAATGTAATGTTTACACATACTTGCCAAACTAGCATTGTCATTGGGAGCATGTTGGCATGCTGATGTTAGCATTTAGCTTAAAATATGCCAAAATATATCCCAAATACAGCCTCACAGAGCTACTAGCAGGGCTAGACTTTCTGTGCACTACAATAATTATTTCTTGGAAATAACATTGGATACACCAGCAAATGAATTGCTACAAGCAGTGAGCTCTTTAATGCCATGACAACCTTTGACAAAGAAATGTTAAAATGGATTTTTTTTAATGTTGTGATTTTCATTGTGTTGTGGTGTCAGAGTTACATTCACACTCTAAAGGCTTTTAGTGGCTCATCCTGGTCATGTATGTTGTGAGTGATTGTGCAGGCCGTTGTCACTTTTAGAAGTGTATTGGAAATGATGAGGTGTCACTGATGAGCTCAGTGATGCACCCCTGTCCCATTTTTATATCTATGTTTCTGATTATCTCAGACAATGACCCAGAAACAGTTTGTTTCTCTGACGGATGTTTGGAAAGGTTTCTGTTTTCAAAAAGTAACGAAACCTCCCTGTCACTATCGCAGCATGAGGTCCGGGCCCCAGTCTTTGTTGTGTATGGTCTCATGCACGGTTTCGGACTGTTTTTCTATATGAGTCATGGTGAGTCATGTGTAGCACTCTCACAATGAGGGGAGAGGAGGGGGGATGAGGTGTTGTGGAAAACTACTATTTAAGTCTAGACAGCAGAAGAAGTGGAGTTGGGTTTGGAAATCAGAGCTGGAAACACAAGTCTCAAGTCTAGACGTCTGCAAGATGATGCACAGCTCTCTGCCCGTTCCGCACTTTCGCTGCTTCTATTTTGATATCTATTGCACTTCTATTTTCATTACTTCTTGTTTCTGGTCATGTTGATAACCTCTATCATCCTCCCGCTGGCAGGTCGTCTTAAAGTCATTGCCTTGGCGTCAGCAGTAGGAGTGTCTGCTGGACTCATCACTCTCACAGTGGCCATTATGATCAGGTGACAGGAAGTACACTGCTATTTACTCACTGCCATTGCTGTACTCTTACACATGATTTATTAAAATAAAAAATACAGTTTCATGGTTTACTTGGATTACTTGTGGTATTAGTCATCATCTGTGTATGGTTTGCTAATATTGTCCCTGTGTCTTCACAGTAAGAACATGCACAGAGTAGACACGGAGTCAGGAGAAGTAACAAACAAGGTGCAGTACTTACTGTTATTTTTAACTTGTCTTAAATTTAATCTGTATCTTCAGTTTTTGTTTAACTTGTAGCTGACAGCTCCAAAACTTTTAGTATGGAAAACCTTAGTCAGTTATAATGATGTGCCATTGTCATTTTTCTCTCTCAAAGACTGTTAATTAAAAACAATGCTCTGTTTTACACTTTGTCTTATTCTCTTTTTTTCTCTCTCTCTCTCTCTCTCTCTCTCTCTCTCTCTCTCTCTCTCTCTCTCTCTCTCTCTCTCTCTGTGTGTGTGTGTGTGTGTGTGTGTGTGTGTGTGTGTGTGTATGACCCCAGCGCCCATCAGTGACAGCTGACACCATGTTCTATGAGTCAACCCAACAAACCTTTCCAGTGAAAAAGGGCAAGATGTCCGACATACCGGTATGCAACTTAATTACAGTACACAACTTGAGGACTGATTGAATGACAATATAAAACAAAAATTAACTTATTAGTGTGTGTGTGTGTGTGTGTGTATGTGTGTACGCACAGGAGGAGCCAGAGGACTTGAGTGACAGCGCCCACCCTGCCATTGTTCCTCTGAAGGATGCTCCACCGATCACAGAAGTTGAAACTCAAAGCCCCGCCACCAACTACATCACTGTCCACTACTCAAAGTTGTCCAGGTACACTTCCTCTATTTCTGTCCTCTCTCTCTCTCTCTATCTCTCTCTCTCTCTCTCTCTCTCTCTCTCACTCTCACTTTCCCTCTTTCATTGCATCTGTCTGAGCTGCTGACCACAGCAACAATCTACTGTTTCATGTCCAGCATGATATTTTACAAGCACATTGGCCCTCTTGCTTTCTTCTCCATCTTCCTGTCATCACCCTCTCTCTAGTCTCCTTACACTTCCCTCTGTCTTTCCTCTCTTTCCTCTGTGATATCCAACACCTTCCTCCCGTTTATGAGAGGACAATAAATTTCTCATCCCAGTTTTGGATACTAAAAACATTTTAATGGTTCTAGAGCAAAATGAAGACCTGCTTTCATGATCAGAGGCAGATGTCCAGATAGACTCACATGGTTGCTGTTTGTTGTTGCTGTTGGTTCAGTGTGGACCAGGTGCAGGTCCACAACTTGCCACTAGGTGGTGATAAAAAGCCGAAGGATTCCTCCAAAGTTGTTTACACTTTACTGCACCAGCCTCGCCACTGACCGGGAGACAAATCAGGTATGACACTTTACAAACCTCACACTCATGTCCAGTTGTGTTTTTGCTATTTTGTGTATTTTGTACTTGAAATGGTCGCTACATCCCTTTATACATTATACATTATACATATATATATATATATATATATATATATATATATATATATATATATATATATATATATATATATATATATATATATATATATATATATATGTATATATATATGTATGTATGTATGTATGTATGTATGTGTCAGTACTATGATCAACTCACATACAGTTGGACACAGCATGTCTTTACATTATTAAGGCAAAGTTGTGCCCCTGAAATAAAAAAAAGACACACAAAAGGATAAAAAACAAGTTTAACATTCAGAGTTTACTTGTTTATCTTGACAATGTGCCAAATATAAAGAGACTCAGTGGTGCAAAAACCAAAACCATGCATGCACGAATAATTGTCCTTTCCCATCGTCTTCCTCAGCCGATCAACAATACGGTCTTCCTCATGTGAACCAATCGCTTTACTTCCATTCACATCGTAGGACAGGAAACGACTCCTTGTGAACTCTGACGATGCCTTATGCCGCTCTGGGTCGGACATGACGTTATGGATTCTCCACCAGACCACGAGGACAACGTGTGGCGCTGACTGGAAGTTCAGCGCCTAAACTGTGTTGCATGTCTTTCCCTTTTTTTATTCTATGCATCTTACAACTGTGTGCTGCCTGAAATAACACCCTGTTGGCCATTTTGCTTGCATCCATATCCACAGTACAGGCTGAATCTACTGTTGCTCTTTAGTTGATAGCTGACACTGAAATACAAGTAAATGTAGATTACAGTGTGAGTGGTTGCAACAGCATCATTTGCATCCTCTCATCTTGAAAAGTGATAACCGTTTGTAATAAAACACAGTTGTCTCCAATACGAACGATGCTATCTATAAAGAATATGCAATATTTGACACACTATGTGCTAAATTGTTTGAAAAAGCTTATTTGTATTGCTGATGCTGCAACATGTATTCAGTTGACATATCTTGCTTCCATTAGATCAGCCTCTCCATTCTTATGTAGAGTAAGCAGAGCCAGCAACAATGCAAAATTACATGTTGTGGTTTGTTACACTGAATAAAAATATAACTACCAAATCTTGTCGCTTGAATGTTGCAATCTCTGCAGCTCACAATCAATGAACAGCGAGACTGAATAAGAAGAGGGTTAGAATGAGGAGAGAGTGTAGTCAGCAGTAACATTACATTTAATTTCATGAAAATCTGATTTTGTTTCAGTCTTTGTGGAAAGCATCGTACAGACATTCAAATCAACCACACTTGTATAACAATAGCTTCTTTCATTTCAGTAAAAGTGACTTACAGTGAATGTTATGTTTCGGTATGCTGAAGATGTAAAATGAGACATGGAGTTTTGACAATGAACCAGGTTTGGTTGGTAAACAACAATGCTTAGCAAGCATTGCTAACAACAACAAAACATGGCGGCAATAAAGATATTTTATCAAGAACATCCGCATGCACACTCTTCTTATTCTGTGGTCAATCCACAGCACATTACTAAGTTGTGTATCAAATGAAATGAAATAAAATAAAAATCTCTATTTCTATCTCTATCTTTTGTCTTTCCTCTGCTGTTTGTTTTGCTACTGAGAGTGAAATGTGTTTTGTGCAGTGTGGCTGACGAGGGAATGAGACACAGGTGAGCGGGGAAGGCCAGGCAGAGCTGAATAGGGAAGTGGGAACAGGTATGCGGATGGGTGTGGCAGTCAGGTGATGGGAAATAGATGGGAAAGTACAAGGACATCTGGTGGACAGACGGAAAGTGATAATGGTTTGATTTGTGGAACTAGAAGAGTGTCTGGAGAGGAGGGACAGAGAGACAAAGTGTGTCACTTTTGGAGTAAATTCAGTCAATGAGATTCATTCTACTTATTTATTGTTTGGATAACTATTTCATCACTAATTGTAAATATAGGGCAGTGGATTGCACTATTGTTTGCACTAAAAACACTGATCAGCTTGAGCTGGAGTTGCTGCTCACCGCTACATTTTGGCCATTTTGAAATGATATAGTGGTGTCAGGGCTTCAAACCTGCTGGTTAGACCTGACAATAAGAACAAACCACAAAATACTTCAAACGTTCACTTTTTCTTGCAATAAAAATCACTCAACATCGCTATCGGTTACTAAAGCTTTCACTTTTTTCCCTCCTGAAATCTTGCTCTCTACTGGTGCAGAGGAAATGTTTGGTGCATTGAATGTGTCAATATCACGTTGTTTTTGTGACATTTCCTCTCCTGGTGTCGAGATGCAGTGGGAATATTTGGGTTGGATAAAGTGCCTCAAAGTTATGGCAAGACAATACAAAGTCATAACAATGGCAAAACATCTGCACATTTTACTGATAGCTCCCAACAATTTAATTGTTTTGATCAAACAGAGATCTTAGTCAGGCATGATTAAATAATAACAATAATAATAATAACCTGAGGGTCATCATAGGTCACCACATCAAAACATCCCATGTAGAAAGATATGAAATCAAGAAGACTACATCTGTTTAAAAGATGTGTTTACTCACCAGTTTGTTATTGTAACCCACCGGTGGATTGCATCGCCGACATCGGTGCACGGTCCAGTAACACCACCATGTGGACAAGAAGAATAGATCATGTTGGTGATGTGAGGCCAGCTGTTTTTGACATGTCGGCCACACAGAGAAAGCTCTGTTGTACTGCAATGACTTCTGTTTCCTGTTTGCTAGATTTAAAAGAAACTCAGGCACATTTGGAGACGCATGGTGACAGAGACTGCAGGTGCTGCTGCTGCATGTGCTCTGCTCGATACTCAGCAAATACTGTGTTACCTGTTGTGTCTCACTCGAGTATAACTAATGCATTTATTGTCACAGTCTTGTTTCCACCCATAATGTGTGTCTCTTTTTGTGTTCAGACTCTGATCATACTATGTGAGGCTTTCTAACTTTATATAATGAGAAATCAGAATGTGCTGACTGTATGATGAGAGGAAGCAGGGAGGGGACACCCTCCTACTTCTGCTTTTCACTATTAACTTTAATATGCACAGATGTGTTCTTATGTTCTCTGCTGTAAAGATTGTATATTAAACTGTGTCCTGATGTTGCAGGTGATGTTGACAATGGAGCATTTGATTCTGATTATTCTGGTGACATTACCAGGTAAGGAAACGCATTTTTTAATTTATTTTTTAATGAATGTATTGAAAAGGTGGTAACTGCAAATAATGAAATTATAATGCAACTGCTG
This sequence comes from Cebidichthys violaceus, assembly GCF_023349555.1. Classification (NCBI taxonomy): domain Eukaryota; kingdom Metazoa; phylum Chordata; class Actinopteri; order Perciformes; family Stichaeidae; genus Cebidichthys; species Cebidichthys violaceus. Next base: position 11,108,125 of record NW_027176927.1, read on the forward strand.
CTTCGAGCTTTAAAACATGTAAATATATGCTTCATATCAGCTAATTTAAGTATTTTATGGATTATTAAATCCTGTGGGGAAATGTAGCTACGGCTAAATTTAACTGACTTTTATTTTTGTTTACAGGCGTCTTGAGTGGAGACTGGAGGGTGACCTACAAAGATCAGTGTGCTTTGAAAGGGACATCAGTAGTTATTAAGTGCGAGTATGACTATCCTTGGGGTCATATTGTCACTGCAGTCAGCTGGTCTAAAGCCCAGTATGTAGCTGGCGAGGGGAAAAAGGTTCTCCTTTCACAACTCGCTTCACCTCCAAACCACTTTAGGTTTGTGGGCAACTACCGTGGTGACTGTAGTCTGACGGTCAATGATGTTCAACACACCGATGAAGGAGAATACTTTTTCCGTTTTGTGACAACACTCAACAGTTGGAGTAGTCAAACACCCGTTCATTTGTCCGTAAGAGGTACTAACTCAATAACAAAAAAAGGAGACCTCCTCGAGAATTATGTTTCTTTTAGTAAAATTAATCAGTTTCTGCTTCTGTTTCCGATTCAGATTTGACCTCCGATCTACAGCCGAGCACTGTGACAGAGGGAGGCAATGTTAGCCTGACCTGCGTGTCAGGTTGCCTTGAACCTATAAACATTGTCTGGTTCAGAGATGGACAAACTGTACCAAATCCAGTCTTCCAGGCAGAGAGAGAGCATGCTGGGAGGTACTACTGTACCGTCCTGGGACAAGAGACGGCCAGATCTGCCTCCGTGGCTCTGAATGTTCAATGTAAGTACATGAATAACACTTGAACCAAACATTTCAAAGCTCACGTTGTTATGCAATGATCCTGTGTCGGAGTCTGAAAGTCCTAACCATTAACCTCCAATTAGAAAGAGGAATGACGAGAAATATTTTTGCTCCGTGTAGTGACATACTCACATCCTCATTTTTCATTGTGATTCACTGGTTTATTTGTTAACTCTGTTAATCTCCTGTCTATCAGATGTTCCAAGTGAACTCACATTGTCAATGAGTCCATCAGCCGTCAAAGGAAGTTGGGTGACTCTCACCTGTAGCAGCGATGCCAACCCACCTGTGACACAAAGTGGATACAGTCTGTATAAAGACGGACACTTTATCAGTTCAGGGCAGAATCACACCATCTCTGACCTCCAGCCCGCCCACAGTGGACTGTACTACTGTCAGGCCTGGAATAATATCAGCCAGAGAGGCATCGACCTGATTAACTCTACTGAGGTTCATCTTGATGTCCAGTGTAAGTGTGTTGAGGTGTCTGGTTTCAAATGTGCGCATTTGAATTTGTTACAGAAACCTGTGTTGTTGTGGATAGACGCTTGCCATTTAGACACACAGGTTAGTTCTCATGCTGCAGTCAAGAGGTGTAAAAAAAAAATTCACCTTTGACAGAAGAAGTACAATACAACAGTCAGTTAAATGACTGTTCAAAGTGCGGATGAAATATTCATACTGATTTATCTTTATACAGTAGAACATACTACATCGATCTGACTTCTCAGAGTTCATCACCTTATAAGGGGAAATAATTTAAAGAGAAGTACCAGATTTAAACTCCATATATTTCATGAAATACTGTTATCAAGTTGGAGATAATCTCTCAAAGACATTCTTGACTTTTTGTCACAGTACACAACAGGCACATAACAGGCAGAAAGCACACAGCTATGATGAACTGACACCAGTTCAAAGGATATATATATATATATATATATATATATGTGCAGTGTGGCTGACGAGGGAATGAGATGCAGGTGAGCTGGAACGGCCAGGCAGAGCTGATTAGGGAAAGTGGGAACAGATGTGTGGATGGGTGTGGCAGTCAGGTGATGGATAAAGGAGGGAAAGTACGATAAACATCTGGACATGGTTTAATTTAGAGAACTAGAAATGTGTCAATTCAGTCTGTAAGAATAAGATATATATGACAAGTGCATATAATCTAATGATTAATACAGTCTAATGAGTGCACTCTATTTCATTGGCTGCAGATCTTTCAGGCCTGTGACCCCTTAAAATGAAGCATGTGTGAGAGCACTTTTGATTCCTCTTTTTTCAGACCGTCCAGAAAACATTTCTATTTCAATGGACCAGCCACATGTTGTTGAGGGCAGCAGTGTGAATCTGACCTGCAGTGGTGCTGCTAACCCAGCAGCAGAAAACTACACCTGGTACAGCAGCGCTGGTTCCAGTTTCAGCTCCCTGCTCCAGGTGGGATCAGGACAGGTGCTGTCTCTCCCCTCTGTGGAGGCGTCCCACACTGGACTCTACCTCTGCCAGGCCAGGAACCGACTGGGGGAAAACAACTCAACCGAGGTGCTGCTCACCATGAAGAAAAAGGGTCGTGGTTTGTATCATGTTTATCTTCTAGAAATGTCATCTAAATTTTGCATTCGTTAGTGGCAGCAGTGCTTAGTTTTCCGAACCGCCAACAGTAGCCCAACCATAGAATGTGTTTCTCCACAGGTCGCCAGTCCCTCAAAATCTTAGCTGGAATAGGAGTCTCTGTTTTTGTGACATTTCTTCTTTGGCTCGGGTGAGTCACTGAATGTTTGAGTGTGACTGAATGACTCATTTCATATTCATTGTTAGTCTTCTCTTTTTCCACATGTTGTGTAACTTTTTTTTTTTTTTTAATGCGTTTCACCTATATGTAAAGTTGTCATGGCTGCATGTGTGACACCATGTGTCATTTTGTGGGACATTTCCACTCTGTTGCTATTTTTAACCACATACTCACTTTGTTGGCTCAGGTATATTAATCTATTAAATATGTTTTATGTTTTAACATACTGAATAATGATCTTTAGTAAGGGGTTACAACTTTCAATGTCTATTCAAGACATATATGAGATACAGAATTTGATATATTATTTTGTGACTGTATTTGCAAAGAGACATATGATCATGAGCCACTGTCTCAGATTAAGAAAAGTCTGAAAAGCGATTTGTTTTCAATACACTTGTAATTTTCTACAGTTTATATCTAACTCAGTGAAAAAAATGGGATGGTCAATCTGTTTGTATTGAGCAGCAGTTTATAGAAGTAGCTAGCTGCTGGATTTCCCATCCTTTCAGAACAACTTCCCTAAAATGTCACATTAAAGATTGAGAAACAATTAAGGATGTTCTAAGTGAGTCATATCAATGATTTTTATTTTGTTTTATGTTGTCTTGGTAGGCTAAAACAGAGGAGCCATGCAAAGAAAAAAGTGAGTACATCTAAAATATATACCAGGCCGCTATTATAAATATGTAAATAAGAATTTTTCTGAATGACTCGCCTGGTTGAATAAAGGTTAAACAAAATAAATGTAATATAAGCATTAAGCAAATCTGATTGAACTGATTTGGGGGGATTTTAAGTTCCCTCTTAAACTCACAACTAGTAGCACAGACAAAGGAGAACTTTCAATGGGGGATATTACAAATGTTCTGTGCTTTAGCAAGAGTCCCGACAAATATTTAAAGAAGTGAGATATCTCAGTTTTCTTGTGGCGTTTCCCTAATATAACATTTTCTTTCAAAACAAAACTTATTAACCAAAGTTCCCAAAAATAGAGAAGTAATGGAATCATTTATCAGAAAACTTGATCTGACTTTTGTTGTGGCTCGTCTACTCTCCACTCAGGCTCCCGCATCGTATGAAGATGAGGTTTCCTACTCAACAGTGACCATTAAACCCAGAAACCCCAGTCCTCCACATCACGTAGACAACTCCTGGTAGGTTTACTGTCCAAACATTGACCTGATCACATTACTCACTGACGGTCAAGTCAAGTTTATATGTGTAGGGTTTAGTCAGCTGTTACTGTACAGTTTTATTTAACGTTACAGAAGAAGACAAACAAATTATGTTTAAAAAAAAAAAGAACGCTTCAAGACCTTTGACCGTCACAGAGAAAAATGAAAATTTCCCATTGTTGAAAAGGACCTACAACCTAACGGAAATGTAACTCACTCTCAGTAAAATCATTTGGGATTAGATAGATATTAGATAGATATGCTATATATTTACACACACACACACACACATACATATATATATGTGTGTGTATGTATATATGTATATGTGTATATATATCTCTATCTCTCTCTCTATCTATCTATCTATCTATCTATCTATCTATCTATCTATCTATCTATCTATCTATCTCTCTCTATCTCTCAGGTCATTAAAACCCACTAATTCTCAGAGGACATATTACAGAGCATATGTCCTCTGTAGCTAGTCCTACTGATATGCTTGGCTGAAGCATCTGTATGTAAGGCATCAATGCTGCTATGAGCATGTCACCATCAGGGCAGTCACACGCTGCACCTTAGTAAAAAGTCACTAATAGCGTAATTTCCTCCTCAGCTCCAAAGCTGGAGAGAATGACGACTCTGTGATCTACACTTCGCTGGCTGAATCCAGCTGAGTTTGATGGAAAACCTTTGAATCCTTTGAGTGAAGTTTCATCATCATCATCATCATCATCATCATCATCATCATCATCATCATCAAGAAACCTATGCTGTCTGTCATGTGGTTCAAAGATCTGTCTCTCAGGAGGGTTTAATGGAAACCATAGAGCATCTTTTTTGTTGTACTTTGTATGTATTTTAATGTCTTTGCAAGGGTTTTTGTTTTTTTTAGTTTGTACAGTCATACTGAATACCAATGCTCAGATTTCTGTTTTTTCTTCGTGTGTGTGTGTGTGTGTGTGTGTGTGTGTGTGTGTGTGTGTGTGTGTGTGTGTGTGTGTGTGTGTGTGTGTGTGTGTGTGTGTGTGTGTGTGTGTGTGTGTGTGTGTGTGTGTGTGTGTGTGTGTGTGTGTGTGTGTGTGTGTGTGTGTGTGTGTGTGTGTGTGTGTGTGTCAGTATGACTATTTTTCACTGCAGTCTTTACAGTTGGTATTAAAGATTTATAAATAAACTGTGATATCATTACACAATGACAGTGGGTGAGTTGTTATCATTTCATACAATAGCCAATGCAACAATTTACGTTTAGAACATTTATTTATCTTGCACACATCATAAATGTACATGCATTAACTTTATTTCAGAGGGGAAACTGGTGGTGATTAGTTTGCGATTTTATGGATGCAAAACAAATTATTTTGAGTCAAGAGCTAAAAATCAGTGGCAGAAAGGCTTTTACACTTGTGTTCCCATCCAATCCTTTCTTACGGCCAAGTGCAGGACACAGATTTGGTGACTACAGTAGTGAAATGATGCATTATATTTTTAATAATGTATCTTGACGGTTGCATTTTACATACTGTTGTATATTTTGTGTTTGTTTGGGTCAAAACCCGTCCTATTCACAGTCTAATGGAGTCGTGAGAGATTTACTCCAGAGTGCAGATACTTTGCATTTGGCCTTAAATTATTTTTTCTTTGTGTTTGTCTCTTCCTTTAATGTGTATGGTGAATGTATATTAAAAGAAAACATAGCAACACTTTGTGTCCAGATGCCACTGGAATCTAAACAATAAAAGTAATCAAATCTATCTAATCTAAAACGTAGTGTATTGCTTTGTTGTGGTTTATGCTGAATTTGACTCTAGGAGCAGAAAGGGAGTTTTAGTATTTAATACTATACATTGGTCATGGAAGATCATGAGTATACACCGTTAATATGATAGCACATCATCAGCATTTAAAATCTAGTAATATGTGGTGTGGTAAAAGAAATATTTTCTGAGAACATGATTTAGTTTGTTATTGCACTCTTGGCTTTAAAATCTGTGGATCATGAAGACATCTGAAAAATGTCTCAAATAAAAATCTACACAAACAAAACATTGACTAATATTTACAAGGCGATAACAAAAATACTGATTTCAATACAAGCATCATCTTCACCAGTTCATGTGGGGTTTTGATAAAGACAGACCTTGAATGAATAATTATTTTTCATACAAAAGTATATAAAAAGATCACACAAGTAAAAGTTACTTATAAAATTAGATTCTTACGACGTGAAAAGTTTATGTGCTGTGATTTTACAAAATAAAGCTCACCAGGAAATGTTTTAGCTACTCATTAGCATTACTCATAAATTACTGACATTTTAGATCTACTGTGTGTGTGTGTGTGTGTGTGTGTGTGTGTGCCTGCGTCTGTGCACAATGTAAAAGTACAAGATCTTGACTGATCTTTATTACAAATCAACAGTGCCGTTTGCACTCATTGTAGCTTGCTGTGCATGCAGGCAGCAGGAAGTCTGGCACTGGAGAAAGTGACTCATGTAGAACAAGATACAACCTCTACAAAAGGAATTAAGTGTCTTATTGAATGAATCCCTGTAATTTCATCAAAGATTCTCAAGATGAACCTGAGCCTTTGTAAGTCTCAATTCAACATATTGCTGTTTAGCTCACAAGTTATAGTGGTTATTTCTTGACTTCTCCTCATTATATTTTACAAAACTGGTATCTTAAATCCAGTATAGGGAATTTAATATTAGCTCTCCTTTGCACTTTATCAATATTTTACTTCATGAGAACAATGTTAGTCAACTTCAATAACTCTTTTCTGATCTGTTTAAAACGTCATGTTTCTTTAAGAGCTCTGTCTGTGTGTTTTGGATACCGGGTATCTATTAAGGAGTATGGTCTTGGTGGGCATTTAACAATGTGGGAAGATTCAGGAAGAAGTTAACCCTAAATTTAAAAAAAGCTTTTGGTAAGAAGGAGAATCTGGAACCGTGACAAACTTTCATCTCTCTGTCCAACTGCCCCCTGTTGACGTCTTCCAGGTCTTTTAATATTGTCATCCAAGAGTAGAAAAAGTGGAAACATTGGAGCAGGAATCTCATGTCCGCGCCATTTTGTGAAGGCCCGGTGAGTTGTGATAGTTCTGGAGGGGAGAGATGAGAGCAGGAATTGTTAAGCACATCTGTAATGTCACAAGGAGACATTTAAAGATGTAGATGACTAAAACTTCAACACCAATCTTGAAGCATGCATGTAACGTAAACGTGTGTGTATTTGGTGGTGGCACTTCATTAAGACATTTTATTTCCTTAATTTGGATTAAGGATTACATGTTTTGTGTGTGTGAAGAAAAACTTCCTTGTTAAGTGATTTATAGATAACTTGAATGGAAGTTACTGTTCTGTTTCTGTAGTTAGTGGCAGTCGATTCACTTGGTGGTGGAGGCTCAGCTATCCCTACTTCCTTGGTTGTGCATTAAAGCGTTGTGACAACACAATTGAATACAAACAGTGTCACAATAAAGACGTACAATAAAATAAGAGTCCAGGTTCTCACCCTCATGGCCGTAGATATCCAGGGCAGAAATCGGGAAATTCTGGTGTAGACGCCAGGTTTCTTGGCCATGGCACAGCCTATTCCCCAGCTCACCACGCCCAGCAGACGATACCGCCTGGTCTTAGACAGGCAGTCCTCTGCCATAAAAGGCCCGCCGCTGTCTCCCTGAAACCACAGAGGATTATAGCACTTCACACACATCATAACAGAGCATTGACAGAGATTCAAGCAAGTAAGATAATCAAACAACCAGGTATTCGCATCGGGCACACACAAGCTTTCAGATCATAGTCACAAAACAAGCACCAGATTAAACAAAGCAGACCCACATATGAGGACATATCGAAGCATGCAGCCCCCTTAATTAGAAACCCCAAAGCCTTTATGCACCAGCGTGCAAAAACACAGTCACACCCTGACCTGACAGGCGTCAGTGCCTCCTTTCTCATAACCAGCACAGAACATACTGGTGGTGATCTGATTGTCATAGTAGTCAGGAGCGTTGCAGACAGCGTCACTGATGATGGGGACGTGCACTTCCTGGAGAATATCTGCTAGAATACCTGCATGTGAGAAAGCAAACACATTTAAAAACAACAATACTTTGGAGTTTGTTTGTTTTTTTATCTAAAAAGAAGTATGCATTGCTATGGGTCCTTGTACAAATTCAAATCATCAAGATTGTATTACTCTACTCTCACCTTATTATGTATTTATGTTGATCAAAGCGTACACTGGTGCTGTTTGTTATGATAGCACATGTCGAGCATGTTGATACAAGGGTTGCCAATAATGTCATCCAACGTCAAATGTTCTGCAGTGTGTTACAGTTCAGCTGTAGTGAAATGCAGACGACTCACCATAGTAACCTACATTTCCCCAGCCTGTTACTGTTCCCATCTGTCCGTCTATCAGTCTCTGACCGTATGCTGGCAGGCAAATAGGCTGGATGTATTCTACACACAAACATATGTATTAAGATGTAAGTAAAACACATGTAATAACACTTCGCCATCAAACACACACACACACACACACACACACACACACACACAATCATCCAAACCACTGCCACATGTGTCAGGAGACAAGAAGTGGTGAATTACTGTAAATCAATGGGCAAGAACCATCATTCTTACCATATACCATATTAATGATCTGAAAATATAGATCTCAGTTATGTTGATTTTTCAGCGTTTTTTGTCAGCTTCTGTCTTAAAATATAATATGTGACATCTTTGCTTTATAAAGCTACAAACCACATGTTTTTCTATTAGTGTATCAACAGCACTAAAACAGTGCACTGTACAGAGAGCCATGTAACTTAGTATCCTTTACTTGTCATGTTGTGGTTGTAATTATGAAAGCCTAACACTAGATGTCAGAGGTGACCTACTTAAACATTGCTTCAACAGTTTCTACTTCAAGTTTCTTCTTCTTCAAGGTAGGTCGTGTTATTAATCAACATCAATGACAGTTATCTAAAAACGGGTTTTCCAATTGGGCTGTAAATCGAGATTCATTCACATTTCATAAACTTGAGCCACTGCCTTGTTCCTCTACTGTACGTCCATATCTCATGGGTCTTCATCATTTCCTTCATCTTATTTGTTAGTACAGATAATGTTAATATAGTATATTTGCATTTAGTTATTTGTCATTTCCTCAAAACCCATTAAGTACGTTGACTTAAGCCTAACTTGCTGGACTGTTAAAAATGTGCAGAGCTGTGACATACACTGTAACACAAAGCTAGCCTCTGTCTCTCTCAGACCTATAATGCCAGCGCAAATCACACACACACACACACAGAAAGGTGAGTCTTGTATGCGTGTCTTGTACCTTTCTAACTATCAAAGTGTGGATATTTAATTACAAAGAGAGCTTCAGACACCAGAGGAACCGGTGGTTACTGCTCAGTGCTGATATAACTACGTTGAAGAAAAGAACTTTTGTCCTGCTGACTCCAATCTGGGAAACAGGAGACATAAAGCAGGCAAATGACTATAATGACTGACTCTCTGTGTCGATCTGGTTTCTCCAGGTCTTTGTCATTCTTCCTCATCTCTAATCGCTGTCATCATGCAATCAAATGTTCAGGTGTGTGTCAATGAGTGTGGCTCATGAACAGGTGTGTACGCCTCAGTGTGGCCTACCGTTGAAAGTGAGGGGCTGGGTGAGGGCCAGCACAGCGATGTCCCTGCTGTTGTCATCAATGCTAGCATCTACAAAGGGCAGGTAGCTGCTGTGGTAAACAATGGTGTTCACCTCCACCACGTTGGCATTCACTGGTTTACTATAGATGGAGCCCAGCTGCACACGCCAGCGATTCACAGAGCGATATCGCCTAGAATGAAATAAAAAAATATATATATTGAATTTGTCCACAATGTGCTATAAAATGAAATATGATTCCTGTATAAAATCAGACTGGATTACTGACTCTCTGAAGCAGTGAGCTGCTGAGACGATCCAGCGGTTTGAGATGATGGTTCCTCCACACTGATGAACTCCGTCGTACTCCAATCTGACCTGCCATGGCCAACTGCCCTGCCTGGCATCCACACCGCCGACTATACGGTCCGCTGCAAAACTACGCTTGCCACAGTCTGCCGAGGAGAGAGAGGAGAGCGTTTACCGTCTGGGTAGACTGCAGGTGAGAGGATTAAACATTTAATATCAAAGACAGGACCAAAAAAAAAAAGCGAAGTAAGACAGAGAGGCTGAATAAAATACCAGACAGTAAGAAGCACTTCTATCAAAATGTATTACAGAATGATAATCCCATCATATTGTGAAAGATGAGCAGTGGATGTCTGAGTGCAGATCTGAGCTCACATCTCACCTTGACACAACAGTGTGAGCACCTCCCTGCTCTCACAGTCACTGAAACAAAGACAGACAGAGTCAGCAACAGCCTGACAGAGAAAAAGGAAACAAAGTAACTGTTCAGCTTCCTCTTTGTCCACCGAGTAGACAAGTGAAAGAAAAGAGGACAGCGTGGTAGAAGGTTAGCCTGCTGTGAGACAGGTGTTTGTTACCATGGGAACAACGAGTCTTTGATTTTCTTGCCATAGCTGAGCTCTTGCGGTCGGACACAGAAGAAGTCCCCACCGTCTCCACTGGCCTCTGGCACTGACGAGACGGAGTAATTCACCACGCTGAAACAGACGCACACACTTCAGTCCTGTGTCACACTATGCTGCATGAAAACATGGAGATATACTGGTTTATAATGTCTCACCTGATGAAGCCCACTTCTTCACAGCTGATGCTAGCTAGCAGCTCATTGGCTGAGGAGGAGCACACCTGACGCCACCTCTTCTGGGCAGAGTCAAAGACTCTGAGACGTTGGTCAGCAGAATTTACCTGGACTGCAGGAAATGACACGGGGTTACTGTTTAAACACACTTGGTACAATAGCACACACTCCTGATTACTTTATATTTATTTACCTTTTCTCACTGTGATGATCATATGTGTAATTTTTACGAGACCAGAGATAGTTGTCTGCTTAAGTTCTGCTCCTATTGAGCAACATGTGACATAGAAGAGACCACAATCTTTTATCTTGCTTGTTTGTCCATTAAACCTCTGAGATGAGACTTTTCTCATAATTTATAAAAAGTTTAATTTGATGATACATATTTTAAAAATAAATTAATCTGAAACTTGTATCAAAATACATAAACTGAAGAAATCATCAGATATGTGATTTAGCTGCAGTTAAGTTTGTGTTTTGTTTCTGCTACAGACAGACAGACAGACAGCTTCCTATCAGACATCCTGTCCTCTCTTACTCACCATCATACAGCCCTGTGTCTTCATCGTATGTGCAATACGTGACTACAGAAGGGTAATAAAAAAAGAACGTCCGTTATATGTTGAGCCAATGAATATATGATGGCAAATGCTGACAGACTGATCATCAGATGTTTAAACAACAGATTATTATGGTCATCATATGTGTGTGACTATGTGAAAGCATGCAGTCTGACCTACGGCCCAGACGGCTGCTCCAATGGCTCCCAAGGTCATCAGTGTCACACACACCCCAATCACACGGCAGGGGGTCAACACACAGGTCAGAGAGATTCCCCTGTTCCCTGCAGACACGCACATACACACATAGAGATGAGTGCACATACAATGTTATCTGTGTTGTTGTTGACAAATATACGTATGCCAAATTAATACATGGCAAAGGTTGAGGCTAGGTGCTTGTATTTGATTTGGGCTTTTTTTTTTTTTGCCATACAACAAACATCAGTAAAATGACCGGTATCAGGGGCATGCTGCACATTTCCTGGCAAAGAATGAAGAGTACAAACGACACTGATTAGATCAATAGTCTAAAGTCTAGCATTTCTCCACAAAGCAAGAACAAACTTTTAAACTAGGATATAGTGCCATGTTTGTCCCGTGTGCATGTACAGTATGTGTGTGTCTCCATTTCTGCCCCTTTTATCCTCTTCTCAAGTTTGTCAACTTGACACACAACTTAGAGTTAATACACTTTTGTTTTATTACAGACATGTAATAGATTGGACAACACAAGTTTGACATGAATAAATCCATTCTGGTGTGTCAGGTCCAGGGTCTGAGCATGCTGGCCAACTGTCATGGCTTACTAGGACACTTTAGATGGTACAGAGCCAGAACCTGTCATTGCAAGGCAGAATGTCTCTAACTATTGTGGAGGGAAAAAAAGAGTAAATAGTATTGAAAAATCCTCTCTTTGTGTGAACTGTCAGCCTGCCATGCACATCCCTTATCATTAAACACAGCTCAGCTCATTTCCCTTCCTAGTAACAACCAGAAGACCACGGTCATCATCATCATCAAAGTTAGAGCAACAGTGCAGACAAAAGCTGGAGGATAGTTTATACCTCTTGACACAGACACATCCCAACCAGCCCAACCCGACTGATTATGTTGATGAATATTTCACTTTAACGACAGGAGCAACAAAACTAACAGGAGACTGTACCTTTTTCACAGCAGACATTTTGACTTGTCACAGTAGGAAAAGCACAGGTGTTACTAATGACATTAACAAAGGCTACATTATATTTAAGTATCCTGGTAAGCCATGACAGCGTGACAGTGAGCTAGCATGCACAATACTGAAGCAGCTCAATGGAGTTCAGTCATAATTTGTTGTATTATTTACACCTTTGTAGAGAGCCTCTAAAATGTATAATTCCCGGTATCAGTAGTAGACAAGTCACAGCGCCCAGCACACAGGTGTTACTAATAACATTAATTAACGATAGCATCAATATATTTAAGCCATGACAATGAACACACATGGACAATGGCAAAGCTCTGGTCCTAGTAAACATAACGCAGACATCACTATGTGATTAACTACACCTGTGTGTTTCCAGCTATGACTGCTGTAAAAAGTGACAAATTGAACCCGGGAGCCTAAACCTAAAGTAGTCTCAAGTATCTGTCAATTCTATTCAATTTATAAATACTTTCGTCCGTTTGTCTTCAGTAATAGCTGAAGGAAAAGTAAGGTGTCCATGCTGAGGGAGCAAATGTAACCCTTAGTCAAGTACTTTAATATAATATTAGAGCCTGTGTCTGTAAGTGTTTTCTGTTCATTACACGGCATTGGACACTCAGGACTGTAATAGTTATACTTTCCATCAATGTGTCAGGAAACAACTGGAGATACTGTAAGAACATGAATGTTTCCTATCGAATCAAAGAAAACATTCTACATGCCTGGTTTCCTTCCTGCCACTGTCTCCTTCCAACATTTCTCTACCCACATTAGAACCCACATCAGTTAGTGAGGAGGCATTTTTAATGTTCTTCCTTAGACATTAGAGGGCCAGTGAACAACTCAAGGAATGACAAGGAACCAGTGTTGTACAGAACCACTTACACTGTTTGGTCCCACAGTTGCAGCATTTCTACGTTGTTATCAAGAAATACGATAGCAGTGTAGACCTACTCATCCAGTGACCTTAACATCCTTCTAAGCTATCTCCTCACATCTGCGCCCTCCCTCTACACTCACTGCATTCCCCTTAAATGTACCTACTTTCCTTGGCTCCCTCTGTACCCATCCCTCTCCTTCCTCTCCTCCCCTCTATGTGCCTCCTGTCTGCTCCTCCTCTCCCTCTGTACCTGTCCTCTCGTCCCCCTCCAAACATCCAGTCAGCAGAATAATGGTGTTATTGTTCCTTGGGTTGTTCATTTCTGATTAACAATGGGGACCCAAAGGTCAGAGTAGAAAAATTAAAAAATTAGAAACAAAAAGCAGTGAACATATCTGATGAATGCCACTGGACATATTATCAGAGGGACATTCCAGGCTCCTGTTCATTTGTTCAGATTGTGTTTTCCAGGAAATACCCCAACATTTTCCTCCACACACCTCAACTCCAATTGCACTGGAGCTGCCCACCCCCCTTGTTTCCAAACTTCTTTTTTCTTCTCTCCTTCCTGATCTCTTCTCCCCCTGCAGAGCGCACTTCCCAATCAAACTGCAGGGCAGAACAAACACTCTATTGTGTCCACTTCTACCTGAGACCACCTTCTCCTGAGTGTGTCTGCATGTGTGTGTTATGAGTCAGGGATTCACCTGAAATCACTGTGGTAGTATGTGATGGCGAGCACCCTGCAGTAGTACAAATGGTAGCAGTACAAACTGTTGCATATCTTTTATTATAATAATGTGAATACAATAGAACTTTTTGCGTTATGTTCAAAGATTCAAACACAGTTCTTCACAGTGAGACACAGTTGTAAACCTGTATTAAGTTTATAGTATAGTTAATTGAAAACAGATTTAATTAGACCTACTATAAGCTGTGGGTGTTGTATTGTATTGTAAATGGGATATCAACATTAATTCTATCCACAATTCTACTAATTACTAACTATGTGTGACGCTTGCGTATAATTTACAACACTTTTCTCTGACGAGTCACAAGACTACTAAGTTACAGGCTATTCGTTCAGAAAATAAACAGCAACTTGAAAACTTGATCAGAAGATGTGATCTACTAACCACAGTTTCTTGAAGACACTGTGTCATGATACTGCTGAATATATCTCAAACTTTGTTCAAGCTTGTAAACAACAAATGTACTAAAACTAAATGTATGCACAACAAAAAGATCAACAGCTAAAAGTGGCACATAAGGAATATTCCACAAAGCAGTGAACATTTAGGGCTTCCCCACAGCGTGACTGGTAGTTTGTTGCCATGGTTTGTTGCCACTGTGGTAAATAAAGCTGGCATGAGAGGTAAGAATGAATCATCACTTAATGTTTGTGACCCATCCACACAAAAACACACCATACATGCATACATCTTTATTTTGGGTTATTATTTCTATCCTCATCCACGAGTCACATGACCAGCCAGAAGCAGCAGGATGGAAAAGGTTCACTGTGTTATTACTCATTCACAGGCATGTTGGGATTGACACACTTCATTCTGCACGCGTTACACCCTCCCGCTGTAGCACTACACTGTTGGGAGAAAAGAAGCAGCTGTGTACCAGATGAGATATGTGGCTGCACACACCCACTTCAAACCAAAATCAAGAGAAAAATATGAAAAGTCTAGTTCAAGTTTTCTACTATGATGTAGTTAATCTGAAATTAAAGATTACACAACATAAGGTATTTTCCTTAAAGGAGCTGTATTCAACATTCAGAGCAATTATGTAGCAGCAAACAACTATTTGCTCTGTAAAAGTAAAGCGGAGTAACGTCTACTCGAGTAGAGAATAAATATGCTATTGCAGCATCTACGCTAACGTCTTTAGGAGTCGCTTTTCTGTGTCATTTCTCACACGCCTAAGCCACGCCCATAGCTGCCAGCAGCTCCTCAGAGGACGCTGATTGGTCCGTGCTCTGGCATTTCGGACACAAACACATTACTTGAAGCCTGTAATGATGGATTTTTCGTGTGATATGTGATCGCACGAATCAAGCTGCCGTGCAAGGCAACAGAAGTCATGGCCACAAGGTAGAAGTCCGTTTTCTCTGTGGAGGTCTTCTTCATGTTTTTCCAGAGCTTCCTACTGTGTCACAAAGTTTGCTCTGTTTTCAAGAAGATGGATCTGACATTTCATTTGGTATGAAATGTCATTGTTCACCTTGAAAGGAGTTGTTTTACAAAATATTCCAAACTCAAGGTCCATGTACCAGTTCTTTACATATGAGGTTGATGTTCACCGTGTCTCCTGATCCACTCCACACCTCACGGCACAGTCAGCCTCTGCTGCGTTATCCTTCGTCCACTGACATTTAAACTTAAGGAAACACATTCCAACAGTGTCAAACCAGGAAGAACAGATTGTTGTGTATTTGGTCCATCAAAAACAGGGCTGAGCTAAATTCAACATACATTCACTTCAATTTCAATAAAGACAGAGGTTTAAAGGGTTTTCAAAATAAAAAATGGAAGAATATTTCCTTCCTGAGTAGACTTAAGTGGTTATAGCGGTATGAAGCAGATATAACAATACAGAAACAGAAGAAAACCTCTCTCTCACACACACACACACAGCAGAAGCTGTGACTCATAGTTGTAGTGGTTGTCATGACAGAAAAGTTAAAATAAACACAATCACAGTGCGCAGTAAATACTAGTCTGACTACTATACCCTGCCCAGTACGAATGTGTGTGAATGTGCATATTTGTGTTTCTGTACTTGTTCACACATGTACACACTGTACCCATGTCATGATGAAGGTAAACACAACTTGTTTCTGAAAATAGATCATGTCCCAATTAATACGAGCGCAGAGTCACACAAAATAAGCCACACCATGTGTGCCACTCCTTGGCTAGACTTCGTTTCTCTTGTAATTACACACACCAAAGACACAGCCTGAATCATTGCATCTGGGTGGGCTCCCTTCAGTCGGGCAACAGAGACTACAAACCCAAAGCTGACCGTGTATAGACACAGAACGTAAGTCACAGCCCAACAAGAAGACCTGGTGATGAGAACAGCAGAAGATTTGTTGTCCGTTTTCAACTAAAGACTTCACTTAATGGGAGACTACTGGCTTCATTGTACTGGCACTCGATTTGTCCCTGCAATGTAAGGTAGGTGTACTTTTGTCTAGCAGGGCTGTGGGGCATAAACATATAAAAAGTTAATTTATTTCCTCTATTTTTGAGTTTCACAGTTCACAATAACAAAAGCGCTTTCTAGCAGCAGTCAAATTTAGCAAGTAATCTTATCTTTACTGCCATAACAGCCTCATTTAATTAGCAGTAAACTCATTAGGAGCCATAAAGCTGCATATCTGACCAACACACTGCATTACAGCTAGTGCCACGTAACAGGACAGATGTGAAGTCTCTGCTTTCCTTTAAAATGTGTGAGTCACTGATGGTGATGGAAGTGTGTTTGATGGGATCAGGTAGGAGAGCTTCATTGAGAGCTACAGTGAGTTGTTTGTTTATGACTGCTGAGAGAGATTTGTCATTACTGTAATTATAATGTGCTACGATTAAGTGTAATTTGGAGTAAAGGACAGTGGTTACTTCTGCCCCCAGTTATCAACACATCACATTTGTATTTGAGTTATGACTTATAGCAATCGTATCAGATATAAAAAATAGCATAACCAATCTAAGTTTATGTTCTTCAAGCTGGAGGAGAAACTTCAAAAATAAACCCAGTGAACATCAGAGAGACAGCCTGTCAGCTTTGAACAAAGCAGTTAATGGTTAACTGTTGAGTGGACTGATGTCTGGTCCCAAATACAGAAAACACGCAGCATGCGCTTCAGCATGACCAGCACAGCAATTTAATCTGCGCATGTTTATATGTGTGTGTGTGTGTGTGTGTGTGAGAGAGAGAATGACGGCATTGCCAACAGTGTACGTATTATGTGCACTCACCCATCTTCCCCTCTGTCCCAACTTTCTCAGCATACATCTGTATACAATAGGAAGCAGAGGTTGATAATAGACAAGGATCTGTTTCCGTCCTTCCTTCTCTCCTTTTTTCCTTCCTTCCTTCCTTCTCTCCTTGACTCTTGAGGGCAGGTAGTCTGGTAATATAACATTGAGGGTCTTAAGTGACAAACAAACACCATATTGTAGGTAACACTTATATTTTTTAAACAAACATGTATCTTAAAGATAGCCAGTTAGACCAAGTTAAATGAGATTTGAAAAACCTTTGTTATATATAGTGGGAGTAACTAGTTTAGCCACAAACTAGAATACTAATTCTTAATACTACTACACATACGCACTACACTTTTATATTACTTCAATTCTTAATCGAAATGCTCCAAAGTACAGGCAGGTTACATCACAGGTTTGTTTCAGAGCAGTTGTTTTCAGTTATTAATTCTCGCTCTCTCTCACACACACACACACACACACACACACACACACACACACACACACACACACACACACTACAAACAAGTTCTCTTTATGTAACTTATTATTTCTAAGATGGAAAACTGACAATGAAAACACAAATGTATGAAGTCCATGGAAGACATTACTTTTATACTGAGCTGCTTTTCCTAAACATCTGTATCTTCATTCCACGTGAACACGCTTCTAATTAACCAAAGGTTAAACACGCGATATGACACCACAGGGAGCACATTATAAGTTAAAATGTAACAATAGAAAGTTATGGAAAAAGTGTTTTCAATTACTAAATCTTACAGGCTAAACTGTTTAATATGAGAAAAAAAAAGACATTTTGCTTTGATATTTGTATCACTTTAGACTGCAGAGGTCTTTAGTCCTCTGACTGGTTCAACAGACCAAAAGACAGTAAAAAGGTTTAAAACTATAAAAACTATATTTTACTGAAAACGTGTTTAATTTTAAATAGCTATTTACTGCTGGTTGCTCGTATAGGATATAGTCTACAGCCAGGTTAACTAAAGGCATTTAACGTTGTTGATACAGAATCAGGCAACTAGGTTAGCTAATAGCTTCTTTTCAGAGTTAGCTTATATTAACTACAGGGCTGAAACAATAAGTGACTCACCTGTGTTTTCTTGCAGCAGGTGTAGTACTGGCCTTCGTTAGTGACAAATTATCTTAGAAATACAGAAAAAGAAAAGACTATTCTGCCTCAAAAACAGGCGACCATAGTCGAATTAACTGTTTAGACGCCGGCACAGATAAATCCCAGTTTGCAGTAAATCCGTTTTGTTTTCTTCACAGGTTACTGACCTCAAACAAAGAAAGAAGAAGAAAAACTAGCAACGTTTTAGCGGCCGTTTCTATCAACCAAAACCACCGACGCCCGCTTCTAACAGAAACGAGAGAAACATTTGGAAGACTAAAGGACTAACTGAGACAAAGTTAGTGAAAGTGTATCCCAACTTTGTCGTTTTGAGTGGTCGTCCTGTGAGCGCTCTGCTGCGCAGACGAGGGGAGCACGAGTGACGTCAACTGACCGTTTCTAAGTGGACAAACGGGGCATGAGAGACCTCACGAGCTGCAGACCTGCTGCAGGTGTACACGCTGTCCTAAAAAGGGATTGTAAACTGATTTAAGGATGTCAACTGTTTTTGTATAGAGATTACTCTGAGCTAATGTGAATGAAGCTTCGTGTCTCTGTTGTTACAGCTTGGCCAGTAAACACAGTGTCCCGCAACCACCATCTACCCACACATTTATTTACAGTGAGTTCCCTTTGCTGACATGAAAACCAAGTCATTATCACAGTTCCTCGTTGACAGGGAAAATAAAAGGGAAGTTGGACAGTCAGACCAATAAGTCTTTGCTCTGGAGGACGAGTAGCAGGCACATCAGTGAGTTTAACTACAGAGTAGAGGACGGTAGATTGGTTGGCAGAGTCACAGAGGGAGGCGAGAAGGAGACAGGAAGCCAAAAGGAGGAGAGCAGGTGACTGAGGTAGGAAGGTTAGAAGATCACAACAAAACAAGCATCAGCCACAGCAGGAAGAGAAGAAGATGGGTGGACGAGAGGCACTGTGCTGCTGCTGCTGCTGGCTGCTGTTCACATTCTGTCTGACAGGTAAGACTACCGGTAACATCCATGGTGACACCATTTAGCACTGGGAAGATCACATGACCCTGCATATGTCTGGAGTTTCAACACTGATTGAAGAGAATTAACTGAAAGTGTTGAGCTGGACAGCTCATTCTTAGAGTGACAATGACGAGGCATTTGAAGCTGATGTGTGGTCACAACGGATTGAAGGATTACTTCAGTGGCATTTGTGCAACACCTTCCCCAATTGTTATGTTGCAGTTGCCAAAAAAAATATTTTTCAATTCTGAGGCAACAAGTAGGCTACAACCAGAACTACATGAATGTATATGTTCTTGTTGCGTTCTTACACTGCACTGAAAAATAAATCAAATGAATAGAGACCAAGTTCTTCTGATCAGACACATTCTTATTTCAGTTTAAGGATTTTTAAATACAGTTTTGGACATTGTAGCAACTCAGATTTGTCAGTTATCCATCTGTCTCTGGATAATGTCATTCAATACTGAAAATCCGTTATATGTCAAATGTGTTCCCTTATCTTTAACCACAAAATAAACTAACAAATTGAGTTCATTTTACACCATTGAAATGTAACTTGGTGGTTATGATATATTTTAACACATATCCTCTGCCCCTCAGGTATTCTTGCAGGTGATTGGTCAGTTCGTCTCCCCTCCAGTCCTATCTGTGCTGTGATTGGTTCCTCTGTGGTTATCCCTTGTTCCTATGACTACCCCCAACATTCTAATGAAACCAAGGAAGAGGGACGGCTCTCTACTCAGGTAATTCAATGAAGAAGGCATTGTTAGCCGTTGCAATACATCCTGCAGTGTGTCTTTAACCAGAAGACTTTCTCTGCAAGGTTTCAAATCAGACAGAAACGTGCAACAACAGGGGGGTTATTTAAGGGAACCTGCTTAAACTATTTTAAGCTTGCAACAAGTGGTTTGAACATCTGGAGCCAGAATAACATAGGCATAAGCATCTGCTAATTTGCAGTACTTTAGTGCAAAAGATCTTCATTTTCATTTTTTTATCAAATGTGTCAATGTGTCTCTATTAGGGTGAAGGAGAAGAAGGACAACAGTACAACGTTTTGTCTGAGATGTGGTGTCTCGAAGACAGTCGTTGTATAACATCAAGGTAATGTTGGAGACGCACTGAAACACCTGCAATTAATTTAGGCAAAGCACTCATAGTACGTATAGTAAGTATCTAAGTCTATCTGTCCGTCTTAGATACGTCTTCCACAGTGCCGGTATCTCCCCAGATCCATCCTACCAGAACAGGGTGGAGTACCTGGGACAACCAGGGACAAAAAACTGCTCTCTGAGGATCTCTGATGTGAGACAGTCGGACAGTGGAGCATACGTGTTTTACCTCATCACCAGCCACCCTACACAGAAGATGCCAGAGCAGAGCGGTGTACAGCTCCTGGTGGCAGGTGGGAATATTTTGTTTACAACTGACCATAATCAACATGATGATCACCATCACAATCATAATTATCATCATCCTCTTCAAAAAAGAAGTATCATCACAATCAATAGCTCACAATTTGTAGAGTCGCAGAGTATTTAAGACAATAAAAACATAAAGCAAGATTCAAAATGGTGACAACATCACATGCATCCGTATGTTTTTGCCAACAGGGTGTTTTTATGATTTAACTTTTTACCTATAGCTCACATTTAGTATCATAAAGAAAAAACTGGCAGTTTTAAAGTATTTTGATTTGTCCTTCCTCAATGTTGTGACTGTTTTTGTCCATCTATGTGCCTTACTAGCACACTGTCTCACTGCCTGTCTGCCTGACACTAACTACCCAGTTGATAATTTTTCAAGAAACAAACATAAAACTAAGAATATTTGTACTTTGCATGTTACTTCAATACTTGAATAACAAGTGTTGATGTTCTTGCACCGTCACTTTATGTGAACCACTTCCTTTATGCAACTCTGTTTGACGCTTTGTGCTATTTATGAGAAGTAGAACTGAAACTGACCACTGACTGCACATAAATAATGTACACTCTCATTTTGAGGTAATAATCTGTTTCACAATGTTAAAGGCCAGTTACAGTTTTCTAGCCGAGTCATCGCTTACAGCCAAACATGTAAAGACAAACTGTAAACCAGTCTTTAGTGAACTTTTCAAAAACAGGGGATTTAGAGCAATTTAAGGCATTAGCACCTGTTGAAAAGCGATCTCATTGTGGGTGTGTAAATCGTGGGGTGTTGGGAAATGGTGGCGTTGTTCCACCACAAAGATAGTCTTAAGAAATTATTGAGAAACGTCTGTGTGGAGTCACACTCTTGCTGTGCCTGTGTTCTGGTAATTTGTTGCAGATTAGAGTAAAACAATTTAAAAAAAAGGTAGAATACAGGAGGACAGAAATTGATCAAACAAAAGTTGGATATTTGTATTCGGCTGAAAGATTTTCAACTGAGTAAATACAGCAGTTAAACAATTTTTCCACCAGAATTGGGTAAAAAAACCTGAGAAAATATACATAATAGGTGTCATACTATTGTTCACAAATTAACGTCTGAAAACAGTCCTGAAGAAACATCATAAAAAAGAAAGCAAAAACATTTGATGTATGTATTTCTTCAATAGTTTTGCCTGCTGAAATACACGCAGACTATCCAGTCAAATGATAACTTTTGACTACTGGAATATCTAAAGTAAGTACTCTAACATGCACTTGTCCTCTTTCCTAACCCTTGTTTTCTCCAGACTCCGCCAGCACCGTCACAGTGTCCGCAAGTCCCTCCAGTGAAATCACAGAGGGCGGGTCTCTACGTCTGGCCTGCTGCGGCCCTGCGGCCAGTCCACAGGCCCGTTTCGGATGGTACAAGAACACAAGTACCGGCCCGAGACATGCTGGACAGGTGTGGAACATCAGTGAGGTTACATCTGCTGACTCTGGCAGCTACTACTGTGAGATACACACTGGAGATAAAGTGCAGATCTCAACAAAGCTGCACATTGACGTAGAGTGTAAGTAAAGTTAATCCTGATTTAGTCATTCTGTCTGTTGCAGTGCGTAACATTAATTAACATAAGTTAAGCAAGGGGCTTCTGACTACAATATTTGAGCGACTGACCTTTCATATACTTCCTGTCTAGATTCTCCTCGAAACACAGCTGTCTCTGTTGCTGAGACAAAGGTCGGGCTTCCTGTGACTCTGACCTGCAGCAGTGACGCTAACCCGCCTGTCCACACTTACACCTGGTACCAGGGTGCCGCATGTCTCCCTACGGCAGACAAAAGCTTTCATCAAGCAAGGCAATCCTCGGCTCAACCCACAGGACGAGGCCCGACCCTCAGCAGTGCCAACATCACCGCTGAGCAGTATGGGCAGCACTGCTGTATAGCACACAACAGGCACGGATCACAGACTGACAGCACAACACTCACAGGTACCAAAGGTAGGTCCATGGCGAGCCTGTCACTCAAATCATCAACAGTTTTTCAGTTTTCAGTCCTCAATCCTGCAGAAAATAGTCCCACAGTAACACCTGGCCAAACCTAAACTAAATATTCAGTGTTTACAGGGTCGAGCAGGTGTTTTTGGACATTTTCGGGGAAAAAACAGTCAGTGCTTACATGACAGAGGTGACAGATGGATTTACAAATACTGAAGTGGGCATTTTGTATACTCTGACCTGTGACAATGACAGTAAATCTGACCCTTACCCATAACAAAGTAAAATTATTTATCCATTTGGCCGCTAAGATGTTTTGCCCACGTATAAATGGGGAGATATTTGTGATTCGTTGTCATGCTCAAAACCATTTTTTTATACAGTCTGTTGTCCAGAGGAGATCGGGCCACCAATCCTGTAATTAATGGCTGACCCATTCTGCCACTCTCTGACTCTTTTTAAGGTTCTGTGAAGCCAACATTATTTTTACATTGGACAACCTACTTATCTCCTCTCTATCTTTGAGATGCAACAGAAAAAAATATGACTCTGTCCAGTCAGTATTTAGTTTAGATATTTTACATTTAATCCATTAAGAACAAACACCACTCTGCTGTCATGAAGCCCAGCATTATGAAATACCACAACATTTTACATACTCTTGGTCCAACGTCCATCCATTCACATGCACATTGTATTAAAGACTTATGTCTAAGATTTGTTTGTTCAGGCTCTAATCACTTTTCTGTCCACTACAGAGTCTGAATCTTCAGGAGGCAGACTGCTGATTATCGGAGTGACCATCGCTGTTCTGCTGGCTATTATGGCCCTAGTGGCCTTTCTCTTGAAAAGGTGAGTTCTTTGCTTCTCTTACAGCTGATCAGTTTTATACTTCTTTATTTAATTATATTTCTATCAGAATGTCGGCATCAGGGATGTTTAGAGGTACCGTACTGTTGTACTACTTCAGTACTCCTAAAAAGCCTCATTATAACAAAATAACTCTTATTTGTTTTTATTATAAGTGTGTGGTTGAAAAGATCCAGTGTAGCACACATCCCAACAAGAAGTGATACTGTGTCTGAAACCTCCTGATGCTTCATTCATAACACTTTGTATTCACATGTTTGTTCCTTGAACTATTTCAATAATAAGATGTGACTACAATGTGTCCCTAAAAGGTTGAGGTGATGCCCGAAGTATAGTCTGAATATTAGCCAAAGATCTTCAGTTTTAATAAATTAAGTTTTTCAAGACAAATGTATCAAAATAACTTGATAATGTAAATGTCAGTGTTTTTTGATAAATTCTTTGTCTTTTCAGGAGACAGAAGTCTTCCAGACACCAGTCGTATGTCCTCACTGAGACAACTGATTCAGCCCCTTAAGGACTCATTCAGCACAAAGTACAAACACCAGAAGAGACATGTTTTATTTAATCAAGTAACTCAGCATAGCTTGAATGTTTTCTCAAAACCCTCAGACACTCTTGCGTTTTTCTATCTCACACCTCATGTTGCCAAGTATACCCTGATGATACAATCAGACACCTTCAAACTAGTATTGCATCACATGCTGTTGCACATTTGAGCTGCTTGAAATCATTCACACAGAAGAAAAACAACTTACAAGACCGTTTGCAGTGGCGTCAACTCACACAGAGTTTGACAACCCGAAGATCAGGATACAGGACACAATCCTGAAACCCTTAATTCCTGGATTTCAATGACCTGAGCTCAACGAGGATCAACGCTTTAAGAGACTAAATGGTTCATTTGAAAACTGACAGAACTGAAGCAAATAGTTTGAATATCTTCCACTTGTTCCATTTGTTTAAGTGTGATTGTGCTTTGGGATAAACTAAACGCTGCTGTCAGGATTTAACCAAGCGATCTCCGAGAAAAGAAAAATATATTATATCAGAGATAGTAGACTGAAAATGTCCTGTTCTCCTTAAAGGTCCTCCTACTTTGTTTTTGTCGGTTGAACTGTTGTAGGAATAGATTTTAAATTCACGCCACAGAGAGCACCCAGCTCTGTATAAGCAATGTCAAGAAACAGCTGTTTCTGGAAGCTTGTTGATGATGATGATGAGAATGAAGATGATGACGGAAAACACAGTCATAATGATCCAATTAGGAGAAGTTTGTGTGGCCTCGTCTGTGTGGTTTTGAGTAAACTTTTCAGTGTGATAAGGTTCCAAACGATAATGACCAGAGCCTGAGGATGAAAACCAGGAGGACAGTGACTCTGACATCCATTTACAAAACATACTTGGACATCAACTCCTCATATCATTAGTCTATTTTTAGAATGTTTCTTATGTCTGATTTATCATATTAAAGTGAGTTGAGTAAAGTGGTGCACACATGCTAATAAAGTAAACAAGGAAGTGCTTTATTTTTGAAATATTTAAAGAGACAGTTTCACATAATGTATGTACATGTTAGTTCGAGAGCTAATTGTCAGGTGCATTTACTGGACATTTGTAGGGTCTACATATTGTAATGCCACTGATTCCATCATAAATACTGAGTTTCTAATTTCAAAGATTTCAGCTACAGTGTGTCACCTGAGATTTGTTCTAAATGGGAGGTATTTAGGGTATTGAAGTTTACCAGAACATAATGTACATGAGTATGTTAAACTCAAGGTGGCAGCAGATCCTGATTTGACCACAATGATTCTTGATACAGTCTGCTGCACAATACAAGTAGTGAATCACTCAAATGACTAAAAAATGTTCAGCAACAACACCTTCATGATGAAATAGTATTAACTTAGCCATATTTTCTGAGTATTTCATTAATAAAAAGTGAAGTAATGTTTTCCTGGTGATGTCTCCAGTGTGTCATGAGAAGGACTGAACGTTTACACAGACAGGAGTTGTAAACGAATGAGAGGTGCAGCTGCACATTTCATGTCGGCAAACTTGCTGCTCTACTCGTAACTCCAGCTGTTTTTTGGCCGGGCAGCATACAAACCTCAAACATTCTCATACCAAGTCATGTATCAAGTGTAATGAAATGTCGTCAGGCTCAGGCAGAGGCAGGCTTCATATACATTTCCTTTTGTGTAACCATGTTCTTTAGGCCCATTTAAGCAGTGCTGATGTTTTCATAATCACGACTTCTCTCCTGAAACATAACAGGACAACTTTAGACGTTTTGTGTTTAACTGTCGTTCATTTTACTGAAGCAGAATGACGTCCCTCTAACCTCTTTATCCACAGCAGATTTACGTCTCAGCCTCCTTTAACAATGGAATGAGAAAAGTGTGTACATTGAACTCTTCTTCTTTTCATGCAGTCGCAGTATGAAACGTCAGGTACAGAATCAAGAGTGTTGTGTATAACTTATCTTACCATGCCCAAATAATAACTAGTGGAAGCAACAGGCCTATAAAAACTTTGACTCCAATACCAACAAAGAGGATGACACGGTTTGCTGTTAGTAAAAATAGAAACACACAGTGTGAGACATTAAACTAACTCATAAATATTGATTATATTGCACTTTACCGTATTTTTCTACAATCTTTTTAACAAGAATGTTTAAATCTAACTCTAGATTTACGGCCTCTGCCAACAACCTGCCGGTGCCATCTCCACCTGCAGATTCTGGCAGACAGCCAATGTCAAGCCTCCACCTACAGTCTCTGCCAGCAACCTGCAGGTGCCGCCTCCACCTGCAGATTCTGGCAGACAGCTTAGGTCAAGCCTCCACCTACAGCCTCTGCCAGTAACCTGTAGGTGCCACCTCTACCTGCAGATTCTAGCAGACAGCTTAGGTCAAACCTCCACCTACGGCCTCTGCCAGCAATCTGCAAGTGCCATCTCCACCTGCAGGTTTCTGGCAGACAGCTTTGGTCAAGCCTCCACCTACAGCCTCTGCCAGCAACCTGCAGGTGTCACCTCCACCTTCAGGCTCTACCAACAACCATCACCACTGCCTCCACCTGCAGATCCTCGCAGACACCTGCCGCCTGAACCTTCACCTGCAGCCATCAACCTCAGCCTCCACCTGAAGACGCTGCCAGATGATTCTAGCTCCACCTGAAGTCTCCTCCACCACTGCCACCTCTCCTATTGCCAACATGAAGACCATAGAGAAACAGCAGGGACCAGAGACACACTCGTAAATATCACCTCTCAGATAACAAACAAAAACAGCTGTGTCATAATAATATGTCTGGGCTGATGAAGTAAAGCTGCCTTTCTGTTTACATTCTGTTTACATTATTTTTCTCCTCACAGCTATTTCCACACGTTGACTGACTGTGATGCTGAACTTCATGGACCAGAGAGAGCTCTTCTTCGTCCCACTCAACTCAAGGTAGAGTTGATCAGCCGGATGTTCAGCAGTGTGAGATATTTGGTAGTGTCTCAGTGTATAGCCGTGCTTTTTCAGTTCATCTGATTTTTTTTAATGGAGGGTTAGTGATGCGTGTTATTTTAATACAACACATGTTCTTTGTGGTTTCCTCCAGACCCTGTTGGACTTCACATCAAGATCTACCAGGAGCTGATCGAGAGCCGATGAGGACGATCCCTTCTACCAGAGCTGTGTGCCAGAGATGCTCTGTCCTCCTCCACATCCACTGACTCCTGCTGTTGAGACTGATCAAAATTAAAGTAACTCTCAGTGAAAATCATCTCAGCTCTCTTGACCACAAAATCTACCGATAACATTTGGTTCACATCAATGGACAGAAAGTATCTCAAAACATTCACATCGTCCTCATGAGGAACAGAATGAATTCACATCTATGGTTACTAGTAATTCCTTCTCATCAACAATGAGAGCACTGCTCTTTAGCAGCATGTCAGCGGTGTCTTGGATGTAGGAGAGCAAAGCATTCACCAGCTTCTTCATGTGTGAGTCCTCAAAGATTTGAGACTTGAGATGAATCCTCATATGTTAAGTTCAACTGTTACTATTTAGTTTGGATAAAACTTGTTGTATTTTCTTATTTCAACCACAAGATGGTGCCATGATATTTAAAGCACACACAGGTGACAAGTTAGTGCAGGTGTTACATGTTATGGTTTGATCACCAGTGATGTGATTCTATTATGGGATGCCTTGTTGTGTGTGAACATGTTTTTGGAAATGTATAAAAAGTTGTAACAAGCAAGAAGTCTAAGTTGTAACTTAGACTTCTTGCTCGGCCCCTGAAGAAGACACGTGTGGAAACGTTGGACTTTTGATTTAGCTTAGTTGACATATGCTCCTTCTGACTTAGTAAAAACCACTCCTCCTCTGGGTGTGTCTGTGTGTGTTTGTGTGTGAGAGGAAGAGAGAGAGTGTACTGCAGCATTGTATTTGCCATCTGGTGGCTGTATTGTTACAGTGCAAGTCAAAAGTTGCAAAGAAAGACAATACAGAGATGTTAAAGCCTGTCAAATTATTTTAATCAATATTAATATTTGCACAAAGAAATGTCCAACACCAGCAGAATGACTTATTGATCCATGACATAATGGAACAAATAACCTATCAACATTGACAATGAGCAAACATGTCATTTGTTTATGCGTTTTATTTTTCCAGCTCAGGGAAATTGTTTTGCATCATTTCCTTTTTTTGAATCATGATGAAAGTAGCATTGAATTGATTACATGTAATAACAAATTAATACATACAAATAATTAATTTCTACATTTATGAACACAATGTACAAGAAGAAAAACAACAAAGAATCAAGACAACAGACTGTTTTTTATTCCAAATAAGTTACAAACAAACCCCTAGTATAGTAGTGTACTTAGTACCAAGACAACATAGGTTTTTGCTGTGTACACATAGGCGTGTGAATGTGTCACAGTGTGTATATTACATGTGTGTATCTTACACATTCATATCTACACACGCACACTCCTACACGTATGAAAGCACATATATACATACAGTACAACTCACAGCCACATCATGCAGTCACACACATGTAGACTCAGGAGTCGAGACTCAGTGTTACTGGTTATCGTCACTTTCTCTCCTCTCCGTGCACCAACAGAATTGAAGTGGATTCTAATTTTTCATCAGTCTTTCACACAACCTGACAGAAACACAGCCAGCTGCTTCTGAAATCCCAAACGGTAATCAAAAACAGAGAGAGGAGTGTGTCCATATGATTTCCTTCCATCAGGATATGGCACATTTCAAACTAAACGTGATTTTTCCGTTTTGGGACTTTGACTGTAAATCGAAGCAGTTGTTGACATCAGACACTAGATTAACTTCATACAGAAAAAACAGTGTTATTTCAGAGCCATGATTAGTGACAAAGAAGCAAAATCTCATCATAATCCTTCAAAGAGACATCCATAGACGTCACAGGAAAAGGTGCACCAGTAAGACTTTTGGCTCTGCCTTAAATAACTCTTGCACGGTACAACAAAATACAAGTTGTGCCCTTTTCACACTGGGCATAAAGAGTGAGGTCTGGTGTACATTTAATGTTAATGTTGGAGCAGTTTGGCACCCAACAACTAGATATAATGATATATATCATTGATATAATGAAGCATTAGTTGGATCTCACATTCAGGTATTTATGAGGTTTAATGCTGCGTGCCATTACCATGTTTATGACATGCGACAAGTGTTTCTGTCGTCACTTTGTATGACTGCAAAGTTGATTGGATAAGGGTTTAAACAATGTGCTTTGACAATATAGCATTCTATCCATTCAATTTGGGTTATTTCCCTTGAATGATGGACTGATGTGAGACGTCCATATTTGTTTGCTTTTTAAGGAAAACTTTCAGAACAATCCAAGTTTCTCAGTTATTACAACTTGGATGTCGATGGTATTTATAAGTGAACTGGTAATTATAGTAACCCCAATATGAGATGAATGCAGCATAATTTAATGCAAAGGCTAAATGTCCGTCCCAACCTCTTTATCTAATATTAGTAAAACCGCATGAGTATAATAAAAAAAAATCAATCCAACGCTAAGGGTACAATCTCTAGAGGTATCAGTTGACACAAATGAATGATTTTGAACATGATTTTAGAATCTGTATGATGACTGTGTAGCAGTGTGAAAAGGGCATTTCTCTCTGTTAAAAGACAAAGAAAGAAAGGAATCGGCCTGAGACCAATGTGTGTTGTCATTGTTGTTGTTGTTGTTGTGTAGCATTCAGGTCCTGAAAACGCTACATACAGAGTAGCCTACAGGTCCCTGTGTTCAAAATCCAGCTACCCACTTTTACTTCAGGCACTGATTTCTCAATCGTTTTCAAACAAATGCCAACTCCTTATAGTTTAAAGTTCAAAACTTGTCTTTGGACAGAATAAATTGAAAGTGAACTGTATTTGAAATCCCTGAAGGTCAAGTCTGAAGTGTTTGAAGGCTGCAGTTCCCTCAGTGTCCCGCTTTCACACAAAGATAAGACAAAATAGCTTCTGAAATTGAAAGCAAATGTCAGTGGTTTCCATGTTACCTTCAAGCAGATTATTATACATAACATTACATACATAACATTCTAACATCCCTGTTTTTGAGTAAGCTTTCATTGGACTCTCGGCACACCAGGTAGTGTTACCAGAAGTGAAGAATTAATCTGTCTTTAAGAGCAATTCAGAGTATGTGTGACAGACTTTAGCAATGATCAATATTCTCACTTATTTTGACAAGTTCCAGCTAGACATAAAGCTGTTGTGTTTGTTTTTTTTACCATAAAACACCAGACATGTTTATGATGGGCCTCTGTATTGCTCTTTAATGACAGACACATACTCCTTTCCCTCTATAAACAGCAGAAAAAAGATACAGTAAATGTTTTTTTTTTCACAGTGCCTAAACACAGAGAACAGTGTTAGTTAACAGTGCTGAAGCCGTATTGATTGGTTATCAGTGATGTTAAAAGTGTACCACAGTCCTCTCAAAGCAACACTTCATATGGTTACTCCAACTCTCCCACACGGAGACAAACAAGAGTTCAGACGGGATGTTTGATGTAGTCTCGCTATCCTTCAGTCCAGTCAGTCTCCTCTAAGGGACGTGTGGTTTTGCTGTTAGATAAGCTACATCAAATGTGTATTTCTGATTTATGGTGGGCTGAGACTCTCAGCTGAACCTGTGTTTTCCTGAAAAAAGAAGATGAATTGCATAATGGATTCAGTCTCTGAAGTCCGGAAAAAAGTAACTTGCACATACTGAAAATAGCATATAGAAAAATCTATACAAATATATAGAAGGAAACGAATGCCATTGGGTCCTGGTCTGGTTGTATGTTTGAGATCAAGTACAGTACAGTGATCCTGATATTATTGTTACATGTGTTTGGTCCCTGGGAGAAGAGCTATAAGACAAAGAAAGAGATTTCTTTTTTTATGTTCACTCATAGTTTCACAGTCTCTCTCTCTCTCTGTCTTTTGCACAACAAGTCTACTGGTTCCTGAAAGCATCTTTTTTTTCATTCAAGATTCAGTAGTCATTGGCTGAAGATGCTTGAAAACTTCAGGAACCGCTTCTTCAAATCCTGAAAAGGTTATTCTTTTTCAACTGACGGCAGAGAGTAGGAATGAGAAAAGGCTGTCTGTGAGAAGGAAGCTCTTAGGAGACTTAGCAGTTTGGTTTACTAGGTGACAAGTTGAGACTAAAAAAAGATTACTGAGGATATTACCCCAAGTGTTAATATCATTAGTATTATCTTGTCATAGACAACCAAACTTTAATTTGAAACGGTGTATTGCATGACACTACAGCAGGTCTTCCTGCAAACCAAAGAGGATTTGTACTTTGCGGTCAGTCAGAACCTACAGGTACATCCGCGAATATACATGAAAACATATCAATTAATAACTATAGTCCCCCTTTAGTTTCTTTTCTAAAGGAAAACACGTGAGGCTTGCTAACAGGTTTTTGCTGTGAATTTCTGTTACTCATATTAAAATAAAGTCTTTGTCTGCCTCCTCCCCAGAGTCTGAAGTCTTTTTGCCTGCTGCCTTGTCCTTGTCTGGGTTTGGAGATTGGTCCTTGGTCTTGAAGGAGCCATGATCCTCAGAGTTGGTACGGAGACGGCTGGGTCGCTGAACAGAGTCCGACACAAACCCCGCCCTCACTAAAAACAAGAGAGGGAGAAGATGAAAATGACAGCAAGTGTTGACAATGCTTAGAATAAGGGGAAGATAGGGGGAGAGAAAAGAAAGGTGAGGAAGAGAGGGGAATTGTTGAAATTATGTTTTGTTTAAATGTATCTGATATTATGTATACTGCTGCAGCAATAAGTGAGGTAAAGCGTGACAATTCACCCTTATCTTTGCGAACAATCTGGTGCCAAAAACGTCTTAGCAAATATGCAAAGGACTGCATAATTACAACTGTAGCAGAAACAATGGATTCTTAGATATACAGCATAAGTTGTGAATTTTGAGGATATACAGATTGTTATCCCTTTGATTGACTGGTAATCTTTTAAGACTATTTCCCTACTCTCTGCCCAATGCATGCTGGGATAGAGTACTCAAAAGGGATTCTGCTCCACGCTGCCACTTCACTATTCTTGATCGTCTTCTTCAACATGCAAAAGGAAACAGAACATTCCCTTGTGTATACCGCCACCTAATGGCTCTCGATTGACTCTGTAATGAGGCAAACGATCTAAAGACTCTGATGTTGATCTGCACCTGACACATATGGTCATATATGTACAGTGCTTTCAGACAAGGGAGGACAATGTGCAAGTCTTTCTTTTTTTAAACTTTTCTTTTGAAGCTCTGAATGCTCTAATGTCCTACATTTATCGTTCCAGTATCATTAAGTCTCAAATAAGTAGGAGCAAAGGTTTTTTTCTAGTTAAAAAAGGTGTTGTTGTCCAAGAATCCATCTGGTGGTGCAGAGGTTTTGACATGGCACTTGCTGCACTGAGCAAACAGAAACTACTTCAATCATTCATTATGCATATGGATAAAAACACTGATTTTATTAAACTTCTATTGAGGTACAACAAAAGAAAGGAACAAACCAAGCAGCCAGCGGTTTCAAAAGAGGTTTTCCTTTGCTTAAGAGCAGAAATTAAGCTCATGAACATGAATCAGATGTGTGTGCCTCTGACTGGCCCCAGAGGGCCTCACTGATAACGTTCAGTAAAAGAAATGAAGGGAGGAAGAGCAGAGAGAAGAAAGGGAGACCAAAGGAAAGGACATAATGTATAAAAACATCAGAGGGAAAGGAGCATAGACAGTTAAAAATCACCAAGTTGCCGGGCTGCCTGTTACATAATACTGCTGTCACAACCTGACAGTGACATCAAACATCTATCAGTCTGTCTAAGCCTTAGATAATTCCCCTAGATTCAAGGGGAAATCTGCTCTGGCCAAAGGAGAAAGGAGAGAAAAAAAAAAGATACTCAAAGATTTTGACAGACAGATTTTGTGACCCACCATCCTGAGTGGTTTTGTTCATAGAGCCTCCTGACTGCAGACTGGTCTGGCCATCTTTGTCTTTCTCTGACACCGTCCTCTTCAGCGTTAGAGGAAGAACTGTGGCCTTAGGAGACACACCACCACTGTTTGGGGAATCCGAGCTCTCATCTGTCAGGAAAAACATATTATCAGCTTATTATTATATTAGCTTAACTAACAAATATGGTCTCATCTGTCAAACAATCTCACAGGAAGATTAACAACTGAATCACTGCAGCAACAATCCTCTCAGTGTGGTAATCAGATCCAGTGCTTGTACCTATGCTCCTGCCGGTGCTGCTGGTGCTGCTGGTCCTTGGCTTATGTGGGATGGAGGGTCGGGCAGCCAGGGCAGGCTTCGCTCCCTGTGGCACCGGTGGTTTGGGACTTACTGGCCCCCCAGGAGAACTCGAGGAGGATGTAGCCCTGAGACGAGGGGCCTTGTCAGGCTTCGTCTCGCCTCGAGGAGGGGTCTTCTCTGGGGAACCAGTCGGAGGATCTGATTTATTAGTTGAGCCACTGGGAGACCGGCTTTCTGAGATGATGGGCTGGGGCTTGGCTGCTGGCACATGCAAAAAAAAAAAGAAATTGT
This sequence comes from Cebidichthys violaceus, assembly GCF_023349555.1. Taxonomy (NCBI): domain Eukaryota; kingdom Metazoa; phylum Chordata; class Actinopteri; order Perciformes; family Stichaeidae; genus Cebidichthys; species Cebidichthys violaceus. The sequence goes on from NW_027176927.1 coordinate 11,141,847, forward strand.
TTAAATCATGCACACAATGTTTTTCATGTACCAGATGAGTGTGAAACATTAAACAGGACCATGATCCACTAATAATCCACTAAAACCAGCTGCAGGTCTGCATGAGTCATTAACTGTTGAATTGAAAGTTTTCTCTACAGAAAAAACTCTCACCTGTTGCATTGCTGTCAGGTCTGTCGGGGCTGGAAGACTAGAGGAGACACAAGGACAAAATATTGTATTACGATATTCATGAGTGTAGAACAGTCTTGTTTTGATTCAGTGCAGTGGTGACGTGATTATACAAACTGAGGAGGCAAGTGTCAACAAGACATCTCAAAGTGTCTTAAAGGTCTTTAGTATCATTACATTATCTTTATTCTAAGCAAAAACTGTACTGGTTTTAAAATGATTCCCCCACAAAAAAGGCCCCTCCTTCTCAAAGTCCCGGTCTCAATTTCAGACCCAGTAGTGACCGTCTTTTTTAATCTGGTATATTTTACACTTTGTAGTTCATTTTATATACAGTGTATTTGAAGTTTCAAGCTTTTATTGTTGACTATACATGTAACGCAAAGCAACATTCAAACAGGAGGTGGAGCCTTTGTGTTAAAAAATGCCCACACACCCAAGCTTTGTATCAAGTAGTCTCCTGAATAGCTCTCTCCATTATGCCTGTATACACAAAGACACACACACACACACACACACACACACACACACACACGCACACACACACACACACACACACACACACACACACACACACACACACACACACACACACACACACACTTTGCAGTGCAGTAACTAGTTAAGGATCTATTATACATCTCGTGAACACACTTACAGGTGCGAACACCAACTCCTATTTCAAAGACAGACACACAAATAATACACAAAACATATTTGTCATTCTGCTCCCCTTCGATTTATTTCCAAAATGTTAAGAAATGAACAAGTGACTGTAGAAAAGAGAGCACTTGGTAGTTTAAGGCGTCTTTGTGAGTTTTAAATAGGTGAAATATTCTCTTGACATTTATGTCCTGCCGTGAGTCATGACAGATATTTTGCACATCAGCCTTCTCGCTTGTCTTCATTCTGTCCCTTTGCTGTTCATGCCTCCATCTCCTCCACTCTGCACTGCCCTCCCTCCTCCTCCATTCACCTCGTCTTCTGGCAGAATCAGGATTGTTTGTGTTTTTATGTCAGTATGTTGACAGGCGCAATGACTAGCCTGAAGAAATGCACAAGTCTCAGAATCTCTGTGTGTGTGTGTGTGTGTGTGTGTAGATGCTTCTTGTGTGTTTTCCCGGCTGGAATCCACAGTAAAAATAGCCTTGACAAGTGAGGACTGAACACCAACAGCACTTTGTCCCCAAAACTAAAATATTTAAAGAAGCATCCCTCTATATCTCACTGCCATACAACGTTTGAAGTTTATCTTTTACATTTTTAACGGATTATTAAATAAATAAATTACTTAAATGCAGTTTGAATAATGGAGCATTACTAAAACACCCCTTTTTTCTACAGTCAGGTGGAAGGCTTGACTTGAGTTCAAGGATAATCACAAAACTTTTGAATCTCATGCAAAACTGAGCTTGAATTCTTTCATTAACTTAATTTGATCATATTACAGTTGGGTTTCTCATTTTTATTGCAGTTTATTAGCATCACTCTCTTTCTTGTTGACTTTATTTTGTGCCGTGTTTGTTTTTGCGATGGTTTTCAAAAGTGAAAGGAAAAGCCTTTTTGGAATCAAACTATCGAAATCTAAACTCAAGGTCCTCTTACTCACTTGTTCCAACCAAATCACATGGTCCACGTCCACAGATTGAGTTTGCTTAATTGAAAATCACACCACCTCACCTTGTGTGCTCTCCGTTCCTGCTTGGCCTTCATCTCTGCAAGGAGGCCGCTGCCCATCATTTGCAAGCCTTGGTACCGCCTGCCTCCCTGAGGGCTGCCCCTGCCGTCCGAAAACTCCCAGGGCTCGTCCATGGAGTCTGGCGTCCTCAGCTCCTCTGAGCGGTCTGAGCTGCTGCTGTAGTCTGTGTGCTGGGAGCGGCTGGAGGCGTCTCTGCAGGACGGACAGGAATTATTAGGGAATCAGGGGCCGACTGGTACATTCAGAGGTACTGTGAAATCTGTTGTTCTATAACAGGAACATATTCATCTGTACCTGGACTTTGGCTCAGGTGCTGGGCTCTTTACTGCCACCTTTGGTGAAGAGGGTTCCTCAGGGATGGAAGCCGGCGTCGAGGCTACAGTGGCTGAGGATGTACCTGAAGCTGGATTGGTGGCCTGGTTTTTCTCTGACTTACCCAAAATTGGGGGGGTCGCCTGATTTTTTTCGGACTTATCTGATTTGTCTGATTTATCTGCTTTTTCGGATTTGGTGGAACGTTTGATGAGGTTGAGGAATCCTCCTTTACTCTTCTTCTTCTCTCCATCGTGAGAGTCTGAACTCTTGGAACGTCTGAGAGGAGACAGAACGAGAGACAAAAAAGTATTAAATACATAATACATAATATTAAAATATAAATATTAGGAGCAAGTATAGTTCAATACTTCTATACTGGAATACATATTCAGACAGTCCTTCATGACAAAACTCTAAATGAAGCATTATCCTCACTTGGAGTCCATCCTGGTGACTTTTGTAAAGAAGAACTCGTCCACACCCTCGTCCACCCTTCCCATTAGGCCGTTCTGCTCCCCATCCTGAGATGGAGCACTGTTGATTTGCTGAAAGAGGAAGTTGAAGAATCTGGTACCATGTTTGGAAATTAACTTTAAATTTCCATACAAAGCTGCTGAGCTTTACTCACAGGTATTTTGCTGGAATGCGTTTTCTTGTTCCGTCGTGGTCTCAGTTTGGTGAAGTGCTGCAGCTTTTTTTCCTCCTCGGACGGCAGCTGCACCATCCCTCCTGGCGGTCGGTGCTCTAGTTTTGGCAGGACCTGAGATGGAGTAGGTGGAGTTTGAGATGAAGTTGATGCGTCCTCCACATGGACAGGGACGTCTTCCAGAGCCTTGTCCAGGTCAAACTCCATCTCTGTGGGTTGGACGGTCATTAGAAGGTTCATTGCTGATACACATTGAATATTCAAGAGTACTTCCATGTGTCATCACGTAGCATTAAGATTGAGGAATTATTTGAAAGTCCAAATACAGACTGATTTAAACCAGCCACCCTAATCCATCAGCTTTATACTATCAAGCAGAAAGACAATGTACTATTTGATTCTAATACAGCGCAATGTCATGAAATATAAACAAAAAATATTTAATATACTGCTTACCGAAGGCACGAGACACTGGCCGAAGCATTCTGCTGTGGATGCTCTTCCTCTTGGATTTCGGAGTCATCTGAAAGAGGCGCACATAATCAAACACAATGTGTGGTAACTGTTAACTATCAAAACTGTCATTTCTATCACTCAAGACCAGTACAGCTTTCAGTTTGCTAAGCCATGTTCTTCAAAAATAAATGATCCTGAGTGAACAACATTTGGGATTCTGTCCACATCTTATTTTAACTACACTAGATTTCATAGTTTGCACTAAGACCAGACATCCTCCTATTTAATCAAAACCGTCTAAATGTAATTATTAACAAATTGTAGAGGTACTTATTACGTTTTTTAGACGGTACTTATTATGATGAAACACATGTTGCATAGTATATTGTGCTGTGATCCACATTTACAAGATAGTGATGATGCACATAGTGCATTGAGTGGAGAGAAGCAGTGCAATGTGGCTGGATGCATAACAAAAAAATACATTTTCAAATATCAGTATTAAACTATGTTAAATAATTCGGAGAGTGAGTGAGGAAGTAATAGATAAATGCGTCCTACGATGCTCATAGTGTAGCTTTTCTACACCATCTTTAAAATACATCATCAGGATCAAATATTTAAATACATGAGGCTCTTTGTGCTGTAGAAAAAGCTACAGCACAGAGACTGTGAAGCAGGCTGGCGCAGCGACGACGGACAGAAAAGGAGAAGAGCAGCACGAAAAAGAAAGTGAATTGAAAAGAGAGTTTAGAGGGACAGTCGAGAATTACTTACACTGGTGCAGCACAAAATCTCCACGGAGCAAAGGTGGAAAGAGAAGGAAGAACAGAGGAAAAGAAGATTGAAGAGGAAGAAAGACAACACATAGTAAAGCCTAGTGAAGACAAAAATGAGAAAGATAGCTGGTGTTCTTGTAAAAGTAGAGGGGAATAGGACAGAGAGGGATATAAGATGAAAAGACGGGCAAGACACCAGAGAACCAGACGGGACCAGAGACCAAAGAACATGCAGCTTCCTGTTGACTGCTGCCTGCATTTACTGTACATCACAACTCGCACACATTATTACATCAACACTCTTTTTCTACAAAAAAATCTACATAAAAACGTGGTAAAAAGCAACCATTCCAAAGGTTGACTACATTTGAAACAGTAGTAGGTGATGAGGAAACAATAAGACCCCACACGCATATCTGCCCTCTTAGAATACAAATGAACCAACCTGAAAAGCCAACTATAAAAGAAAAACAGGTTTTAGCATTTTGCAAAAGGTTCTGTTCTGATATTTACTGAACATCGAGACAGTTCTTTAAATGAATACCAAATGCAATTCTCAATTGTCTTTGGCAAATGTAGAGTAGCCAAGGTCTGTTTTTTTCCAGTAGAGAGTGGTATTAAGTTGTAGTTGCTTGTATTGGTGTCATACAACTAAATCTAACAGGTTGCATTTTAATTAATAAATGTCATTTGAGTCGCATGAAAAACACGAGGTGCCTAGATTATAATCCATGAAATAATTCACGGACAGTTAAAACACACGGTTCCACCCAAACCTACCATGCATGTCTCTAGATCCTCCAGCCTCTCAGCATCCAGTATCTCGGTCGATGCTCTTTTAGGAATCTTTTCTTCCGGGACGTCCAGATCCACAGAATCCTGCTGCACCAAGGGGCGACCTCGCCGCACCAGGTGGTCTGCCTGGGAGGAGGAGAGGAAACCGGGAGCAGAGGTGAAGATATGGGAGCAAGGGGGGGAAGAGAAGATGTGGATATAATTGGGAAGAATGGTAATGGAGAGATAAGATAGAATGTGAGGAATTGACAGAAATGGAGGATAAGAAAACAGATATAAATGAGTATCTGAGAGATTTACATATGTTACAGCAATTTAGAGGGCAAATTAACAGCCATTGTTATTGAATCAATTAGCCAGTTGAGAGCTTTGTAGACTTTAATCTTACCAGAGTGAGTTGTGAAGTTGAAAGAGCCTCCAGAATCTCATCAACAATGCGATCAGACAGGAAAGACGCTAGACTCAGCTTCACCTCACTGACACAGAGGGAGAAAGACAGCAGAAAGAAACAGCCACAGAAAGATCTCAGTGATTTGCCCGTGTAATCCATAGTTACATGTAAATAGAAATGATACTATTCAACACACTCTCACCTGATCTTGTTGATGATATCCACCCCAGACTGCTCCAGGAGGGTTTTGGTGACAAAGCTTTTAGGGACGACCATCTTGGCTGAGCTGGCCTTCATTAGCTCTGGACGAAGAGTACTCCTCTTCATCACATGGGGACACAGAGACTCTGCTGCGTCCACCATCGACTCCAACAGAGTCTGGAAGGAGTGAAGATAACGGATGGATGGATATGAACGTGTGTGTGTGTGTGTGTGTGTGTGTTTATGATGAGGGATTTGATTAAAGCAACTCCTGGCTGACAAAAACTTGAACTTATAAGTAATTGTTTATTTTTATTTTATCTGAAATTGGCATTACTTGTTTAATTGTAAAACGTATATAACATTTTTTTATTTTGATGCCTTGAGTGAAACATTTTGTGCTCTATAAATAAAAATTATTATAATAAATCAAATTAAATAATATCCTTCAATTTAATGTTTTCTGTTCTCTGCCTGTGGGTGGCGTTTCTAGATTTCACTGTATTCAGACCCTGAAAAAAACACAAATACTGTACACAATATACTTTGAACCCTTGCCAGAATTCGATTTAAGGTCTTTGTTTTGGTGGCTATAATTGATAGTTTTTAACCCCACCTGTAGTTGTTGGTCCATGACGTTAGTCACCTCTCCAGCCATAGACTCCAGTTTCTCCTGGATGGGTCCCACTGACGAGCTGTTCACCTCCTCTCTGGCGGCTGACCCCAAGTGGTAGAGGTTCGGGAGCAGCTGGGGAGACACAGAGAGGAGGACATATGATGAACAAAGGAATCAAAGAAAGGATGTAGGAAACTGATCTCCCAATGAGCTTATAGATAAAATCTCTTAATTCACACACACACACACACACACACACACACACACACACACACACACACACACACACACACACACACACACAGCAGTGAGGCCCGTGTGTATAATGTGCGTCTCCTCACCGTTTTAGAGTTTCTGGCATCTTTGATGAGGTTCTCTGCTGACTTGACGTCCTCCAAGATGGCGTCTGTCTCAGAGTTCCTTAGAGAGTTCAGGTGGTCCTGCACCTTCACACAAATCCTGTCAATCATCTGGAAGACAAAAACGAGACATGAAAGTTTGTGTTTGAAATGTCAAAATGAGGTCAATGGATAAACACTTACTCTAGGTTATATCTGTGTGATGCTGATTATCCTAAACAGTAATAACTACTGTGGCAGCTAGACACATCGGTCAATGAAACATAGCTTTGTCTTCACACGATATAAATGTGATATACCAACAGGGAGAAGTGCAATCAGGACAAAATTCTTAGTTCCGAAAAAACTAAATCTCTTTTGCCAGTGAAAAGACTCGACAAAAACACTCTTGACATTTTAATAGAAAGTGCAAAGTTATGTTAGTACAATTCTGTATTAATGTCCTATGTATTGCATTTGGTACAGTCCTATCTACTTTATAAACAATTATAGATTAAGTTTGGTCAAAAACATACAGATTATAGTGCATATGAATTCAGTAATTACTGTGTGTGTGTGTGTGTGTGTTTTATCAGTTTTGTTACACACCTGTTGTGTGGTTGTGGTTACGATGCCCTGCTGCAGCCGATAGGCCTGTTCCTGTAGGTATTTCCTTGTTTCATGGTTCCTGTACAGATAATTCTCGATCTGGGGGGAAAACACAAAGCCACTGTCATGATATAAACCAAAGTGATAATGAGAAAAAAAAAGCTTATTTAGTTTGATTTTCCCTTTTTTATAGTGTTTTCAACACTTTACAAATCCTGTCACATTATGACAGGACAGCTGAGGGAACCAGGGAGAATTCTTAACATACCTTTAGCAAGGCGTCCTCTGTTTTCTCAGGGCTGGCCTTCAGAGCCTGGGAGGCATCGATGATGGGGATGGGCATGAAACGAATGGTGAAGTTCCTGATGGACACACAGCCAGAGGACATTATTATTCCACAGATGGTTCACATTGTAGATGAAGGGAAAGAGGCAGAGGCGTGACTAGGGATGTTCAGTCAGAAGGTTTAACATGGTATTTAAATAAACATGAAGGAAAGTGATGCATATAGTATAGTGCGATATGATGCACAGTTCAGGGTTTGTAATTTTACTCACTTAGTACAATAATAGACATATAGAAAAATGCAACCACGTGTGGTATTTCTTGATACAATGCTTTATAATTTAAAAAGTCAATATTTGCACATTTTCATTTAGAATAACCTACAGCTTTTTTTAACCATGACTTATACAGTAATTATACGCCATGGTTCAATCAGCATGTTATGTGTGCGTATGGTGGAGACAGAATTACTTGTGGCACGGCCACTCGCCTCCTCTCACATCGGTCTATTATCAAGCAATGAAGTGGCACCATTAGAGAGGTTACTGATCTGGAAATAGAGGTCACCACACAGTATTAATATTCATATTTTGATGGAGGAGATGAATGAATGGCAGGAGGAACAAATGAAGACACAGTAGAATGGAAACCAGAAGGCAGAGAGATTAAAGTGAGGGTGTTAGGAGATAAAGGCAGAGTCAGATGTTGATTGTTTTCAACTTCAAAGGTGAACGGATTCATCTTTGATCAGAGATGCCTGCTTCACAATAAACACACACACACACACACACACATACACACAACGAAGCACCACGCCAGGCAACGCGGTCCCAAAACTAATGAAGATTTCACTTCTGTATGAACCCGTCTGCTCTTTTCCCTCGTCTCTTGAACTCACAGATCTGCTATAATTATGAACATGTCCTACATACTGCCTCCATCGCCAGCCTTAAATAGCATTCCTTTAATTTAAACAAAATGATGTTTTTATGTATATAATGGTTGAAAAGTATTCCTACAGTAGCTTTTAATACCGGTGAATATAGGAAACATTGCATGCTTTCTATGTTCACTTTTAAAAAATGCAAAAATGCACACATGCACAAACCATTGCACTGCTGAGCGAATAGAGAACAGGGGCAAGAAAGAAAGGAAATTGTTATTTCAATAATGCAATACAGAGACTCAGAGGGGAAATAGGTGGATGTGCTGCTGGGAGAATATGATAAACAGAGAGAGAGAGGGATAGATGTACAGATGTGTCCCAGAAACAAATTTAGTGAGTCATTTGTGTCATTTCACACACAGGGAATATTGAACATTCAGACAGTAGACAAAAATCTGATTTAATCAGTCATTGCTTCTTTGTTGTTGCATTCACTTTCCGGTTCCTTCCTCTCATCCTCTCTCCTACTCTTCCTGTCTTAACACATCTCAAGGTGTCCCCCTGCCCTGACAAATGTGATGTACTGTAGGGCACCAGTGTATGTAAACTGTTAGAATTAAGGTGTAACAGTGCTATGTAACATTCATAGGTTGTCAACATGTCATTAATAACTGTAACACACAGTCATGTACACATACATGGACTCAGTATGCACAGATACAGACAGAGCTACTTACTTCTCCAGAGCGGCTGCTACATCCTGCAGACCCTGAGGGCTGGTGTTGTTCTTGTCCCAGATCACAGTCCTGCACAGACAAACACACTGTGACACAGGGTCACACAGAGAGACGATCTACAACATTTTAACTGCCATCAAATGACAAGTAATATCTCCTTGTAAATATTTTTTTACTTCCAATATTGGAATAAATATTTTAACCACACAAGTTCCAATATTCATGCATGTGTTTGAGTGCATATAGGGTCAAATATAAGTGAACTTATGTGGTCTTTTATTGTTTTTGTCTATTTGTCTTTAATGTCATTTTATCAGTCAACACTTTACTTTAACCCCCCTTATTTCACATGTACAGAAAATATATAGATCTTTTTATAAATGGTTTATCACTACGGATGTTTTAAGTAGACAAAAGCATTTTTGAATACAACAAAGTCAATAACTTGGTGGGCAACCATAAGTGGGGGCCAGTGTATATTAAAAAGATAATCAATGAAAGAAGTGCCCCTGTCCTTAAAAGATGTAGCGGCTGGTTTGATCCCATCACAACATGCTCTCTAGTTACTTATTGTTATTTATGACCGACAGTCATGTGACACAGCCTTAGAGCCCCGAATGTATACTGACCTGAGTTTTGAGTTGATCTGTAGCGCTTTGGCCAACATCTTGGCTCCCATGTCCCCCATGGCGTTCCCGCTGATGTCTAACCTGGTGAGCGAGGAGTTGCTGCCGAGAGCGTTCAGAACGATGGTCAGATCACTCTTCAGTCTGGAGTCTGCTAGAGACAGAGAGGTGAGGGGCTGGGGAGGGAAGAAATAAGGGAGAAGGAAGTGTATATGTGGGGTGGGAGGAGGAGAAAAGAAAAGGTTTTGAGAGAGGGTTAATATTATGAAAACAAGGCATTTAATATTACCTTATGACTGTTATATCTGATGTGTTTGTGACTGTTAAAAGAAAGCAGGACAGTCTTCCAGTTCTTATTTACCTTTTGCATTAGGCGGACATTTAAAAAGAGCTTTCTTGGCCCTTGTTGTGTATCACTGCCAACTTTAACAAAAGTTATTGTAATGTAGGACGTTGAGAGCATTATATTCCTTTAAGCAGTGCCAGCATATTTTCAAGTGTCCTTGAATGTATTCACTGTTCATGGGTGCTTGATATCCCTGTGTCTTCTTTTCATTTGGCTTAATTCTCACACCTCCTATGAGAAAGTGTGAGCATGCAGTCGAACATGGTCATCAGAGCTCAAAGCCATTTTTTCATCATTACAAGTGTCTGAAGCTTTTTAAAATCAAGTAAAACATTAAAAAGCTATTTCATCTTGTGCAAATATAACAGTAGTTATAAAGCTCTGTTCCTGCAGAGGGTGGTATACTCAAAAGGCCAAACCCTAGTTAGTTAAACATCTATCAGAGGATCAAGTGGACCTGCAAGAGACTTTTCTAAAATGTCAGAGGTATTATCATTGAAAATCAGGGCACTCCACAGGACAAAATGAAAAATTCAGCACTGGATCAAGTGGATTTCTTTGTGATGTGAGAGTGATATGAGGGCTTACAAATGTCCAACAGCGCCCGTCTGTTCACCAGCTCTGAGCTGCTCTATGATGCATGTCATTTACACAGCTGGAGACTCCTGGGGGCCATCCTCACAAAACGCACTGAGGCTAGGCTGCATTCACACCAAATGCAAATCAGTAGGTCCGAACTGGCTGAGTTAGAAGGAACTCCTAAAAATAAGGGCGGTATCAGTCCTAATTTTAGTGTTTGATACTCTCATAAATATGACAGATGCAAAAGCGCACAGCGCTGCAAGAAGCACTGCCAGTAAAGGTCTGAATGATGTGTGAGTTCCTCTCTAATGAAGCTTCTGTCCATGAAGGAGAGTGATAAACTGAGGGGTGTTTTATAGACAGAATATTTTGGATAGCAATGTATGTGTGGAGGAATAATATCAACATGTTTGTAATGGCAGAAAATACTTTTTTTATGTCTTGTTTGAGGATGCAGAGAGAATTATTTACTGTTTGCATGTGCTTCTGTGGGGCACAGAGCAAACATTGAACATGCATATTTAAATGGGTACATGTTTATGGACCTGTAGCAATCACTGGGTTTATAACAGCTAAACAAAAATCTAAATGTCCTGCTGTAGCACAGAAAAGCAGTGCACTAACACCATCTGATCATAGCTGTAAATGTAGAAGAAGGGAAGTACACAATGGCAACGTCATGTTGTGCCTGCAAAATGTACAAGTCCTGTCCCTTTTTATCACTGAAGCAAATGATTTTCAGCAGCTCAGATTCCCAGCCATTATTTATCACTCAAATAGTGAAATCATTACTCTGGGTATGTATACATTTCTTGTTTAATAAAACCAAGAAAATTAGAAATTGTAGCCCAAGACACGCAAATAAATGTGACCTTATACCAGAGACAAATGACTCTATTTAATGAATGTGCGTTTACTGATGAGCTGCGTTTATTCTAATGAAACTCATTAATCCTGCGGTGTGTGTGCAACACTAAAACATCTTGTCTCTCCGATACAGTCCGCAATAGCTTGGTGGGTTGGAAGGTGCTGCTCTTACTGGTATTATTATTGTTGTCATGTTAGAGAAATTGGGGTTGTACAGTTATTCTACTTTCCCCTTTCACATATCTTCTCTGTATCGTCTTCTCTAACTTCATGCTGGTGAAATGTAGGTTTTTACTGATTTCTTACTGCCATAACAAACCTTAAGATTATAATTACTAGGTATGGTCTGTGGTTTTGCATGTGCTGTAGTTTCTAAAAGGGATGAATATATATATAATAATAACATTTTCTGGTTAGTGATGGCAGTTATGCAGATTAAATTAGTGTCCAATATATGTTGTTTGCTTACCACAGATATATTACAAAAGCAAGAAGAGCAATAAAGGAGATGTTTTATTTTGCAGATACCCAGTTTTTTACTCAGACTATTTCTTGGCCAAAGGAATTTCCCGGTGTCTCCTCCTTTCCTTTCCAGGCAACCAGCTCAGACTTCAGGAAGTTACTGCTGCCGGCCAAGAAATAGTCCAGGTGCTGTAGATTAAGGTACCATTGGACACAGAAACACGATAGCTGTTTTCCAGTCATTATGCTAAGCTAAGTTAATCAGCTGCTAGTGGATGCTTTATATTTTTCTGCACATACTAAGTGAGAGTGAGATCAATATTCTCTGAAACAGGATACAGTTTGTGTAAAAAAAAAAAAAAGGAGAAAGGTAGGCATAAATAGAGTTTTCCTGACAGGGGTGGAAACCATTTTGTGAATTTTTTTTTTTGTCTCTATTTTAGTTTTTTTAATGCTTTTTTTCCCCGTTTTGGCAGTGGTTACCCTCCTTTCGTCTGAGATCTTATTCCGTCTCCACTTCGCCCATTCAGAACATCCCTCAGACCAATCAGCTGTTCTGATAAACTACAAAAAATTACCCTCTCTGTCACATTTCCTACCTATCACTATTACTTGTATTCCTTACTATCCTATCCCACCTAATGAACATTCTTTGACCCTCCACCTTTAACCTCTGCATATCACTTTTTTCCCTCCTGTCCTCTCTTTGTATCCTTCCTGCACAGCCAGATAACCAGCTCCTTCACAAACGCTATCTTCTCATGCATAATGACACACACACACACACACACACACACACACACACACACACACACACACACACACACACACACACACACACACAGAGCTGCTCAATAGGACCATCAATCTAGTACATCTGCCTCTGTAGGAGACAATAAAAGGACAGACACCAGGGCAAAATCTGTGACAGCTCCCATGATGGTGGCAGAGATAAAACTAGTGAGATGGATTGAGGGACAGAAATGAAGGGAGATAGCTAAAACTGGAGACGATCCCTTTATTTAATGTTCTGTTTCCCTTTGTAGTGCTTTTGTGTTCCTAACTTTCTGCACCTGATACTTGCAATATCATGAATATTTGAGTACAGTTCTCATAAACCACATGGTTTTAGTTTAATGTGATACTTTATTCATCACTAGGGTGATTATATTCACACCACCCTCCGACAGAGAGGTCAGGGGTCATTTGTAGAGCAGCTGGTGGAGTTTCAGTGATTTGCTTCGGCTGGATGCTCGCTGATACAGGATTTGAAACTGAGGCATCTGTTTGGAGGACGTTCTCCGTTACCATTTATCTACTGTCCCTCACAAATGGCAGATAGAGAAGGAAATGAAGAAAACTCACCGACTCCTCTTCCTGAATCATATGGACCAGGCTGTCCAACACTGGAGCAAGGTTTCTATGTCAGGCAGAAGAAAGACAGGAAGAAAAGATGAGGCAAAAAGAAAGCGTGAACATGATAATTGCACTGAGAGAACAATCTTTTGAGAACTGCACTGCACAGATTTTTCTATATACTCAAGTATAGAAAAATCCACAGAATACACCGTTTCTAGATTATTCTGTGCGAGTCCATCTACAACATTTTGTAGTAGGGAGTCGTTTTTTATGCTTTTATCATGACGAATTACTTACTTCCAAGAAACTTACGTGCACATTTCTGTTAAAAACACGATTTAAAGAGGTGCTTTTGTGTGATTCTTTGTCAAGAAACTCTGTTAACACAGATCTGTCAATTAAATCAACAATGGATTAGTCGACAAAGAGTGTTAGTCAATTGGATTAAAAATTTCTTTGGTCATGGACAGCCCTACTTTGTAGATCTCTGGTCATCTTGACCCCTCACTATGTACAGTACATCTTCTAAGTATGTACAGTCCTCAGACTTCCTTGCCATGTGGCATTCATAAGATCAAACACGGCTGACTATTTGATGTTGTTTTGTAGACGGCATCTGACAGAGCAGTCTTTGGTCATCCACAACAGACCAAGCTAAGACACACTAAGCCACAACCAAACCCAACCCAGGCCTAACCACTGAGGTTTCTCTCACAGCCCCGTACTGTACCCCTCATCTGTTCTTACTTGGACTTGATGTTGTTGAAGTTCTTCCCCAGAGAAAGGTGTCTGATGGATCGGTTCTTGGCCAACCACACCAGCAGAGTGGACAGGTCCGAGTCCAGGCCTGGAGGTAGAGGAATAGGTTAGAGATGATAAGGTTGACTGGTCTTTGATTGTGATAGCTGCATGCTGAGGACTTATTATTAGCATGAGGTTGGAATTGAAAGTAAATATATGATACAACATGCATGAAAGCTGCCACCTCACCGTTGTCAGAGATGTCTAGGCTGGAGATGTTCGGGATCTCGGCAATACAACCTTCAAGGATCTGAGAGCCTCCTGACCGCAACTGGGAAGACAGGAGGGCGAATTTTAAGCACACACACACAAACACACACACACACACACACACACACACACACACACACACACACACACACACACACACACACACACACACACACACACACACACACCTAGTACGTGTGGAACAATGTAGCATATGACCTGTTCCTCTAATAACGGTACAGCTAGCCAGAGCTCCTAACACTTTAAATATGCGACTCCCTAATTGCCTGCTGCACGACTACTAGAATGAGACAGCGTTTACAGAATCCTGCACCATGATTGGGCAGAAGTTTGTACGCATTCGACAATATGAGATTCAACTACTGTATATACATTATAAACCTGTGTACTGCTGTGAAAACAACAAAGCAAGTGGTTTAAATGACAAAATCATGCGTGTAAGATTTTTAGGTGAAACATGCATTTGGTTTCTAACAGACAACTAATAATGGAGACATGCAGGATATAACTTATGTGGTGGAACTTAAAACTTCAAATAACAACACAGATCATCCAGAATAAAAATATGGACCCCGAGAAGAATAGGATCAGCAGAAAATAAACCATCTGCCAAAACAGATATGCAAAAAAAATGAGGAGGAATGAGATGTTAATTAATAAGAGTGAGCACATTTGTACTTACACAATGGCCAAGCTTACAGAAGCATTAGGGGGAGAGAACGGCATGTCAGAGCCATGCCAACAATTACCAGCAACAAAACACACAGATGCTTAATGATCATACTTCTGTTCTCACCAGTGACGCACACATTTGCACAAACACACGCAACAGAAATCGTATACACAGTCCTTCTCTCGCATGCTGTCAGCCCACTCAAAGCACAGTTTTGGGCCATCTTCACCAAACAGCTCATTAAGACCTCAAAAAAAAAAAAAAAAAAAAGGCTGAATGCATCATTTCCCCCACAGCTTCAGTTTGGGAAGATTTCTATAGGAATCTGGAATTGGATTTCCTGTGTAATTTGTATTCATGTGTTATCTTTAGCATTCCCATTGAATCTGCAGCAAGCTGTCTTTTTCTGTTCGAGCAGGGGAGGAGATGAAGGCGAGGAGCTGGTGTGTGTGGGTGAGAGATGTGATGAAACAATTAGGGATGGAAACTAAGCTCCCTTTCACCCCCCCCCCCCCCCCCCCCCCGCCTCTGCTCATCCCCCCCCCCCCCTGCTGTCGGCCAAGTATTCCATTATGAAGCCTCTTAACAGTGTCACTGGCCTGTCGGAACGGTTTTGGAGTGGATCCTAAAAGGCTGATTGCATTGGATGAGTGTTACCTCCAAACCATTAAAAACCACCCACTCCAAACTTTAGCTGACAAAGGCTCTTACACAAATACTGCTAATACTAGACACAGAAAGAATAAAGGAATACAATCAAAAAAACGCAAGCAGTGCCCCAGGAAAATCCACTGGTTGCCGTCTTTTGATTACTCAGGCTTTCACTGTGTTTTGCAGCATTGTGCTAACTGTGTCAGCTAATGCATCATCATTTAATGTTACTACAGCTGAGGGATCTGGGTCTACTGGAAAGATCACTGTTGTCACTGCATTTGGTGATAAATTGAAAGCACTTTCGTCTCCACTGAACGTTTGGGGCTTCAGCTCTACAGCTGTCACATTGAGATTTGATTTCTGTGCAGCCACGAGGGAATGATCACTCACGGGCCGACTCACGGGCCGGGTACAAATGCACAGAAAGATCTAAATGATATCTTGACATCAAATGAAATGATTTATGAGGGAAAATGACTGCTCAGTGCATCTCTGTCGGTCTTACCTCACAGCAGCTGAGATCTAGAGACACGTCCTTCAGATTGAGGTTACTGGCCAGGCCAAGCAGGAGAGCTCTACAACAATATCAATGTAAGCAGTTAAAATAATTATAACTTTAAAAGGTATTAAGAGAAGTTTGAAAAACGTTTCATCATGTTACTAAATGTTAGTAGACTGTTAATTGTTTGTGAATGCACGTTTCCCTAATTGGTTATATTTTGTTCCATTACGTTCAATTTGTTTCCATTCGTGAGCATAAATTGTTTTTGCCACTGTCAATATCAAAGCTGCAGATAATAATGATTATACCACTTGTAGTAAAATAAACATTAAACTGCAGTGTCTGAGTTAGCAGCTGCTACCCATAATGCAGCTCCTCACTGTGATAGAGGCTGACAAAACAAGTTTATTCTTACTGTACCTGAAAGTCTATGAATGCTCAACTTTGAAAGAGGATACAGGTGATA
Source organism: Cebidichthys violaceus (assembly GCF_023349555.1). Classification (NCBI taxonomy): domain Eukaryota; kingdom Metazoa; phylum Chordata; class Actinopteri; order Perciformes; family Stichaeidae; genus Cebidichthys; species Cebidichthys violaceus. The sequence continues at coordinate 11,158,340 of NW_027176927.1, forward strand.
AAAGGAGATGAGGAACAGAATGTACAGGCGCAGAGAATGTGGGGCAGAAGCTCCACAGACGCATTCAATGTGAATTAATCGTTCTCTCACTTGAGGACCTCCGGTGGCAGCTTGGTTCCTGACACGTTGATGGAGCTCAGAGACATGGCGCTGCTAAAGAAGTGCTTAAATGACGGAGGCACCTCTTTGCCTTTCCTACAGAAAACAAAAAGAGAGCAGGAAATAAAAATAATGCCAGACGAATAGAGCAATGACTTGAAAAACATGCCAACGACCTTTCACACTATTTAAGCCCTTTTGATCCAACACCAGAAAAGGCTCGACGATGACCTGAGATTCAGGCAAACAATACGTTTGTATTACTCTTACCATGTCCTAAAAGCCATTTTAGTTTTTATCTGCTGTTTAAGAAACTTTTTTAGCTCCACAAAACAAAGTCCTCTGAGGATTTTCACAAAAGAGAATCACTCAAGCCCCATTTACTGTATAATCCCTACCCACTTCTGCCACTGTGTCCGCACATTCAATTCCCCTTCTTTCCTTCCACCTCTACTATACTCATGTCCCCCCCCCCATCCTCTGCTCCTCTCTCCCCTTGATGAAGTCCTCAACTCCCTAGAGGCACACTGGAAAGAGAGATAATAATTGGAAGAAAACTCCGCCCACCACCCATCTGTTACACACAACATCCACACACACACACACACACACACACACACACACACACACACTGCACATGTACAAACCCAGCAAAACACAGGATGTGTCAACTTGTTTCATCTTGTCTGTAATAGCACTTTGTCACCAGCAGGTGTCACACACCAACATACAGACTTCGGCTAAAAAGAACCACTATAACAAGTCTCTCATTTCAGGACAAATCAACCTTTTAGGGCAAAAAGACACGTTGATGTAGACACATACTACATGTACATGTACTATCTCTACAGAGAAGTTTCAGTGGTGTTATGGGCTAAACATTATCTAGTGAGCACATAGTGGATGACAACTTACAGGAGATACAACTCAATATCAACTTTACATTTAAGCCCTGATTTTACAAAAAGATGCGAGTGGTAGTGATAACTATGGAAGCCATCTCAGCTGTGATGGTATTTTGGAAATCTTGCAAATGCACTCTTGACCATCACACGTTTTAAGATACGGATGAATTAGTACAACACGGATGGGTTTTTACCTGTGAGGGAAGACGCTCTTTGACACATTAAGAACAGAGAGGTGTTCGACGGAGCCTCGCAGCAGAGCTGAGCAAACCTGGAAAGCATACCGAATGTATTAACATAACATATGAGCTGTATAAACAAGTGTTGTTTGAGTTGTTATGCTTTATTTGGAAAAATGAAGAAAGCATTCGCCGGTGTTACGTGTTATGTCTGGCTGTTTGTGTATGTGACAGAGACAGAATATGATTTAAGAGCTAGTCAATATGTTCAGTGACAGGCTGACAGCTGGCTACATCTCAGACTAATCAATAAGCTGTATTTGGCTCTCAGACCCACATCAATACATCACATACGGTATTCAGATCACTTCACAAGCAGTATATGGCAACACAGTTTGAGTGGGTGTATACAATTAGATTACAGTCCCTGCAACACCGATATTAATGGCCTGTTCTCCATTTTAGAATACGGCATAATGAGGGACAACTAGAACTGCACGTTGTTTGCTCACAGAAAGTAATTCTCTCATTGTTCTGCTGGGATTGTTCTGATAGAAATGTGTTATCCATTATTGTATATCTTTTTACCCGATTATCTTTTAATAGGCAGGATATCATTTTAGTTGACTCCTAACTCACCTGGTCCAATGAGCAGTCAGTGTTGGAGAGGTCAAGGGTTGACAGGCTGTTGGGTTGACCCAGGAAGTGGTAGAAATGCTAAATGTAAAGCAAAACACGACACACATTGTTACAAAGGAGAAGACGATGCCTTGTCAACACAGGAATGTGAATACTCTTCTGGATAATACAGTATGTTAGCAGATTGTTGTGTTGTTTTTCTTTTATGTTTTCTCTTTTATTCTGCTAATTTTGACTGTCTATATCCCTTTCCTGCTCTCCTTCATAATTTGACATCATTTCCGATTTCAAACCCTATTTCTTGGCCGCGTTCAGGTAACTTCCTGTACTCCTGTTGATTTGTATACTTAGAGGCTAGCTGTTTCCAGTCCTTGTGCTAAGCTAAGCTAACCGGCTGCTGGTGCTAGCTTCATATGTACTGTACAGACATGAGAGTGGCATCAGTCTTCTCATGAAACTCTTTGACAAAAAAAGGGAATAAGTGTTTTTCCTTATTCCTCTAAAACAATCTTAGCTTCAGTCACTGCAGTATTTTAGGCAGCAAATTATACTAACATCTGTGCCTGTATGTATCATGATTTGTTGTATAGCTTTAAATACAGTATGTCACTGGGATTGGTGCGATTGTGTCAGTTAGACTAGATTCTGATTTGTAACCCCACAATAGAGGGTTTCTCTCCTCATCCTTGTATCTGTGCTCTGGACTGATCTTGAATTTCCCAAGTCGATACTCTCCTACAGAGTGACATGCTAACTGATTTATAACGGTCTGCAAACGCCTCCACACATCCGCAGCACTGAACGGTTTCTATCGATTGAGTGTTATTGCTACTAGCGCTAAAATGGATTAGAAACTGTGTGTTTGTACCTGCATGTCGTCTCCTCGGAGGACATTCCCTGAGAGGTCCAGATGGACCAGGCTGCTGGGGATGGACGGGTTGGCACTCAGTGACTGACAAAGGCTGTTCACCCCTGCAACACACACACACACACATGCAATGTCAGCATTATCACAACCCTCAAGCCTCCTGTTTTGACAGCACATGAAGGAAATATCAGTGGGTGAAAACAGGAAAGAACGGGTTCAGAATGTAGAGTGACTGCATGGAAAGGGAAAAGAGCAAGTCTTCTCATGGTGGTGTAAATGTAATGCTACACCTTTGTCACTGTAAGTCTATGTTAAGAATGAGGCTTCTTTTATTTTATGTCACAAGAAGATATATCAAACTAAATTCATTCAAGGCATGACTCCAACATCAAGCTCTCAACAACCTCATGAAGTGCTGCTGTCATTCAACTGTTTACGACGTGAGAGACAGAGATTGTATGGTCGTCTTTGCATGCATGGATTTCTATTGCATGGTGTGCGTGTGATGTCGTTATTCTCTGTGTACAACCTCTGACCCGTGTCAAGTCTATCACATGGCTGACACACTGAACTAGCAGTGAATCAAGGTGTGACTGTCCAATGACGGACTCGACAGAGATAGAAAGGTGAGAACAGATGAAAAGGGGGGAGTAAAAAAGGAAAAACTGTGAAACATACACAGAAATAATAAAGATGAGATAACAAGAGAGACAAGATTTCTGCAATGGAAGTAAACATTTTCAAGTTACATTGAACTGGAATTCACAAGATCAAAACCATCTACTTCAGCTTTATCACAATCAGTGCTAAAAAAGATGAAAATATCTTCAATCCTTTACTTTTGCTCTAAGCATTGGGGGCTTTTGGGGTTTGGATTATAGATCGGGCCTTTAGCTAGACGAGCAGGGCTCAGTTTAAGCAGAGCAGCCCTCTCGCTAACCCTACACTGTGAAATATGATAGCTCTTTATTGATTGCCTGAGAGCAGAGCATGTTTACAGAGGGTCCCTAAAGACGGTGCCCGATGCGTTTAGCTTGGGTGAGAACCAAGAAGAAATTTTACCTGCAAGTGGTTGTTGACAGCTGCTACATTTAATCTAGAAATTATAACAAGAATGACAACAAATCCCCAGCAGAAAAGCAATCATCCCTTTCATAGAATTTCATTAAAGGCCATTACTGCAGAAGGATTTTTCTTTTGCCAAGAAGTTACGGCTCTACTGATTGAAGGAAAATGGTCGAGTAAGCAGTATTTATGGAAATAAAAAACATGAATACTGTTTACAGATTGTCTCTTCCGCACACTCGCACATTACAAACACTACAACACATTGTTCTTCTTCTCCCTCTCTCACTCACAGTGTTAATAGTGCAATAATTAGGTGTCATTGGCATCCTAGCGGTAGGTGTGATTAGATTAGTGGAAGATGTGGATTGCGTCTGATGACAGGAGCTCATGTAAATTAAAACTCAAACAGGAGAGCAGGCTGATCACAACACAATATTAGTAATATTTTTTGTAATTGAATCACTTCAACCAACTCCATTTCAAAACTGGATGTGTTTTCATTTATCATGTATTAGGAACTGTATACATATAGCACATACCTTTGGGTGATAGTGAGGTTTTAGAGAAGTTTAAATGCTTGAGCCCCTTACGAAGTTTGGCAAACTGAGCACCCAGGGTGGAGATACCTGCAGCAAGGGAGAGGAAACAGAAAAGGGACGATGATTCTCCTCATAGGGACTCATGAACAGACAAAATATTAATTCTATACACATAAACAGAAACGTTTAAATGTCTATCAAAGCAAAATTACTCAGAGCCCAAATGTCAAAAAGAATATGGTATAGTTTTGTTTAAATAAGATCACATTCAAAAGATCATTGTGGTAAATTTTACATGAGAAAAAATAAGCCAGAGATGTAAACCCCAGAAATCTATCGTATATTTGGTGGAATGTGTCTTTAACTCATTAGAATAGAGGTGATGAAATATTAAACTTGTTGCTCTCACTGCACTGTAAGCAGTGAATAGAAAAATCAATATACTCTACACATGTGACAGGCTGTGGTGTAAATAGTATACATGAATAATGCACATTTAAGACTTGGCAAGCAAAATCTGAATGTTTAATGTCTTCAATATTTCGCTTTGGTAGGAGATTTACCTTACGTACCAGATGTAGAACAGAGTCGTAAAGAACAAAGTACAGTTGAGAGTATAACACACCGCAGACATTAGACTACATTAAAGCAGATATCTTACCTCTGTCCTCCAGTGGGTTGTTAGCAAGATTAATGGTGGTGAGTCCTGAGCTGGGGTTGTGGGCCAGGGCAGCAGCTAGCTTCTGAGCAAAATCACTAAAGTGTGGGAAAGAGTGTAGCCGTTATGTGTGTATGACGAAATATACAGTACGTGTGCAACCTATCAAAAAGGTTTAGCGACATAACTATCATTTTCTGGTCATTTGACTAGTACAAAAGAAAATGCAGATTTTTGTTTGTTGTTATGGTGACCACGCCCATCAGTGTTGTCCCAGCCCGCCGGGAAGAGAGCGGACGCAGCTCCGGAGATTGATGGCGGGCTATTAGCTCGGTAGCTTGTAACCAGTGTAGCATTAAAGCATGCCAGGTGGTCTGCTAGTTAGCTATCTAGCTTGCTAATTCCACCATGCTTTAATGCTACACTGGTTACAGAAAATGAGAGAAAAAGAAGTTGTCACTCACCTGACCTACGCTGTGACTAGAGTGTGTGGATGAAGCATTACATTTGACTAACTTACTCTGCCGCTTTGTAACGTTCCTACTCCACTGCTCGTTTAAGTCGCTACAGTAAAACCTCACCTCAGTGACTTAAACGAGCAGTGGAGCAGGCGACTTGCAGTAAGTCTGTATAGTTTATACATTCGATAGCTGTATGGGTAGGTCGCAATTGCAATGGTATGTAAAAATGGCTACCCCTCCTACCATTCTGCTACGTTGATTTAAATGAGATTGTCCCGTCAACTCTTTTTTTCTATTTCTATGGATCCTACGTTTACCAGCAGTTTCTAACACAGGCTCTCTGCTAAAAATGTGTAGTTTCCAAGTGATTGCACTGGAGTAATTTTCTCACACAAAGCTCTGCCAGCAGTACTCTTCATTGTGAGTTAATTGACCTTGACATGTAACTTAGAAAATTGGTGGGGGCTCCTTTTAATAGTTTGCATTATCTCACGTTTTGAGTCCTGCGTTGTCCAGAACCAACTCTTCCAGTCGACTGGAGCGAGACACTACCCGAAGGATCTGCTCACACACATCTGCAGACTGAAGACACACACGTACATGTACACAACACAGATGTCAGAAAAAACAAAAAAAACATTTGTTATACATAATTTTACAGCTGGTATAATTTAGACATAAGCACCTCTAAATTTACTTTAGGTTTTTTGTTAGTGCTTGAAACAGTGGACAGTAAGGGTGATATGCAAAGACGGAGATATAATATTACATATTATGAGTCTCATGCTCACAGCAGTATCTCAGCTTTTAATCAAAAGCATACAAATATACTAATTAACTGAACCAGGTTAAAATGCACTTTTATCTAGAACAGCAACGCTTGGATTGAAACGTTCAAGGTCATAGAAATAACAAAGAAATTCACTTTTGGGGAACATGATTCCCTCAAGTGTTCGTGTGAAAAACTCTGTTAAACTGCTCTTGGAAGTTGTTCATGTATGCTAATTAAAGCAACCCTGCAGAACGTTAGGAAATCCCCAGCATGCAAGTGAATACCGTCTCTTTCCTTAAAGACCATTAATGCGTGACAAGGAGAGACTGGGGACTGCAGACTTTAGTCACTTTAGAGGGAGAAAAGTTATCTCACTTCTGTGGTCTCAACAACACTGCAGGATAGACAGTCGGGGGAGCAAAGGCACTTATATTTAGACAAAATTAAAAATTCAACAGTTGGACGTCCGTGTCCTACCTAGATGTTCACTGACCCACTTCACTGTGTGCTGCGTCATACTCAGACATGTAGACAAACACACATCCTGCAGCAACTGCAGTAACTCTGATTATTCTATGCTAATTATATGCACTGATTCATAACACAAACATTTTTAGTCATACACACTTTACTGGACCATTGTTTTGTTGTTATTCTTGGTAATTGGCATTAATGCTACAAGGGCCTGTCTCTCCCAGCAAGCAGCCTCAGTTTGGCCAAAACACTGCCGACATTGTCCCACACTGTTATCTACAGTGAGGGGGAGAGCAAGGAGAAAAGGAGAGAGGGGTAATGGAGAGACAAGAGAAGGAGAGATAGAAGAAAAGGACTGTTGTTCACATGTTTACTCTCTGAAACTGTGAGTATTACAGAAAAGGAATAAAAATGATGGAGGGCAATGAGGGATGACGCATAATACAGAAAAAGCAGATGTGAGGGTAGTGAGGGATGAAATGGAGAACAAGAAAGGAGAGAAGAGTCAGTCATGGAGTAACAGATAGAGAGGGAACATACAAAGGAGCCTGTATTTTCACAATACAAATGTTGCGTACAGCACATTTAACACCCATTAAACAAGAGCCTTGTCATGCTGTGCTGTTCTGACCCTCAGCCTGCTCAAATACAACACATACTGTGCGATCATGAGGTAATCAGGAGGCAAGTGCTCTTTTATCGCTGCTGTTCCCTCCTTTTCCTCTCCTCCTTTCTCATTTTCGGCTCAGCATCTTGATTAGACCACAAGACAAACAGCCTGATTGAACTGAGGATGAGCAGCATAATCCCTCGCTGTGATGGCCGGCTGCATTTGTGTGTGAGAGAGTGTTTGTGTGGACATGTGTGTCTTATATTATTCAGTCCACTGCGCTGAGAGATTCCGTATCTGTTTGACTGAGATGGTTAGACTGTAATTTAAGCCTGAGACTTGTGCATTTCATGTTTCACATCTCCCTCAACACTCATTTCTTCTTTTCGTTTTCTTGCTGCTTTATGACATTTGTTTTTTAGATTCTTCTCTATGCAACTGTGCACAGTTATACAGATACTCATTGTTGCCCTTGAGTTGAACTTGTTCCTCTTCAGTTTATCTCCTGCTTTGGCTTCATTCTTTAGATCTGATCTCTTTCTTGATACCGTCTGACTCATTTCCTTATTCATCTGGCATCTCACCCATTCATTCTGTCCACTGACCTCTCCGCTGGCCTTATGGTTCTGTCAGACTTAAGAGTCTTTCACTCTGTTTCCTTCTTATTCTTCTTTCTAAGTTGTTACTGTTTCCATTGGCACAGGATCAAAACAACTCAAAATCACACTGCAGAGCACATCCATGCAACCCTTGACTTTCTATTATCACCATATAAACATGCACACACATAAAATAATAGGAAAATAAGACTGAAGTTTCCTTAAAAACACCCAAAAGAGTTTCTGTTGCATTGAAGAGCTACCATATATATATACACAAAATCTGCCTCTGAATTTGAATATGTGCTGAAACCTTCCCACCACAGAAGCCTGAGGGTCTATTATAATACACAGTAATCTGGGACAGAAAAGACACACGTTGGTGCACATGTGCCTGTGTGAGTATTTGAGCCTAAATATGCACATGGCACGGCGAGGGGCAGGATTTTAAAATTCAATACAAAAGGAATAGTCTGTGACGGAGGCATGAGATAATTGTTTGGACTGAGGAAGCTGCGTGTGGTAATTGGTAAGACTGAGCGAAGCCTTGAGACGGGGAGTTAGTAATGGAGTGCTGCAGGGGGGCAGCAGCCTGAAACATTGAGCCCCTTTGTCTCGTTAGGATTAAGAGTCTTATCACACGAGAACATTAGACTGATCCTCAGTCAACAGACAGGAGGAGAAGATGGAGGAAACAAAGAGAAAATATTCTGTACAGGGAGATACATACAGGTAAATTGTTAGGCAAAGCTAGAGTGAGAGACGTGTAATGTAGTTCTTTATTTAGAAGTTCTGAGCTTTAACTACAGGCTAGTTTTTAACGACGACAACATTCAAACTTCTGCTTTTCATCAGAATTTAATGAATGAAGAATGTAAGCCTGTTAGTTGGTCAGTCGGTCTGTCAGTCCACCCTAGTCCCCCACTTTAGTCCAGGCTCAAAACTTTAATCTGTCCAGTACTTTGGTTTAATAAATACCAGCAAAAGCAATGATACGCCCAACAGCCTCAGCTCTACTTTATGTTTAGGGCAAATTAGCAAATGTTAGCGTGCTAACGCGCCAAACTCAGATGGTAAACATGGTTGGCACTGAGCAATATACAGTACAATACCTCCAAAACATTAGCATGTAAACCTTATCATTGTGAGCATGATGACGTTAGCATTTAGCTCAAACCACTGCTGTGTCTAGCCTCACAGAGCTTCTAGCATGTCCGTGGACTCTTTGTCTTATTTGCATAGTGATTCTCCACATTTAGCATAAATCAGCTGGTGTCCAGCCTATCACTGTCTGTGCAGCTGTCAAATACCGTATCTCAGTATTTTACAGATGGACGGACAGAGAGACCTCAGTTCTCACCCCATGTTTTACTGTATGGGAAAAATAAGTGCAGTAAGGAAGTGAGAAGCAGGACCTTTACAAACGTTAGAGGAATAGAGAACAAACTGACAAGCAGGTAGACAGGGAGAGACAGATCTATCCGTTTATCTTAAGTAGTGATGCTCCTCACTATTTAACTCTGAGATGGGATTATGTCTGGATTATTTTGCCATATTGTGGCAGCAGACTAACACTGTGATAATGTTTACCCAACATAATGTACAGTGATGTACAAACTGAGCCGACATGATTAGTGAACAGATGAGAGGAGGATTTTCAGAAAAGGCTGTACTAACCAGTTTGTAGTCCTTGGTGGAGAGCTTGGTGAACCACTGGTTAAACTCCAGCACTGCTATTATTGCCACCAGATCCCTGAGGAGGAAAGAAAAGGCCACAGCTGCAACTATATATTGTTCTTCATCAGTGCCACCTTAATTTAGTGTTGACTTCAGCAAATTTTTACTTGAAAATAAATCATGTCAGACCTGCAATAGCTCTCTCATCTTTTAGTCTAGTGTTTCTCTTATCCCAAGACATGGCCTCATCTGTGTGCAATGCTTTTCATATTATGTGCTATATTCTTATATTTGATATATATGTTTTTATATTTTTCTGTGCTAACACTCACCTGTTCTCCAGATGGCTGAAGTCCTGCAGGTTGAGTTCTCTAGTGTCTTGTGTCAAATAGATGGTGTCCACATCCTGCAAGGGAAACAATTAACCAAAGCGAGTGTTAACAAACATGGCTGTTAGCAAAAATACACATCTCCTAGCAATTCCTTGATGAGACATATAGAAACTAGTGTTTACATTTGTTTTGTGATTAATCACATTTTTATGCGCAAAATTCAATAATGAATTCAAAAGTAGTGTATTGCGCACTTTTATTTTAAAAGTACTACAATATGACCAAAAGTGCAATAAAATTTGGTTTGCAAACACTTAAAACAAATAATGTGCTTTTTAACAGCGGTATTCCCTTTTCACAGTAGTTAAAATACAGTTATAATGATTGTGATAATAGATATTCAGCCGGTGTTCAGAACTTTATTTTCATGTGTGTAATAGATTTCAATTTGAAATATACACCTTGAAAACTGCAAACCTATCTACGTCATGTTTTTTTTATGTTTGTTAAATTCTCAGTAGCGATAACTAAATGATATGCTTATTATACATATTACAAACAAAAAACTTAAAAAACTCTAATATGTGTGCTATTTGTTATAAATGTACGTTGGTACATAGACGGTGATAAAAAGCTGTGCTTGGAGGGACTTAGGACCCAGGGGAATGTAGGTGAAGCAAGGAACGTGGAGGGAGTCTGTACCTGCATGTGGAAATTATGCTAATACAGAGTTGCAGTTAAGAACAGTTTGTTCTCATGTGCTTATATGTTTATTTAAAAACACGACAATATGTATTTTGATATTGTCACGTTTGATACTGTAACGAGACGATCGTGCGCGCGTGTGTGTGTGTGAGACAGGAGGGACCGATGGTGACGGACCGGGGGGGGGCAGCAGCAGCAGCAGCAGCAGGAAGAGACGCCAGTCAAACACGCACACACTGTTCACCGCTCGCTGCCCGGTTCTTTTGTTAAAAATGTCCGCTTAATAATAAAATATAAAAAAAAAACTGCGTTAACGCGCAATAAAATAATTGTCGGCGTTAATTAATTAATGCATTAACTCAATATTAACGCGTTAACTTACCCAGCCCTAATAGAAACTCATAGAAACAAGCAAGTGCACAGAGCAGATGAAACATATACGGAGCCATTTTATTTGGGAAAAGAAAGAGCAAGACCATCAAAAAGATTTTGAGAAATCTAAAGACACAAAGGAGACTGGTACTGTATTCATACTGTTGTGGCTATCCTATTCATCAAAGGGCTTTATTCAGTTTCATGTCAGCCAGCCAACAGCACTGACGCACAGTTGAACCAGGATCTGTCAAAACTGTGCCTCTGCACAAAGGAATGCAAACAATACTGACCCACTGCACCTCTTCCTTGTAAGGCAGCCCCAACCAGTCACAGACACATCTGTACATCTGAGAAAACCCCCCTGTGCAGAAAGAGAGAGAACGCAACGAAAAAATAGAAATAATAGAAAACGTTGGCATCTTAACAAAGAACTGTGGGATGGGGATTGGGCAAACATGCATGTAATTTCAAACAATTTTATCACAAATGACAATTTCTTTGATCCACCATGTAAAACTACTATACCATTGATCTAAACTCACTGTATAAATGACTGTAGCCCCCCAACACACACACACACACACACACACACACACACACACACACACACACACACACACAGACTGTAGAGTCACAAATTCTTACCACAAGGTCCAGGCTCAGCAGGCTTGTTGTTCTCCCACAGAGTCTGCAGAGAGATCAGCCTGTCTGGAGGCTCCATGCAGAGCTTCTTCATCATTTTACTGAGAAGAGAAGACAGATTAAAACATAATTTAGTCATCCCATTTTTACATTTCCCAAATATTGTCGCTGGTGAAAATGTTCAAAAGCCTATAATCTTTTTAAAAGCTTCTAAAACAGGCAGCTCCAGGCTATTTTCTTACTGCCTTACTTGTCAGTGGTCATTTTTGAAAGCAGGAAGCTGCAGAGGGCTGCTGAGTGCTCCAATATGAACTACATTTAAATAAACTATACATTTAAATTCTAATGTAAAAAACAACAAACAAAAATGTAGAATTCAATGCAGCGTTAAATTGACTGCAGCTCAACACATCAGCCTCTCTGTCCAGTCAAAGACTTTGTCCTGTTTGCAAGACGAGGTTAAAAGAGTTTATGGTTTTAAATCTGTGATCATTTCTGCATTCATATTCATGCTTCCTGTTCTCAACAAAACATATTAAAGGAGATTCACATCCTCATTATGAGATGATATGTTGATGCATGTTCTTTTGGACATAAAATACAGTATACTTTAGCTGTGACTCAACCGAGATCTGACTGTTGCACCTGGTTAAACTCTCGGTGTTAGAAACATTTTCAGTTATTTTTTAGAGCACCCACGCAGACATTTATGATGGAAATACTGTCGGATTAATTAAATACATCTTTATTAGGAATGATTGAAATGTTCTTAACATGACTGAAACATGACCACATGAATGTTTTTGTTGCACACAATCAAACACGCATGCCGGTGTAACTCACCTTGGTTGTAGACCGGGACATATCCTGAGCAGACAGTTTCCTATGTGAGCGACCACCTCATTGACCTCCTCTGTAGAGAGCAGCTTCAGGGAGAAGGAGCCACGCTCGTACTCGATGAACAGCTAAAAAGGACACATCATTAATTAGTGATGCACACCAGCATGCATGGTTTCACCTAAACCCGCTTCAACCACAGTTCTACTTCTTCAGACTAGTTAATCATCTTTCTTTCTTTCTTTCTTTCTTTCTTTCTTCCATCCACTGAGTCTAAATACAATCTACCAAATAAGAATAGTTTGTTGGCAGTGAAAGGACGTAACATGAATTCATTATGTGTCTATATACATATATTTATGTGACTTTCATGTTCCACTTTTCTGCCTGTCTACTCCACTGAATCTACCCACCAATAATATAATTCACAAGAATAAAAGCAACACATTTATCTGTCCACTCAACAACATCTACATCCCTCATCTTTGTCTTAAGTAAAAGTAAAGATTTAACGACATTTATTTAAGACTGGCTGACCACTTCAGTGCTCGCTGCAATTATGCAAATGCTGATGTTAGGCGATACATGCCTCATCTATAGGCCAAAATTAACATAATCCTTGCTGATACTTACAAAACATGGGAGACCATCAGTCAAGATATTAAGAGGACTGACATCTCTTGAGATGAGTGTGAGGGAGGTTCAGCTGCAGGAATGGTGTGGCTAGTGACGGATTATTATATTTTCTCGGTAGATCCTGCTGACTGACAGCTGGCCAGCTCTGGTCAAAAAGCCAAATGGAATCATTAATGGACCCGGATCTGTTTTTTTGTTGTGTCTCGTACATTAATCATGTTTTAAAGATTATACTTGCATATTTTCCTTTCCATCCACTCAGTGTCTACCACTGTAGTATATATCTGTTGTGATTACAGGCGCTGTCCTTAAACTGGATAAGTTGGGTTCAAGTACCCATATCAGCAAACAGCCATCCTGCTCAAGTGTCCCTGAGCAAGACATTTAAGGCTAAGCTTCTGCAGCATCCCTTCACTGAAGAGGACTCTGACCTTTGACCCAACCAGAGAAGAGGGATGAATAAAATGTGCATTAATGTAAAGATGGCAATTTGTTTTGCAAAGCAGAGTTGCATGCTGTAGAGAGAAAGGGATGCAAGGCTAGCAATTTCCTTCTGCTTCCAGTCTTTATGCTAAGCTAAGTTTCCTCTTGGCTCTAGCTCCATACTTAACACAGAGACACAAAAGTGGTATCAATCTTTTCATCCAACTCTCGCCAAGAAAGCAAATGAGTGTAATGCTGTCAGAGTGTGCTGGACACCGTTTTACTGATAGTTTCTTTACCTGTGTAGGCTTGTTACAAGCAATCCCCTGGATCTCCAGGTAATTAAAGGAGTGTTCCACCTAAAACAGAGCACAGAAATCACCATTAAAATACTTTTCCTGTGTCAGGCATAGTTATGGCCTCTTAACATCCTAAAGGTCAGACGAGAGACAATAAAAGAGATATTAAAGTTTGCTAGTTTCAATTCTTCTTCATTACAGCATGATATTCATAAAGTAAATTATGGTCCCATTAAGAGTAAAATAGACCATAAAGCAGGGTATGCTTGAGGGAATGCTACCTTGTGATTGACAGGTCATTACCCAGGCAACATCCGGTCTGTGGGTTTGCTCATGTTTTTGACTTAGAACTTTAGCTCATTCACAGTGTGTTTTCAGTTAATGGGAGTTAGTTGTAACCTTTTTGGTAGCCTAAAAATGTCTTATTCAGCATTCGGTTGTACTTAGCTCCACCCTCTCGTGTTACTTCTGTTTGCAAAAAAACAAGATGGCGACAGCCAAAATGCCAAACTTGAGGCTTCATAATGGCAGTTCACAAACCCATGAAGTAACGGTGACTACGTACACTTCTTATAAACAGTTTACGTGTGCTTGTGTGAGAGGATGCAGTATGTATACTGTATCTGTGAGAGTAATTGTGTGTATAATAACAGCAGTCTAGTACAGTGACTGTCTGTCTGAGGAATGTTGTGTAAAAATATGTCTGTTCCATAATGGATAGGTAGGGATGCAGTCATTTCTTTTTTCTTCTTTCTTTTTGCTCCTATGCAGACTTCTTTATCACTGACTAACACATTAATGCATTTTTTTCTGGGCAACATTGGACACATTTGTGGGTTCAAATGAAAACTGAGATTGGGGGATGAGATCCTGTCCCTTAATTGTTGAGCTAAATCAGCTCTTTAATGAGTATTTCATCTCTGCCGGCTGAATTCATTTAATATGCAACCACTATGGGATGCACTGCTCATTTCCATGCTCATTTGCAAGAAAGCATTTGTTCTGAATCACTTGTAGTTTTACACAGAGAAGACACAATAGAATTTTTTTTCTCTTTACAGTGTTAACAGTTTGCTTCATGAATTGTCTGAATTGAGAGTAAGAAAAAGGCCTCCGCTTCCTTTTTCTATTCACCTCCAGAAATACTTTTCAAGACAAGACAGGCTACAGACAGCCATCCGTACCTTCTATTTCTTTTTCAAGAGAGAATTTCAAGATAGAGAAAAGCAACAGCCTGCCTTTCCATACCAAAAAAGGACAGGGAAAGATCTCCTTTAATGTGAGAGGGCGGAACCTGTGAATACAAATGCCTACTCCTGTACACGGAGCTCACAGTTTTCCTCCCTTTCTTTTTGTCCAACACAGACATATAGCACAGTGCCTGAAGGCAGGCCAGGGAGCAAGGCCAGACTATTCCAGGTGGGCTCAGTGTTCCTGAGGCTTGGCTCATAGATGAGAGGAGGGAGAGGATAAGCAGACTGTCTGTCTTCTGACAGACAGTCCACTGTCTGACTACAGTAAGCAGTGTGTGTGTGTGTGTGTGTGTGTGTGTGTGTGTGTGTGTGTGTGTGTGTGTGTGTGTGTGTGTGTGTGTGTGTGTGTGTGTGTGTTATTTCTTGTGGTTGAGCACTCATGTTCGGTCTACGAGCTGAAAGAATTCCACAAGTACCACAATTGTTGGTACAATGTAAACAAGCACACATCTCATCATTTCCATCCCATAATTCAATTATGTGGATTGATTATTCAAAAGGCATTAGCTGTTACAGCCTTACTTTATCTGGTTGGACCATAGCTTACAGTATGGTGGCTAATGTAAGCAAACCTTAGGTAGACGCAACTGCATAACTGACATAGTAGGAGTATAGGAGGCTACATAATATATTACAGTTTATTACTTGTGTCTTATTACGCACACACATTTATTTAATGTGTTAACACCTAGGTTCAGCATAAAGACTGGTACAGTATTACAGTAGACAAGTACAAGTAGTACAGCAGTATATATCGTTTTGATATGTGAATTGCAAACTATTTGTTAGATGCTACAATATGCAATAAACAGCGTCCAAATCAGTTCATTTTATTTGGCCAGTAAATAGCATAATAGCAAACCAAATTGAGGGCCAGCCAATGATAAGTGAGCCCGTGGATAAATAAGAGTTCTAGCCAAAGGCAAGACCTCATGCTAGGAGGGGTAGGGAGGAACCAAATGCCAAATAGCGTTCACTCAATCGTTCAGTGTCCGTCTGTCACTTTAACCACTCTCCTCCACTTTTGTTTCTGTTGTATTTTCATGGAGACCCCAACTTTTAATGTGTTCATGCAGAGGTTAGTTTGGTGTGCAGAGAATGGGTTTAGGATTAGAGATGGTGGACATTAGGATGCTGTTGCATCGAGCAACAACAATAAACTGTAGATGTTGGGATTTATAAACGTGTCTGTAAGTGAGATGCTGTAAATGCTTACTGTCATCTTTTCTTTCATAAACCATAATTATAACATAAAGCAGAAAGTAGAGAGGGATAAAGACAGAGTGTACAGGTATGTAAAATGAACAGCAACAAGAGGCTACATAAAAAGCAAAGAGGCAAAAGGGAAGAAACAATGAATGAATGTGTGTTTGTGTGTGAGAGAGCATGTGTGCATGTTTGGGATGAGACACTGACAGACTGTAAGGCCCTGAAGCTCCTCAAATGGAGCCAATCGGAGGCACAGACACAAAAAACCCCGCTGAGAAGTGCATGAGAGGGCTACAGGGGGATTTCAACTATACTACTGAGAGACGAGAGATACACAGTAATGTGTTTAACTACTGCAAATATATTTACTTCAATAAAGCTGTGGGCTCAGAAGAGCATTGCTGCGAAAATGCCCTCCTACTGATTGTTGTCTTATGTGTTTTCAATGCATCTTTGGGGATTCCAGACAGATATGCGTCTAACATATGATGGATCAAATGCAGTGTCTACAATACTTCCAGTTGGCCAGAAGCACAAATCAACACCCAACACTGTCTCAGCTTTGATTCAACAAAAAACGTAACCTAGAAAACTGAACAGCTGGAACAGTGAGCAGAGGCTAATCTTCATTTGCATTTGACTCCTCTCCACTGTAATATAGATTTCACATTTAAAAAATCAATACAAGGACAGATACTGTTAAAGTCAGATTTTTATGGATGTTGGCATGCTTCATCTTTTAAAAAAGACAGTGTGCAGTAAGAAGAAACCGCACTCTGATCTGAACAAAAAAAAGATCCTTAAGTCATTTGTTTTCAATATATTGGGCTGTCACACATTTTTTGAAAATGTGGGAAAGACAATATTAAACTAGGATTGGACTGATCAGCATGATTTAAAAAATAGTGAGAGATTTAGTGGCAACATGATGAGTCAATTAATTATTCCATTATTGACAACAATTGTAACAACCGATTAATCCCTTTAAACATTAATCAAGGAAAAAAATAGCAAACTGGTTTCACCTTCTCTTATGAGAGGATTTAGTGTTTTGTGTTTTTTAATATACCTTTGTATACCTCTTTAAGTTTGGGGATTTTTGGATGCAGAAAACATGCTATTTAAATAATCACTTTTGTGATGGGAACTTTTCACTACTAAAAATACTAAAAGATGAAATGCTAATTATCCATAGTTGCAGAGGGTTCCTTAAAACCAAACAATGAGTACTTTACAGATTCAATTAGATTCAATTGAAGACATTGTAGGTTATCCCTGCTGACCTTTGGCACAGTGGTGAGTGGGGGAAGAAAACCAGATGGGAAAGGCACGGAGCGAGACAGGGATGAAGAGAGAAGGAGGTAATCTGGGTTGTTGGAGAAGAAAGAGACGATGAGGGTGAGAAAGCTGAACGAATGGCTTAAAGGAAGAAAAGGAGAGGAGAGTAGAGGTGATCTGTGGCTGTAATCTGGCTGAGCAGAGCCAACGGAGAAAGGGATTGAGGTTTTTCTGAAAGCCAGCAGGAGAAGGGATTCTGCTTCGCGTGTGTTCAGGCTGCATCACCTAATGTTTAAAATAAAAAAAAACTAAAAGAGCCTTTTGCTTCCACAAAATCAAATTCACAAGATGCACCTTCAGAAAGTTCCATAACTTCTCTGGAAAGTTTCCTCTAGATGTTGTGTCTTCATTAAAACAAGTGAAGTTGAACAACAAGAGTAACATCCAAAGTAGGGAAACAAAGTACATTAAAGAGATGTAAAGAGGTTTAAAAAAAGAGAACAAGAAAGAGACAAACAAAGACACAGACAGACTGACACATACAGTAAAAGAGATGAGGGGGGTTAGTGCTTCAGAAAGGAGGTGTCTACGAAATCCCTCCAGATGAGATGAGAGAACACCAATAGAAAACAGATGGAGAGCCAGCTAAATAAGCAGATCTTGAACCTGCAGCTCACAACACTGGAAACATATAACGTCACGTGAAACAGGGTTAGCTTGAGTGTTCTTTATGGCCTCCTCTAACCCCACTAAACCAATGAATCACTTCTCATGCAATCAATCAATCACCTAAACTGTCCCTGGAGGCATTTATTGACTGGAAAGCATACAGCTTTTTGTAGGGCAACTGTATTTCCTGGACCTGGTACAAGAGATGATGTTATGTTATCTTGTGACTGATCTGTGAAGTGCCACTCTCTCCTACCAGAAGGATCGTCAGTCCAGATACTGCGGTTTGCAGTCTGTTCCTATGTACAATCACAGCCCTGTTAGGTTTTGTGAATCTCTGCTTTGGTTTGTGTGTGTAGTCTGACAATGGGATGTTTTGTGACATTATAACTACTACGGAAGACACAATTAATTAGCGCTTAACCAATACACAAATTTAGCCCAGATTTTCCACTCACAAACAGTTGAGTTGGTGGAACAAAATCCTCAGATCTGCATTGGCTCAGCGCTCACAAATCAGCACTGGAGCGATATTTGTGAACTGTTAAAAGGCGCGTGCAGAGAGGCTCGACGATTCCCTGCAGATGCACCCTTGATATCTAACAGGCTAAATATCTGGACCTGACGGGATGATGTTGGGGAGCTACACAGCCAATGAGAGCGCAAGACATGGGTTGAGAGAAAACCTGGGAGAGGGGTTGTCTTTAACAATAGGACCTTTATCGTTTGTGTTACATTTGTAACATGGCCCAACATTTTTGTTGCACTTAGAGGAAACAGGCTATGAATAGTACATATATGAGGAAACAGGCTATTTTGTGAACTCGTGTGCCAATGACAACATTAACAAGCATGACTACCAGCTCTTTACCCTCGCAAGACTACTGGAGGGATTCTGGGAGTTTAAACCAGTCTATATGTGCTTTGTGGACTTGGAGAAGGCTTTCGACCGGGTCCCTCTGGGGTTCTTGTGGGGGGTGCTGCGGGAGTATGGGGTGCCGGACCCATTACAATGGGCCATCCGGTCTCTGTACGACTGCAATAAGAGCTGTGTCTGCATTCTCGGCTATAAGTCAGACATGTTCCCGGTGGGTGCTGGCCTCCGCCAGGGCTGCCCTTTGTCACCGGTCCTGTTCGTGAGTTTCATGGACAGGATATCTAGGCGCAGCCAGGTGGTGGAGAACGTCAGGTTCGGAGGTCTCGGGATCGCCTCTCTGCTGTTTGCAGATGATGTGGTCCTGTTGGCCTCCTCGGATCGTGACCTCCAGCATTCACTGGGGAGGTTTGCAGCCGAGTGTGAAGCGGCGGGAATGAGAGTTAGCACCTCCAAACCTGAGGCCATGGTGCTCTGCCGGAAAGCGGTGGATTGCTCCCTCCAGGTGGGGACGGAGTGCCTACCTCAAGCGAAAGAGTTCAAGTATCTCGGGGCGGATCGGTGCAGTGGATCGGTGCAGCGGATCGGTGCGGCTGCAGCAGTAAAGCAGGCGCTGCACCGGACCGTCTTGGTGAAGAGGGAGCTGAGCCGGAAGGCGAAGCTCTCAATTTACTGGTCGGTCTACGTTCCTACCCTCACCTATGGTCACGAACTCTGGGTTGTGACCGAAAGGACAAGGTCACGGCTACAAGCGGCCAAAATGAGTTTCCTCCGTAGGGTGGCCGGGTTCAGCCTTAGAGATAGGGTAAGGAGCTCAGACATCAGGAGGGAACTTGGAGTTGAGCTGCTACTCCTTTGCGTCAAAAGGAGTCAGCTGAGGTGGTTCGGGCATCTAATTGGGATGCCTCCTGGGCGCCTCCCACTGGAGGTTTTCCGGGCACGCCCAACTGGGAGGAGACCCAGAACACGCTGGAGGGATTATATCTCCCAGCTGGCCTGGGAACGCCTCAGGATCCCCCAGTATGAGCTGGAAAATGTTGCGGGGGAGAGGGAAGTCTGGGTCAGCCTGCTTCGCCTGATGCCACCGCGATCCGACCCCAAAAAAGCGGAGGAAAATGGATGGATGGATGGACTACAAGGTTCCGCAGATTTTTTTAACAAAAAATCGTGACATAACATACAGTAGTTTGGAGACCAAATATACTACATGGATTCTGAAGGATACCAGAAGGATTCTGGTTAAAGATCCTGTAGTGTCACCGATTATGTAGTGTGAAAAACACAAGGACTTTAAAACCCCCGATTACAAGACAGCAAGTCGTGTAATGTGAACAGCACATCAATATGAAGACTTTTAAAGTTGTGTGGTGTAAACTTGGCTTGAAGGCACCCTGAGGTGAGATTGTTTTGCCTACTTTGGTTTCCAAGGTCAAAAATTAAATTTGAACATCTGCATTACCATAACAACTGGGCATGGCAATCCCATTTCTAATTCTACTTATCCAAGCTCAGGGTTGCAGGGTGCTTCCAGCACCATGGGCCTGTTTACAAAAGCTAGCAGGCCAGACCCAGTGGGTCTGAAGTCTGGTGTGATATGTGATACTGGCAGATGAGATAATAGTTGAGAGAGTTAAAGTTGTTGAACTGGTGCTGCTGGAGGTTTTAGTGAACATCTGCATTGTATTACTGCACTGCTGGTTTTCATGTGGCAGAGGTGAAAATATTGCTGGTAAAGATGATGACAGATGTTTCATTGCTGGTGATGGCACTAACAATTGCCATCTGTGATGCATTATGGCACAGTAGTTCCAAGTTAAAAAAAATAATGAAACAGTAGTGTCAACCAGCAGTATAACTGCAATATAACCAATCTACTTAATCCACTCTACAGCACACACAAACTAACTTGGATAACAAAAGTGATAAGTTGGGGAAATGTCCAAAATGTCCTAAACAACATGAGGATACAACACATTCTTCCATGTTTGTAGTGTGTGAACTACACCTTATTGGGTAACTCTAACGGAGTTTTAAAGAATTAAAGTACAAAAATGAAACCAGACTCTAGAGGGGAATTTAACCACTAAACTAAGACAGTGATATGTCAATCGCAAACATTTTTTCAATTGAACTGTTTTCAATTGAAACTGACAGAATGAGGAGATGACACATCTTCAAAAAAAAACTGTGGTATCAATCAAAGAGTGTCTTGGTTATTTTCCGACGTTGTAATTTGTGATGAATTTATATTCAGGCAGTTGACTTAAAAGAAAATAAATATTTGCTAATACAATGTACAATTGTTTGGTGTGGTACTCTGGTTTTTCTTGTCGTTCCTGAAAAAAAAAGAAAAAAAAAGAATTAATTTCCATAGAGTTGCTGCTCTTACCTTGGTGGGAATACGTGCCGTCAAGAGGTAAGCTCTGTGAGACGCTAGGGCCTGAAAGAGAGAGAAAGAACAGAGAGAGAATAATGAGTAGGTAGCTGTAAATATACACTCTGACCAAAAAGAACAAGGAAATGACAAAGAGTACAGAGAGCTCGCCTGTTGACTCATTCAGATGAAAAGGCTTGTGACTCTAAAACATCTCAGTCAGTGTGGAAAGAAAGAAAAAAACCTGACAATGAGGAGAAAGATTCCTCTCTACTCGAAAACAAACACATAAACAGATAACGACATTTACAGAATACAGCCCCAGTCTGCTGAGTGAGCCCATTGTAGGTCGGTGTTTTTCTAATTTGTGTCCTTTCTGCATGCTGAGCAGCCTGGACATCAACTGCTACTGTTAATCAGAGCACATGTTGCTGCTCTGTGAAGGAAAAGTCAAGGCTTGAAGAGGCATAACTGGAATGCATGAACTTGACATTCCTACCCAGACGAGCAGTCTCATTATTCTGGTTTAATGAGATGGTTGCCATTGAATGTGATCCCTATGTAGATATGAAGGGCTCACTCTAAGCTCATGAAAACATAACGACTCTTAGTTTCAAGTGATTATACACTTATGAAAACATTTTATTTCTGCAAGTAGATCCCCTGAAATGCTACACATTGGCCCTTTAAAAAAAAAAAAAATTGAAGTCATGTGCAGGACTGTTAGCCAAGACTTTTTTTATTTTCGCTGTAATGATACCAGCTCTACAGAGGATACCTTTACCTTCATGTGTCATGACTGTCTAATAAAAAATTAAACCCCCTGGTTGGTAAGCAATTACCATGTGCCTTCATCATAGCTCAAACCTCTTGAAGAAGATAAAATACCCGTGGATGAAACAGGGAACATGAGGATATAATGGAGAAAGAAAAAAAGCTGGTTTAGAGTAGATGAAAAATGCAAAAAGAAGCTTGCAAGGGCAAGAAAGGAAATGAGAAATGGCAGCAGAGAGACGCGAGTGAGCGAGAGAAGGTTTGAAAGCAGGAGAGAAAATATAAGATGTGCAAAGGAGAGCACGGCATTACAAACAAGTCCTTGATAAACAATGACTGGTATCAAAGAAGAAAAAGAGGTGAATAGAGAAAACAAGATGAAGGAAAGTCTTTAAACTGCCACAATCTTTTTGAAACAACGTGAAAAATGAAAAAGGATGACCGTGTGTCCTAGCCCTCTGTGGATCAGCTCCACAGGCAGGGTCTCTGTGGTTTGATGTGATGGAGGCGGACAGGCAGGACGGTGTGACCAAAGATAACCTCTCCTAAAGAGCACCAGTCACCACTGCTACAGTCAACTCTCCCTTTTCTGTACCGCAGCTCTCGTTTACGTACTATGTGCGTGCAGATATGCTGGTGATGGAATCGCCTAGTTTTAAAGATAACTACATGACCAAGGTCCAATTTTGATAGGTTGGGACATCAGTTATTTTGGACCTATGCTAGAGACTTAAAAGTCAGGATATCTCGACCTCTGGTGCACACATTTGAGTTGTCTTAATGTAGGTGCAATAACAAATTGCTGGAGTGGCCCTTTAAAGCAGTATTATAACCCAACTCCCCATTACTTTGTTAGACTTCTTTTTAACAATGTTGCTCTGTTACCAGCCCTCAACAATCACTTTGGTGAAAACAATATTATCATAATAGATAGAAACTATTGTCAAACCTTTGAAAGTAAGTTCAAAGGTGTAATAAACAAGAATCATCCAGCATTCATATTTTATACTGTAGTATTGTATCAAGAACAGTGGTCACTAAGTATGTAGGATGGAGTTCTGCAGGCAGAAGTTGTGAGAATATGGCTGCAGAACTTTGAAGTTGGGTTACATAAAAAGGTCTTCGGCTGTGTGACCCTAGAGACCTTTCTTCTTTGTATTTGCCATAGAAGGAAGCCTTGCCTGTGTGTGTCTGACAGCATTAAGTCATGGTTTTAGTTCTTAACAATATGTTTGGTGAAAAACACCACATCAGTTGGTTTCCAGTAGATGAATAGCTTCAGCTGCAGTCCAAACCAGTAATGGCCAAGAACCTGCTGACTCTGAGGGGAGGGGGAGGTACCAACTGACCAACTGAGCTTCATCATTTCTGTACGGTCTAGAGAGGGAAGTAAATTATTTAATACTTAGATAATCAACCAAAGCATTAAAGGACACTTGTATCACTGGTTAAATTAATTTGTTTCACTTTATAACTTGTTCAAGCAGTTTTTCATCCTCCCATCCTCCTGCTGTCAATGCATGACTGCCCCTCTGCACTGTGAGTGGACAAAGCCAAAAACACCCCCCCTGTGTCATGACCCCCCTCCTCTCTCTCTCTCTCTCTCTCTCTCTCTCTCTCTCTCTCTCTCTCTCTCTCTCTCTCTCTCTCTCTCTCTCTCTCTCTCTCTCTCTCTCTCTCTCTCTCTCTCTCTTTCTCTCTCTCTCTCTCTCTCTCTCTCTCTCTCTCTCTCTCTCTCTCTCTCTGTGTGTGTGTGTGTGTGTCTTAAGTGAACTTAAAGCCTTGAGCCTTCCCATTAGCCAATGATTTCACGGCGACCACCAACTCGCTTCAGCTCCACTCAGCCAACCAGATGGCAGCAGCATTGGAGCATGTCTACAATACCAGAGAGAGCATCTCTCTCTCTCTCTCTCTCTCTCTCTCTCTCTCTCTCTCTCTCTCTCTCTCTCTCTCTCTCTCTCTCTCTCTCTCACACACACACACACACACACACACACACACACACACACAGCTCTATTATTTCAGAGCCAAAATCATTTGATACATACTTGACACATACTTCTCTTCTACATTTTTATTGTTATATTAATAAATAATATCATCCATTTAACAGAATATACAACACACACTAATTTAATCTTCTTCACACACACACACACACACACACACACACACACACACACACACACACACACTGTGCAGTCCATTCATGGTATTATAGTACCATTCCCAGATTATCTTTTTTCCTGTCAAACTGTAAACCCCACCTACCCCCCTCCAATTGACCCAACTCACATGTGCACACTCACACATTGCGTTACTATGGCAACAGCTAGCCCATACTGCACACACAAACACACACACATACTGATAGACACTCACTCACACATGAAAGAAGCACGCTACAGTGCCAAGCCTTGCTTGAGAATGTCAATGAGTTTTCACTGCCCTAAACAACATTCACGCTGGTTTACAGTTATGCTGAATCTCTGTAGGAACCGAAGAAACACAGACAAGTATTTCATCTGCAGTCATTCAGCTGTGGCAGCACTCAGCCACAGGAAACCTACCCCCCCCCGAAGATGCTGCTATTCATCCATCATGTCTTGGGGTGCGTTCACACTTCATTATATCTATCCATGAAACTGTTTCACATGTATTTATTTGGGTGAGAGCAAGCAATGTCTTTAAAAACTCCAACAAACATCATCAGAAATGCTAGATACAAATGATTCAAATGTTTGACCACTCCTGAGGTATTCTTGTTTCCTGTTGTTGGTAATTTAACAATTAATAAACAATATATTTGCCAGATGAATCAGGTATTCTCCTTCATTCTTCTTGTGCACTTGCAACCTCTGTGGTTAGTTTGACATTAGGAAAAATACAATTTTCTAACTGATAGATGGACAGAAAGAATAATATTACCCTCATATCTATCAGTCAAATATGAAGCAGCAGCTGCTTAATATAAACAATGGAAACAGAGAGAAACAGCTAGCCTGGCTCTGTCCACCAATGAGCACCTCTAAAGCTCACCAATTAACACATCATCTGTTTAACCAGTACAAAAACTAAACTGTGCATGACAAATTGCACTTTTATGGAGCACTTTTATGATAAATTGCACTTTTATGGAGCTGAAGGTTCCTAGTTAAAAGACAGACATGGGAGTGAGATCCATCTTCTCGTCTAATTCTTGGCAAGAGAGCTGATAAGCAGTGTTCCTAAAATGACCACCTATTAAAATAAAAAAAGTTGCAGCTTGAATAAGTACAAAAAGGATAAGACTTGTTAATTATACAATTGGTGAGTAATTGATTAATCACTTGGATCTTGGTTGACATTTCAAAACCAAAGAAATGCACAAAAAAGAGATTTATTGTTTAGGAACTTAATCATCTGTTGACTCATGAACACAAATAGCAAAGTGGAAAAAGCAACCCAGCCACAATTACATTCATCCGCTGCTGACACAGACTCTTTATTGCATAACTAATGCCAGCATGTCCTGCACGTGTGTGTGTGTGTGTGTGTGTGTGTGTGTGTGTGTGTGTGTGTGTGTGTGTGTGTGTGTGTGTGTGTGTGTGTGTGTGTGCAACATTAATGAGTCATGATATGCTGGCTGCAAACTAAAAATGTCAACGCAGCACTGTAGTGTGAGAGTAGGTTTAGGGAACAAGTAGAACGAGAGAGAGAGAGAGATCAGCCATTGAGACAAGACAAGTGGACACCAGAGAGACGGAGCGCGAGACAGTGGGAGAGGGAGAGGCAGTTGAAGGGCAAAGTGAAATGACTTAATAGATTCTAAGTGCTGTTTTGCTGATAAGGAGCCAAGATTTAAATCAAATCAGAGGGGAAGATATTTAATGAAGGGAAGTGTTTAAAAGCCGTTTCATCTCTGTTAAAACCAATGCTGCTAGGATGACCCCATCTTAGCTTTTAATACACTGAAATCAATCAGCTCAACATTTGTCCAATGCAGTGCATTTCTCTCCTCCTCTTACCCTGCACATCTCTGCTTTTCCCTCCCACTGCTTAATCTCTTAATGTCCTCATCCTTCTTGGCCCGTGCTCTAATGCTGTATTTTTAACAATTGCCTAAAAGTATACTTACACTACATGATTACAGAAGGTTCCAAATGCTAAAAAATGACCTAGATGCTCTATTTTAATATCTGTATGAGACTGTATGTTGAGGATTGTATGACCAATATAGGATAATCCATTCTGTGAAAGAAGAAAAATGCTCAGTGGTTGTTTTTTTTTTCTTCCCCTCCATTCTTGCTCTCTTCGTCTTCCTTATCTCAAATTGGATGCCAGGTGGACTGCACCATGAAGAAATGCATTCTGTACATGAGGTACAGTCATCACACAACATACTAACAGATTGTAAAGTGTAACCTGAAATATTGTTTTCTATAATTTCATTCTTGTAGTGTTTCCTGCCGTACCGTCTTTCTGTTCTCTTCTAGTATAGTACATACTGTATGGTTATATGCAAATGTTGCATGTGCTTGTATGTGTGGTGTGTGGGTGAATGTATTCAAAAGATGAGGCTTGTGTATATCTGGAGACAATGGAAGAAACACACACACACACACACACACAAACACACACGCATACAGTCTCGCTTTTATCTCTAAGTAATTATGCTGATCAGACATGTTTTCAAACTGTATTTTTTGGTTTTGCCTCAGTAACGTTAAGGAGGATTAAATGGTTGGTTTTGACAAATGTACGTCTGGTTAACCGGCCCACCTCGTTAAAGAGCTGCGCACAGCATTTGCTCTGTATATTATTATTAAATTGCCGTACTTTTCGACCTGGGCTGCTTGGTATTTGTTAGCACAACATGTTGCTGCGGTTGTTGCTGTTTTCTCTCTATTAAGCTCTGTTCGGTTTTGCCACATTTTGGATCACGTCTAACTATACTCACGTCTCCTTCTGATCCTCTTTCTCTCCTTTTTTTTTTTAATTAATAGATGCTTGTCAGGTTTCTGACTCTGTGCCCGGGTTCATGAAGACCTCTACTGCAAAGCAAGGAAAAAACTAGGGCCAGTTCTTGAGATGCCATTCATTTAGCTATCACAGTTTATGTATACAGTACAGTACTGTATGTAAGGTAGTCAAAGCTGCCGACACAGGTAAGTTGAACATCAGTAGCATCTTGTATTAACTTTTAACTAACCTCTGCCAATCTCAAAACTGCACCATAGAAATGGCCATCAAATCTGTCCAAACATCCCGAGAATGACCCTGAGCACAATTTAAACTGTTAATCCCCTCAGATGCAGAGGGAGCCCACTCTTCTGTTTTCCTGCCATACGCCTGCAGTGGGAATTGGCTTTTCTGAGATGATAACGAGGGAAAGCTGAGATAGAACCTCAATCGGGCTGAGACAGGAAAGATCACCACGGTGAGAACAGCTCTGAGGCCAGCTTGAACTTAATCTGGTCCAGAAAAAAAGCCTCCTCACCTCTCTAAACTCAGGCAGACAATTCATTTGTTTTACAACACATTGATTCTCCCGGCCAAGACAAGCTGCTGACAGTGCAGCTGAGGTCTAGTCCTGGAAGCACGGTTCAGGGATAGAACAGCTAACATGGTGTGCAGTCTGGTCTTCTTTCTGCAGTCTCAGACAAGACAAAAATCATGGCATGATTGTCTGGACACTTCAACAAATACAGTAAAACACTAACACAACAGCCACGAGACAGTGTGGTGGTCTGTTTGCAGCATCCTTACACGTCAAGTAGAGAGTATAATCGTTACCAAACCCTGCAGAAACAAGAAAGTAAATAGCACTCACTGCTTAGGGAGCACACATGCTTAATAATGGAATACTTTTCTAGAGAAGAGTCTCCAAATAGACAAGCTGCTAATGATTTTTACCTTCCATCTTTTTTTTCCATCAAATTATGGATCTCCCATTTTGGAGCAAACCATTCTCAGTAATGCAAATCCTCCCCACAGTGCACCAGCAGCCATGGAGAGAATTAAGAGAGGCATCAATCTTCTTTTATCGCTGCCCTGCTCATCGTTATGTGTTCTACTGCTCAGGGGATGAGCGTGGCGGGGAACAAAGGCGGCTGACAGTGGTACTTCCTGAACTGATTTGATTGGCTGGTCTCATCAGACCACAGCTGCAGCGAGCTGAGGCATGAATACATGTGGTGTCTGATTATGTTAAATTTCATGTTTTACTTCCTTTTTTGTATTTTTATTGCCACTCTTGCTTGTTTTGTTTTCAGTCGGAACACAACGTGTCTGCGGATATGCACAATGTGTTGAATAATGAATGAGACATATATAATGTACGTTTGATGATTCAAATATATGGAAACACTTTGTATGCTATAAAATTCGCATTCAGCTGCTGATAATTTGTCTTCTGAGTGAAAATAAAATCCTTTTTTCACCAAATTGGGTACAATCAATCACAGTAATTCAATATGTTTTACTGTATATGCATAATCTCTACATGCTGCCTGTAAATCAGTGCCTCACTAACAAGCTTCAGTCAACCTCCCAAATGTGTCTCACACAGCACAACTGAGGCTGACCAAGTGTTCAAAGGGCCGGGCAGAGGGATTAACCGATTGTGCTTTCAGATTAGGATTATAGTCCAGGTTGGCAGGATGCCCTCCAACACTGGATAGATATCAGGGTTTTTAGAAACTGGACTCTGGTGGGAGTGATAGGGCGTGGTACCTCTTTTAACAGTGTCAGCCTGCAGGGCGTCCTGTAAGAACCCTGTGTGTGTTTAGCTTACAGAGATAAGGAATATTCACAAGGGTTCATTCATTCATCAGCATGCCAGCCAGACACAATGGGGAGGAGGTGTGTGTGTGTGTAGCTATGTGATGGTGAGCCAAGGTTTCTGGGTAAATAGGATCGCTGTAGACCACAGGGATGAAAAAGTGAGACAGAAAAAAAAAAACAGAGAGAAAGGGTGGACAGGTTATTATTTTTACAAGTCCAGAAACAAAGAAAACCAAAGTGGAAAGTGAAGCACAATGCTTTGTCAAGGTATGACAGAGAGAGAGAGAAAGAGAAAGAGAGAAAGAGAGAGAGAGAAGAAGAAGAAAAAAGCAATGACTGAGACAAAGGAGCAGGGAGAGAGGAGGAGGGAGGGGGATTTCGTTCTGGGCTTGTGTTGGCATTACCCATGGCTTCCCTCTGGAGCGGGTAGATAACATCAGTCAGCACTAATAACGCACACACAAACACACTCAGTGCTGAACACTGATTTTAATGATAAAAACACAATTAGTGTGGTTTAGATCATGAACGATAATCCCCCCATGAGTGAGGCAAATATCCTCTCATGATTAGATTTATATAATCAAAGTAAAAATGACCAAAAGAAGACGTATTATGTAAAACTAACACTGTGTTTCCTGTCAGAACTCAAAAAGGACGCTATGCATTTTAGAGGAATCAGAAAACAGAAAACCTGAGAATGGGTAAAGTACCTGAAATTGAGTGGATCTTGCTTTAGTGGAAGCACTAAGTAGAATAATAACTTTAAAGGTTTTGAGGAAACAATTTGAAGAGGAAGGCACTGTTCCCCCCATTTCAGCAAAACAGTGTTGAGGAAATGTGTTATAATTCATGGCGTCAGGGTCATAAAACATCAATAGCCAGTTCAACATATTGCTGATCTGTCAAAATCCACACTCACAATGAGCACAAAGACCCAGAACACAATGAACAGGGAGGGCATATCCTTTACAATGTACTCTGTTGTATGGGATTTGAACCCACTATGCTATGATGACAAAAGTAATATAAAACAATCATATGAAATAAAACAAGAAAATTAAATAAAATAGAACAATGGAGGAGAAGGGTAGATGGTTAGCAGTTTGCAGAAGGCAATGATAAAAACAGTAAGGACGCCATAAAAACCAACCGTGCGGCAAAAAACATATTAGAGCGCAGGTTGAGAAGTCAGTGCAGTTCTGCTGAAAAATGTCTGCCACAGAGTCCTTGAAGGCAGAGACAAACTGTCCATTATCATACACATAACTCCACAATCCTCTGATCTGTAATGATCTGGTTTGAAACTCATGGTCTGAATAATCCTGAAGAGAGAAAACATGGGTTTAAAGTCTCATACAGGCGACCAAAATGACAAACAAGCTGCTTTGGAGGAGATTAATTATTCGTATTTGTTTATCACTCTGGCTTGAGTGTTTTGACAGAAAACATCACATTGATTAGGCCTGATTGTTCTTGTTGCTGTTTACTATGACATAGTGCACAAATGTCATTATCATCCAATCAATGCTGACTGTTGTCTGTGACCTACAAACCTCATTCAATTACATCCGACGAGAGCAGACTGACACTGTACCAACCAGGGCATTGCACTACAACACCAGCAGCAACTTTTCCCACAGTATGACCGAACGGTGCTCACCAGGGACAGGGACAGTCAGACCAGTTCAGCATGGTCACGTGTAGAAAACAAGTGCAGATTTAGAGCAAAGCTCAAACTAAGACATTCATTGTTGTCATCAAAATAACAGGAGGTCAAAAAGAGCTCCATGAAGTACCTTATTTTACACATATTGGAAGTCAGAACTATATTATAAAACCAAACCTATCAAGCCAACGACCTGAGGCAGGGTCAATTATATTGCTAAGACTGTCTGAGTGACAATGACCCTGACCTATGAGGTAATGAAGATGAATGACTGTGGGCGGTGCTTGCATGGAGCCAGGCTATGTGGCTGGTTAATGTCTCTCCAGGGAGGCTTTTGCAGGGCGTTGTGGACTGGAAACATGCTAAGCCTTGCTATAAAAAAAAAAATCCCCATTCAGCAGGGTGGAGAGCAATAGAACACAGAGTGAGACTGATAGATACTCAGCCTCTAAAATGTGACAGTGAGTGAGCAGACTATAGGACATAATGAGTATGATCAACCTTCTTATGAGAAGGGCCACACTGGGAGTGTTTTTTCTCTCACACACATTATTGACAAGAAGTTACATGATGCATACACACCGCTGTAAGCTGTGGTCATTTAAAGTAAATATACAACAGAGACCTTTCTTCAAAATATTGTCATTGAAATAGTTATTTTCACTGGGAAGGTTTGCATCTTCTGTGCTTAGTAGTGTTTAGTGTAAATTTAGTAAATGTATTGCTATTGATTTATTTATATAATATTAATTTCATGCATAAATCTAATTATAAGAGGTTTATTTGAGGCATGTGTGTGACTAGTCTTCCATGTAGCTAGTGGCGATGGAGTGCACTGTGGAGGCCATGTTGACGAATGTGGAGTTTTTTTATGCATGGCTGTGCATCGAGCTCTCTTTTCGTTCTTCACTTTCTCCAGGAAGGCAAAGAGAGCACTAATGAAAGAGAGACAGGGAGGTCATGCTGCTGCCATGTCTGCTGCTTTGCAATAAAGTGCTTAGTAGTGGTGTGCAATATGATGATATTAGATTGTGAATGATAATCTGCCTTTACAGAGATATCGTTAGCATCGTGCTACAATGCACATTCAGTTGCAGTTCTATGGCTTCAGTGTTTTAACTGCAAACAGTGGTGCAGCACCACTGCTAAATGAAATTCTCCCCAAAAGCAAAAAACTCACTATCTCTTAAGCAGCCATATGTCAGGGACACTCAAAGACATTTCCACCGTTTAGGCTCTCCACACACGGAGCGGAGGAGAGACAGGTGAGGTGAAGATAACGATGTCGGTAATGGTTACAAAAAGGCTCAATAGTGAACGACATGCCAACTTGCTGATGGAGTCAGTGTTGTTGTGTTTTTATCTGTGCTAGACCAGAGAATATATATGTAAAACAGATCAGTGATGCTCTTCAGCCCACCTTGTCCTCCGTGAAGTTTGCTGGAAGTGATGAGCGATCTATGTGGAGTGAGCTATGTTTAAAATTCTACATTGTTTGTCAGCAACCAATCATATGATAACTTAGGAGGCTTTGATTAATGTGGAATGCAGTTAACACACCAGTCATAATTTTGTTTGAAATAAAACTCTGTATTTTGGAAGAAAGAAATGACGGGAGTTGCAGGCGGACCGGCTTTAAAGCTGACGTATCATATAAATAAGTGCTGCGAATCTAATTTATACAGATATGAAGAGTGGTTCATGTAGATTTAAAAAAAAAATATATATATTTAAACAAACTTTAAACAAACTTTAAAGTGTTACATTTGAGAAAGGAATTTGGTGTGGTGTTTTGCTACCTTGTAGGGCTGTATTTTTTTTAAATTAGGAAATTAGAGTGGTTTTACTATTCAGAAACAAAACCATCAAACAAAAAAAGAATTGTAACATTTTTGTAATATCTCCCACTCCTAGCTGAAAGACAGTCCTGGGAACTGTGGTCCTTAACCGGCTCAATCTGCTAAGTCTGTCCCAAACATTTTCAGAAACCAAACCACTCAGAAGGAGGCTGGAAATAACTGTCTGAAAGCATGTTGTGGATGGTGCGCTAAGATTAGACTCCCCGACTAACCTAAACTAGCATCTGCATTCAACCTACTCTGACAGACAGCTCTAGTTGAACTGGTCACAGTATGACACAGCAAATGAGCCTCAAGTTGAGAGGAATCACTGTGAGGCGTTTTTTAGGATCTTCCTATTTGAATGCAATCACAAAACACATTGCTCCGTTTGATTAAAGAAGTGTACCTAATGAGACTGTTTCAGACTGAGGACACTAAATGTTTAAATATATATTTCTCAAACATCAACTGATTCCAGCTTCTGAAGATTTGTGGTTATTCTCTGTTTTCTATCATAACACCTTTTTGAATCATTAAGATGTTCAGATGTTCTCATGATATTCTCATCACTGCCACATGTATCCTTCTTTTGAGTATATTTTGTCTTCTGTTATTTAGTATACATAACATTATTGTGGAAACTTGAATTGTTACATTTATAAGTAAAAAAATCATGAATTCATTTTCTGTTTAAACTGAATCCTCTTCAACATTTTGAAGTAAAACATCCCATTAAAATTGCAATTGTAAATGTAATTGCCAGAGTCTAATCTGGTCCATTTAACAAAACACAAATCATCAAAGGCCGCACTATAGCGGGCTATACAGTCACCAAAGTACAGTATATACTGTACTCAGCAGGGAAATGGTGACCTGTTTGACACTTTCTTTCTGCCTGGTTAGCTCTGAATGCCCCCCAAAGTATGTTAATAGTCACCACAGCATACATATGGTCAGACACACAGAGAACCTTCAAGCAGAGTTAACTGTTTAATAGAAACAATGATTATGGGCCAAACAGCATTGTAACAGTTTGAACTCGGGCCGAACCTCGATTAAAGGACAAAGAAAAGTACTTTTGTGTCCTCTCAACCAAGCAGAAGTTTAAATGCACACTGTATATGTGGTTTTTGTCACTCTGCTCTAACCACAAATCCCAAAATACAAAAACCCAATGAATGACTTTGAGAAGCAAAAGAAAAGAGGAGGGAAATAAAGATTAACCATGAAGACACTTTAAAGGCACAGAAGAGAGAAAAGAAATGCTCTCCACAGAATTGTAAACTTTAGGGTGTTTAACCCTCCATTGAAGAGTGATGGACTCTCACAGCGTAGACAAACAACATACATGTTGCATGTTTAAAGATTTCATCTGTGACAGATCTAAATCACTGTTACAAAACACAATGCCAATTAGCAGTATATAAAAAACCTATTATATTCTAGATACACTCCTTTTTTATACAACATAGAGATTACAATATGTTCCACCATTAACCATCATATAAATACAAATACAAATATATCTCCCTCTTTAATAATTAGTTTCCAGGTCTTCACTTTTAGATCATCATTCTGTGATCAGAGGAGATTATATAGAGCGACCAACCAGCCACAGCTAACAATACTTAAAATGCAAAGTTGCAATAAAGTCACAGCTAAAACTTTTCTCTAAAGAAAGTAGTCACACTATATATAACTTCATCAGCCTACAGCAAAGACTGAATACCAAAGTTTGTTATCAAAGAGAATTTAAAATGTGGAGGATACTTGCTCTGCAGCCTTTAAGGAAGGGGTTTTAGCACCACAACAAAAGAAACCAGTGCAGGCTCCCATGAGAGGACATTACAGGTGATCATCAGGGAGTACAAAACTGGGTCACTGCCCCTAATGATAGACCTCGAGGTTAATGACAAGGAGAGAGGGACGGCAGGAAAGACGAGTTGGACGAGATGTTAGGCTTTGGTGGGTTCTCAGATGTAAGCTTGGCTCTTTAAACATTTTCCACCTTCGGAATACATTACAGCACATTTAGACAGTCTCAGACATAGTCGCGTTCTTAACATACGCACAATATTTGCAATGAAATACAATTATTATGGATCAATTGCTCTTGCTAACAGTGTGGTTCCCATGACTTTGTTAGACTTGAAAATGGTCAAACTTTCTGTTGGCCTTCTATTGAATTATCCTACAGCAGAGTCATGTAAGGAGAAGCAGCACGTTTGAGGAATCTAACAGGGAAAAATACAGAAGATCCGCTACAGTGTCAGCTTCTAAAAATGCATACTGCAAACTTTTATATATACAGTATACATGTATATACATACATTTATATATGTATATATACATATATATCTATATGTATATAGATATATATATACATATATATCTATATATATATATATATATATATATATATATATATATATATATATACTGTATATACATACATATATACGTGCTCCATATATATATATATAAGAGCTGTTGTGATGCACCACTTCTCTGGTTAGATAGCTACATCCTGTTTTTGTGTTAACAGGTCACTTAACAGGATTAGAACTGGGACCATGGTTTATCATGTTGTATCAGTGATACAAAAAAACAACAACCTAGAGCCCTAATTTTGTGTGACACAGGACGGTTGCACGACGAATTATTCTCTGCAGCGTAATGTAAAAATGAAGTACACTGTGATCTGAGGACATGTGTTTAGGCAGTGGGACCCATTCTGAAACAAAACATGTAATGCAGACATCCTGGATTCAGATATCGGCTCTACCCGCTCTTCATCGTAAAATAAAAATAAGATTAAAATCAGAGCTACTCCAGATCTAATTGTGATGAAGTGTGGCAGGTTTGTGCTGTGTTAGTGCCACTCCCACATACAAAGCAAACAATGAGATGCAATAAAGCAGTTAACTATTGGTGACAGTCTCTGGCTAGGACACACACACACACACACACACACACACACACACACACACACACACACACACACACACACACACACACTTTCCTTTATTCACACCAGGAGCTCAAGAGGAAGTTTTGACACCACACCAACCCTCCAGTTTTGTAGTTTTAAATGGGAGCCAGGGATCTGTGAATGAGTAACACTGCAACGTGAGTAATGGCAGGACAACCCAAAGCATTATGATCTCTAGGTCTGACCAAATGTTTGGAGTCAAGCTGTTCTCCTTTCATAATATATGTTTATACTGAATGATTTTATATAGCAACGCCATTAGCAATCCTATACCTCTGTATGAATGTTTAATTGTTTTGTGACACTACGTTGTCTTCAAATCTTTTAAATGACATGATTTTTGCTGAGTTGTCTCTATTTCTTCCAGCTTTACACTCTGTCACTGATGATTTCTGTCTGTCACACTGCAAGAGTTTTTCAGTACACAGCTTTATGATTCTGTCCGTTCCCCTTGCATCCCCTCTGCCCTTTACAGTACGTCTCATTGCCCATTTTCCTCTCCCTCCGTCTCCCATCCTCCCTCCTCTCCCCTCGCCTCGCCTCGCCTCTTCCCCGGGGTGTGTTTGATGGACTGATGTTATTATCTGTACCTCCTTCATCCCTCCGTCTTCAAAGGAGGGAGATGACTGTATCTATCAAGCTTTAGTGTGCTTAAGAGACGCCTCGGGCACTGTAGTGCTCCACTCCCAGTCTGAGCAAAGCTCCGCGGGAAAAGGGGGAGAGCCTTGTGTGTAT
Source organism: Cebidichthys violaceus (assembly GCF_023349555.1). NCBI lineage: Eukaryota > Metazoa > Chordata > Actinopteri > Perciformes > Stichaeidae > Cebidichthys > Cebidichthys violaceus. The sequence goes on from NW_027176927.1 coordinate 11,194,570, forward strand.
TTGACAAATTGATAGAGAAAATAACCATATTCCTTCCTTCATTATGGGTGTATTGTATACTGTAAATAGATTCCCTGCATTGTCTCTCCCTACTGTATGTGGCTGCAGTAAGCTGACAAAGGACGTTCATTAAACGTCAACTAAAAACAACAAATCCAGAGTGTAAATCACAATGGCTACAATTTATGTATCAGGCAGCTAGATTTAAAATCTCTAACATGCATTACCATGGAGTTCAACACCATGTCAAAGTGGTATAAACAGACAACTCTGTTGTGTTAATACAGTAATATTGTCTGAGGTTAACAGATTAAATGTCACAACGATAGGTGTGTTCCACTCTCAGCCACAGGAAGCAGGCAGTAGAATTAGTCAATGCATTAGTCACACAGATTACGTGATTACTCTCCAATAGACAGCGGTGCTATCAGTATGATCCGTTCACTGACTATGGATTAAAAAAAACAGCCTTTGGCACATTTACATTAATGTTAATTAATGGGCACCGTCACTACTAAATAATCCAAAAAACAACTAAATACGTTTCTTGAGGTAGTGTTACTTAATTATTATGTCTCTGATTTTATTACATCTGTGATCACAGTAGAAAATAAACTTAAGCTTAAACTGAATGGGCTTGTGAGAGACAAGATTATACAGTTTTCACAGGCTGAGGAGTAGTAACCCATGTGATGGTCTTAAAAAACACCAAATTGTGCTGCATCATGCTCGTACACTTCTTATAAACACTTGAGATGGAGTTTCACTTTACAGATAACATTACAACATCTGATCCCAAATTAATCTGTAAATATATTGTTCTTTCATGATCATGTCTAACATTAGATACCATAACACTCACAGGCTAAAAGTCGATCACATGTTTGTTTTCACTCTGAGCCACTTCCCGTATAATTGGCCTCTCAAACTGTGTTTTTTCTGCAGACCAACAAACACTGGTTTGTTTGTTCAGTCCGGTCAAGCAGTGCGTTGATACAAACTCTCCGAGTCATTCTCATGCTCTGCGTCTGGATGAAATACCAGAACCACTCCACTGGAATTCCTCATTTCCCAGTACTGACTCCCACTTCTTTGCATTGTTTTGTGTGTTTGTGTGTGTGTGTGTGTGTGTGTGTGTGTGTGTGTGTGTGTGTGTGTGTGTGTGTGTGTGTGTGTGTGTGTGTGTGTGCCACTATAGCCTCTGTTTCCAACTCCCACATGATGACATTGTTGTCATAACCACGTCAAGAGAACTAGCCCCAAACCAAGCACTTGACTGAACTAGATTATAAAAGATATGCAGTTTTTTTTGTGTTGTCTCGTGTTAGCAGACGGCCAGAAACACATGCTGAATAGTAAAAAAAAAAACATTGTTTAACAAACAACCAAAAGAGGCATACATTCTTGCGCATTTCTTAAGCATTAGTATATGATCAAGAACACCACACATCAGTATGAGCAACTCTCAGAGTCCTTAAAGGGAAGCTTAACTTATTTGCATAACTGTGGTCGTTCTAGTGATGGGTATTGTACAAGGCATACATACTGACAAGTTGCCTAGAGGTACAGCCCTATGCAGTTTGCTATAATAGCTAATCCTGGGGCTATTTTCTGTTGACTTTAGATTAGATTTTGAAACAAGAGTTTGAAAAGATTTGTGTAAAATTCAAGTTTATTTAGAAAGCTTTAGGAGGCTCATGCTGCTTCCACTGATATACGTAGGTTGTTTTTCCGTGTTTCCCCGATGTCTTAAACAGAGGGGACATTAAGAATAAGTAATGAACAATAGTGGAATTTTGTGACAGTCCTATATACTAGTAATGTAAATTAAAACATGGTAAAGTTGATATTTCACAATGAAAAAATCCTCACACAGAGCTTTATATGAATCTCTCATATGATGGCTCCAGATTCCAGCATTAATAATGTGTCTCCAGTTAATGATTAGCTTACATGAACTGACAAATGCAATGTTCTTGCATAGGAACTCGCTCTCTCCTGCTGCTTCCCACCTCAGCGTGCTCCCATTGCATCTTGTACTCGCTCATTTAGCGAGTACAAGAGATGTGAATGTGAAGTTCATCATTTCTGTCTCTCACCTCTCTCTCTCTCTCTCTCTCTCTCTCTCTCTCTCTCTCTCTCTCTCTCTCTCTCTCTCTCTCTCTCTCTCTCTCTCTCTGCTAATGTCCCTTGATGACATATTTAATTGGCTGCAGTAACTACAAATGCCTGAATATTTAAGTTAAATATGTAAGTGTTATCAGGCCCAGGGGTCTGGCTGATAGTTTTGTTACTGTCGTATGGGATCAAATCCTAAAGCAGACAACCTGGTTGTGCAGGCCTCTCCACAGCGCTTTAAAAAGTTTCTCTTCAACCTGATTTCTTTGTCTTTTCCACACAGAGATGTATAATTGAAAGCTTCTCATTCCACTGAGAGTTAGCTAAAAGGCTCCTGCCATTTCCACCCAGAGCCGCCCACACATATTAAACGTTGTGCAGATTCATTCACAGCAAAGGAAAGCTTTCTGATTGAACCATCAAACTTTATGGACCCTGCTCGGATACTGATTTACTGAAGGAACTTTTCCGTCTGAACTGTCTTCCGCTTTTAATCCGCTTCAAGCCCAGAAAGAGACAATATGCATTTTTAATGATCTACTAGGTATTAATTATTTAGCATTCAGTGTATGAACTGCTCTGTAGTTAATGGCCTGAGCTGCTATTTTCACCTGGCCAATAGACACATGGTCCGGGCCAACATGGACACATAGTCAGAGGTGGGACTGGATGAATGAGATACCTCAGTATTGGGCCAATGTGTTTAACTTTAGCTGCTGCTTTTATTGTTTTAGCTTGACTTTTCATTCAGGAGAAAGAGAGACTTTAAGGGGAGGCGTGCAGGGAGAGGCTTCAGACAGATACAGTGTGAAGAAAAAGAGACAGTTCTGAAAAAGAACAGGAAGTTAGTTATTATAGTTTGGCCCACTGTTTAACACAATCAGCAGCAGCAGCGGTGGTGGCACACAGCTCAATACAGACGATTAAGGTACTTAAGGTACTCATAGCTCAGTCAATTTAAACACAATCATACTTTTAGATTCAGCTTGGCTTACACTTTCCAAGGATATCATTACCTCTGATGTCAGTTGTAAAAAAACAAAACATAATCCATAACAGAAAAAAACACACTTTATAACTCCAGAACTTGCCTGAGAAACACCACATTTTAAAGTTTTCTTGAGTATCAAACTAATCCAGTCACAGTCGTCTGCACACCAATGAGTACACTCCAAACAAGAACAGTTTGGTTATTGGGCACACTTTTACTGATGCTAATTTGCAACATGTAAAACAATATAGTGAAAAGAAATGTGTGGCTAAAGGTGTTGCCTAGTTTAACTTACTGAATCCATGAATCTTTTCCACATTTGAGTCTGATTTATCAAACTGCGATAGATCATTAGTTATTCAGATCTCGTGCAACACTTTCTTGTTCAATTTGCAAAGGACTCTTAAACTTTGGCACACATATAGCCCACAGAGAAAACCCCACAACCCAGATACTGGGAAGCATACTGGCAATCAGTTACAAACCCTTCTGTGTTGGAAGAAACCTCTCTGCATCTAATGACGCTGGTTCCACTTGAAGTGAATGTGACCAGCGGGCTTGAATGATATTACTGCTTTTGGCAAACTGTTTTGGGATTCTCCCATTACAACATTACTACGATGACCAGTCCTCAAACCAAACAAGACGTTCAGGGTGATGTCAGCATTGTTTCCCCACAATCTCTCCAACTTTGATAAGCAGGAGATTACCCCAAAATCAAAGTGAAACTGAACTAGAGAATAAGTGAGAATGCAGTGAAGTGATTAAGTAGTTGAGAAAAACGAATGTCTTTCAAGTGCTGAAGAGAGAGAGATGAAAATGGAGAGGTTGTGATGTTCCGAGATGAAATCTGTACATTGTAAGAGCAGAGATACGTTTGAGAAGAAGAAGACAGGCAAAGATTTAACTCCCCTTAATGAAGAAGTAGCTTGAAAGCAGAAGGAGTTGACTCACCAAGACTCTGTTCTCCGTCTTGTCTCCTTTGATCTCCAGTTTGACTCTCCTCCTCAGTGACAGCTTCACCTTCCTCCCCACTGCATCCCTCACACTCTCTACACAGAGAAAATGAGAGAGGAGATACAAATAAGGAGAGATTCAGTCTCGACACTTGGAAAGTTTTGCACTGATGTGCATTGAATCGGAAGAAGAGAATAGCTGCCAAGTGGTTAATCATCCATTGCAATCTCGTTACTTTGTAGGCTCTTTCCACAAAGTGTTAACACAGACCCAATCTGAATCATGAGCTCAAGTTGAGTCAGAATTTCAACATTTTGACCTCTACAGCAGAGCACAGATCAGTGTATTTCTGCCAGAGGGGATAATTCTCCATATCCACTGATTAGAAAAGTACATCCATGAAAAATGTATCAAGTCTAATTTTAAACACCACCAGAGGAATGATCTTTCTTCTAGTTTTCATTTAATTTGCGCATCATGAATCCCTCTTCTGAAGACTGATTTCTTTGTGTCAGATGTCATCACATCTATGTGAAACAGCCACCAGTAATTCTGACATCAAATACACACACATACAATCTAGTGAACTGAACAAACTGTGTGCATCTCCTCACATACATACTTATCTTTAATAATTATAATTACCATGCTATTATGATACTGAAAAAATGAGTAAGACGAACAGAAAATTAATGAAACAACAATTTTGATAATCACTTAATCACTCTGGACATTTATCAAGCAACAAGACTAATTGTGCAGTCAGACCGCATCGGCTTTGCATGTATCTTCAAATTGACCCGCCTTCTTCGATTTGATCAGGTTGAACAATGGTTTCAAAATATTAGGGCTCTACGATGTCCAGCAAGTTTGAGAGACAGGGTCTCTCATTCACGTAGTAGATTTATTTATTATCTCTGTTTATAGAATAGCACAGCAAAATAATACAAACATAACAAAATATGGCTGCAGCCACACTACAAGAAGTCAATTCCGCCTGGTGAAATCTGACAGCATTTTAAAGTCTCTGCAGACTGTGCTTTGAGCTAAATGCTAGCATGCTAACATGTTCAAAACAACAATGCTAACATGAAAAAAAGTGCAACTGAGGCTGATGTCATTAGTTTTGCAGGTATTTGGTAATAAACTTAGTAATTGGACCAAAATAATATTTGGACCATCTATGAACATCAATACCGACACACAGAGCAATATGCTGAGTGTGTGTTCTTCTGTTTGGTTTGCTTGTTCACACCCAGTGTAAGCCTCCACCGTCAGGGAACTGGTTTAGAGAGCAGATCTGGGTCACTCACCCACCACACAGCGGCTGATATAGTCTGTGCACACGTGTCTGAGACAGAGATGGGTTTTGTGTGTGTGTGTGTGTGTGTGTGTGTGTGTGTGTGTGTGTGTGTGTGTGTGTGTGTGTGTGTGTGTGTGTGTCTGTGTGTGTGTGTGTGTGTGTACATCTGTGCTGGCATGCATGCATCCTCTTTGCCTACAGGCTTCCACAAACCATCATCAGATCAAAGTGAAACTAATAATTAGGTTCATCTGCCAGCCTTTTCTAAATAAACTCTATGGAAAATGTGCACCATTTCCTACTGCAGCATTTCTGCAAAGCTAGACAGCCAGTATTCACAGAGATTCCTCTACACAAAATGAAATCTAGTATGTTTTAATGACACTGGGCAGTGTTCGGTCCCAGACAAACAAAGAAAAAAGAAAAGCCCCTGACAGACTCTCGTATATCATTTTGCTACTAATTCAATTTTTCTGCTCATTTATTAAAACTGTGACAGGAGTGGACGTTTTACTAGCCAGCTGCCCTGTGGTTCAAATGTGTCATTTAAGGCTTGTGCACTTGGTCACGCTCAAATGAATTTCAAGAGGGACTCGTGTGGAAGGTGGCGAAACGGGGGACCTATGGCCTCGTAAAAAGGGCTCCAACACAAGCCCATTAAGTCGGTCGCCCATTTATTGATCCTCGGACAATCCAGACCTGTGTGTTGATTGTGTCACAGATGAGATCTGTCGTTTATATCTTCCACTCCAGAGAGTGGCTCATGGCATACTTTGGAGGTGTTTACTGGAAGATCATAGAAACAACATGTAAAGCGTGAGTTGTTTTACGTAGACTTAAAGAGTCAAACTAACAAATAGAGGTGACAATCTATCAACATTTCTCTCTGTGTATGCAAAGAAACCTTCTCGGTTATTGCACCCAACGCCAGCTACTATCTGCTTGTTGTTTCGTTGTTCTGACCAACTTCAATGACGAGCACCGACGGGACCGCAGAGAGGAAGACCAAACTGTTCACTGCTTTCAGCTGAGCTTTGCTCTGCAACAAACAGAAACCAGTTTAGGAGCAGTAGCAAACGTATACAGAGCCTCAGGTGAAAGGCATGTAAGCATCCTTAGCATACCGAGAACTCTTCAGTGTTCAGACAGTCCAACACACTAGCTGCTCTGAGATAACAGCTTCAGCTGCCTGTTGAGCTCTGATGGGTAACACGAGTCATTTCTTTGCTTCATGTCACTTAAAAGAAAAAATATCTTATTTCATTCAAAAAATATGTTTGTGAGTCTGTTTCTCCTGCCATGAAGTGTTGGAGTGCATGTCAGTAAACATGCACTCCAACATGGCCCACAAACACCTCACTGCTCCGTGTTGGTTCTTTGAACTCAGTTTGTGGTGTCTCCATCTGCAGCATCATGCTGACATTCCTCGTACGTGCCGGATTCCAAGAGTGAAGTTGTATGACGCTGAATCACCAGCAAACAATGACTGGTTATATACTCCTCCAGTCAACACCCCATGGCAGTAGCATCATGACAAACCAAATTCCTGCCGTTAAGTGTGCCGCGTTGGGAAAAGGACAATTCTTTGAGAGAGGGGGTGAAGATAGAGAACCTGCTTAATTGATCTAGAGTATTTCAAGTTGATGAAAAGGTGCAGCCTTAAAAACATGTTGAGTCTTGGGTTTGAATATTTCCCTCATTGTAAAAATTGTGTAGCTTCAGAGAAGAGCTGGCACAAGCTGATGTAGAACATACAGCCTGTGATACCGTCAGACAGAGCTGACTTTAACAACCTCAAGGTTACTAAGGGGGAACTGAAGGTTTGAACTTGATGATTAACAGGTTAAGAGAATAGGAGACACTATGTTATGTACACTGGAACAGTGAAGGGTTGAATTCCCACATCCAGCTAAAAAAAGGAACACACTTTTGTCTTCTAGTGTCTGCGTCTTCTTATATTGCAAGAGCTCAAACAACAGGGCCGATAACACAGAAACAAATGTATGATAGTTGTGTGAGGATCCAGATGACAGAGTAGAATAATCGACTGTCTGGCTGAAACATTCTGTGAATGAACGCATGCCTGACCAACCGACTACATGACCAAGCATTTTCCTTTAAGCCTCATCTACATTCTGCGATTTTGCTTCACAAATAAATGCATGTGTGTGTGTGTGTGTGTGTGTGTGTGTGTGTGTGTGTGTGTGTGTGTGTGTGTGTGTGAGAGAGAGAGCTTGTGCTTGTTCAACATTGCACTGAGGTGTTAAAAACTGAGCTACTTTGCAAAAACAAAGAAAACTCAGAGCTTGAGCCAAACAGGCTGCAGGACTCTTAGGTACGTCCACACTCAGTACAAATAAAGCGAAAGAAACATGGCAGGCTTAAGCCAAGAGGACAGACCTCCAGGTTAGATATGTGAGAGCGGACCAAGGTTACTGTGGGATGAATTACCCTGCAAAGTTATGTGAGGTGACATCTAAACCATCTAGCTTTTCTTCCAAATATAGGCTGTAGTCCACCTTACATCAACAGTACAAGCGCCTTGATCAACAACAGCAGTGCTCTATGTATACACAGCTTCAAGCTTTACTGCAGCTGAAGCATTTACAGGCTAGGGTTGTTATGTTATGAACGGCCTGTTAATACTGTTGGTTCACCCTTTGGAAGTGCGTTTTAGTAATCCCACTATATATTTTGAAAAGAGATATACTAATTATCACAATAAATAATTTCACAATTAAACTGGGGGGGGGGGGGGGGGGGTGGATAGTATCAACACTGTGGGAGATAATAGCATTACTATTGTCTCTCAGCCACCATACGTATGGAAGACACTAAGTCACTAAGGAGCACATGCACACTGTGAGTCAGGGACATGATAGAGGCAGTATCAGTAATTGTTCAAGTCTGGACACATGGCTACAAATGATCTGCGCTTACCCAGAAGCTCTTTGGGGACCTCTGACACTTCTTCGCTCATTTTGCTGAAGATAATATCCAAAAATGACGAAGCGAGTTCAGTCAACACATCGGGAAGCCTCAGATTACGAGGAAACAGGGCGCGCGCGAGAGAGAGACAGAGAGAGACAGAGAGAGAGAGAGAAAGAGAGAGAGAGAGAGAGAGAGAGAGAGAGAGAGAGAGAGACCGAAGTGTCAGGTGGTGCCGCCGCCGCCGGTGCGATTGTCCCGGTTACATGCTCCTCTCCTCCCCTCGCGGTGTCCGGACAATGTGTCCGCGTGAATCTGTGTGCAGGTTGTATGCCGAAGAAAGAGTAAGGAAAAAGCACCCGCTAAAGTCCTCTCAAAATCATGTTGAAAAGCAGCCGATTCTGCGCTTCGGGGAGATGAAAAGACCACCGCTCACACACATCCTCCGTGCCGTGGCCCTACCGTAAAGCTGTCGGTGTAGCAGTAGCCCACCAGCCAATAGTGGAAACCGGGGCCCCTCCCCGTTCGGTGATGCGACAGTCAGGGAGCCGATGCGATGCCGGAGCGGCGTGGCGTGGCGTTGGGGGCGGTGGTGGTGGTGTCAGCCCGATATTAATGAGCAGGCTACAATAGGTTGAGATAGGTTGAGTCCCTGGTTCCCAAGCTGGGAACCAGGGACCTCTAGCGGTCCCTAACGGGGGCTGATGGGGGTCCTGGTCCCATGCCTGTGTTGCAGCAGAGGATGACGCTGTTCATAAATGGCTACATTACAAACACAAGGCTACTCCCAATGGATACATCTTAATATAGACATATAATTGGAGATAAATACAGCCCTCGTATAACTAGCCTATTATAACGTCACGATGACATCACGACTACGAGTTTAAATACACTCTAAACAAATTGTCCCTGCAAAAAGGCTCTTTTAATATTAAAATACTACTACTACCACTAATAATAATAATACAAATGATGCTAACTGAGATTTACATAAACTTTTCAGCTGTGAATGTAGTTTTGTTTTAATTGGCCACTTACACTGAGTATCACAAAAGACATGATCCGTCTTTGAAAGAATATTTCAAGAATGGTCTTTTCTCAACGCAGTAAATATAAATGACAGTATGTAGCCTATACAGCCATACCATAACTAACAACAAATACAATAAAAAATAAAAATGTCTCGACATTCAAAATAAACACATATTTTAGAACATTTTTATGTCTTGTCCACTATTTCAAAATGCTCCTGATGACAAAACAGCACAATAGTCCACAAACCGATGAGACTGTGTGCATCTACTGGTTGGGACAGTGCGATGGTCTGTTTTGAAGAAAGACGAAAACGTTTTTGATTTTGAGTTATGTAAAAGTGAACAGGTATATAAATGAATGAACAATAGTTCAACAACTAACTTCACTGTATCTTATACGGTTTGTAAAAATGTCAGTTTATGATGTCATGTATGATACAAAGAGGTAGAGATGGAAGATGGCGACACCTTGTGGTGATTTGGTTAAATTACAGACAAGCTCAGATTTCAACTTACCGGTATGCTTTATTTAGCTGATGTAAACGTTTACAGTTTGATATCGCACAATTTTACAGATCTTCCTACATTTTTATGACAACATTTTTTTTCAGTTATAGCTCACGTTCATATCAATACAAGTTTCTATGATGTACTAATGTAACATTTGAGTAATGCAACCATGGTCAGCATAGTATTTGCATATTTCACTTGTGGAGTTTCTCTCAAGTTTCAGTTAACTGGACAGTTAATAATGTTTTACTCCTTATAACCCTGAAGTAAATAGTCTGACCTATACGTTCATAAAGCAACACTTGAGTATTTTTCAACATCTTGGCAGCTTTCATTAAGTATACACATTCTTCTGTAGCCTACATTTTGGTAATTTAAGTAACAGAGCTCAGGGGGAATTGGACATCATCATTGTATGTAAAGGTGCCCAATGTTTCTCTCATGCGTCACCACATGTCACTGCTGCTAGGAGTAGCAACAATGACATCGGTACGGTATGAGGGATCACTAGGTTGCAACCTTTGAGGCAATATATGGAGGCGCAGGCAATGCATGCCCTCCCAATTAACATGCAAATGAAAAATATGTTGAAATACCTGTTATCAAACGGACACAAATGCCAAAAAAGAGACAGAGGTGTATTGGTAATGCCATGCTGTATGTACCATGGACTCTGTTTTCTAAACATCTAAGAGTGGTAAGGTACAGTTTGGACTCTGCTGCTTAATCTCTTTGAAGATTGTCTCGAGTTTGTCTGTCAAGGAGCAGAGCTGTGAAGCCTGCAGCATCTTTGGCAGTGCTTTCAGCTGCTCCTCTGGAGCCTGGGCCAGCCACGCTCTGATCTGATCCATGAGAGGACCCCTCTGTTTGGGGAGAGTCCCCTCCTCTGACTTATGAATGTACCTGTTGAAGGGAGATGATGGCTTATCAGCGTCTATGTATGAAGTGAATTCACAGATGAAGGGATTAGTTGTACAGAGGTAAAACGACGGTTTACAGAGGGAAGCTATAGACTCACCTGGCAACAAATCTCTTCATTTTTATTACACGCATCCTGTGCATACTGAAGAATCCTGAGAAGAAAGTTCTGAGCGTGTCACCTGAAAAAGAAAGTTATTGCGCATGAGTTTTAAATGCAAACTTTTTCATTTGCCCTACCAAAGAATTGTGCAATTTACGTTATCATAACGGAGTGCTGAACGGTTAAAATCAACTGTACAGAGTACAATACGCACTGCTATTTGTAAGATCCTCGCAGGTGCCACACATTTTATCCTGGTTGATTGAGTCAGGGAGAAGCGCAATCTGTCCGTTTGCGCATTCCTGGTGTTTTACGCACGATTCCAGCGCAGACGATGAGGTAGAGAAGTAGCCATCGGGACACCTTTCACAAACAGTGTTCGTTTGTGACGTACCTAAAGGAAACAACAATGCATTTGGGGTCATTACAATGTTTTAAAATGCCGATGCGGCTCCGGAGAGCCAACGTGATCGCGGAGTTTCTACTTTAACCTCAAATTTGTCTCGGGGCTGCTACTCCTGTACAACATTGATTGATTAATGCATCGTTTATTGAATTAATTTGTTTCGTTATTTCTAAACACCCATAAATGTAGACAAGGACATTGTTTTCATTGATGCAGCCTCAGTATGCACATCCACTGCAAAAATGTCCCACAGGTAGGCATAGGCCTATATTTTAAAATATCTCTCAGATAGAGAAAATCGATGACAAAGTTAAACAAGAAACTATCTTTTCCCTGTTACATACCTTTTGTTTGAACACCGTGTCCGGGTCCGCACTCTTTGTGTCTCATGCAGGAGTCAAAGAAGTCAAAGAAGCCGTCTTTGCACCGACAGACCCGGTTGGTGGTCGCCGTGCACTCCGTCTCCACCTCCTGGTTCTCTGTGCATAAGTTGCTGCAGTAGAGACACTTGGGCAGGTAGTTCCACAACTCCGTGAAGTGGTTGCTTTTGCACGGCGCGCACGCGGTGGGCGTGTTGGCGGTGCAGTACTTGGTCATGTGCGTGCCTGGTGAACACTTGTCACAGATGAGCGCTTCCCCGGTGAAAGAGTCTCGGTGCTCAAAGGTGGGAGTGGAATCCACACCAGAGAGCAGGAGTAGCACCGGCAAGAGGAACTGAGGAGAGGCACCTGATTAGTCAGCCTACTGTTACTGCAGCCTCTGTGTTTGATTACAACTAGTTCTGCCTTTTATCGGGCCTATCACTACGAGTGCATTTACTACATCTTATTGGCAAGCAATAACATTACAACTACCGCTATTCCCTTTTCCTTGAAGGACACAGTACAAACACAATGATAAAAACAGGATTATCACAGTGATATTAAAATGATACTGCAGACAAAGGATGAGGTTATAGTATTATCTAACACATTAGATCACATCAGATGAGTTTCGCTATAGCCTCATCATAGTTATAGCCTCATCATCATCATCATCATCATCATCATCATCATCATCATCATCAGTTGTCTGATACATATCTAGGTCATATTTTATTTGGATTGTCCATTATTACTGTAACTACATTTCAATTAGTTTGTTCCGCCTTTTTTTGTGCAGCAATGTAAAGTGAATAAGAAAAAAGCAAATTGGAAAAATGTCTGTTATTTTATACTGTATACTATACAAAAGACAAGTTGACAGCAGCAGCATTTGCCATACAACTCTTAATAACATACAATAAGTCTGCCAGATTGTTTTCAATCAGTGTAACTGCCAGAGATAAAATGAGATTGAAATTGTTTGTTTCTCTGTGGAGACAACCTGTATTTGCTCAGAGTATTATGACTTGTTATGTCACTATATATCAAAACACATAAACAGTGCTGGCATCAGTTGTAAGACAAAATACACTATGACAACTGCTACAAGTCCCTGATTAGAGTGATAACATTACATCAAGAAAGCAATTTCCAATAAAATTTAAAAAAAGCCACAAACATTTCTTTAGTCACTCATTTCAATTAGGACAGATAGAAAGGTAGGTATTTATCCTATGTCAATTTACAGTTTGAGAATTTACATAAAACTGTAAAAAAAATAGTTATTTTCATCAAACATAATGTAAAGCATCACTAATCACCATATATGTCTCTGTCTTTGTAGTTTTTTATCATCTTAAACTTGTTGCGTTACACAGAATACTCACCATGCTGATGATGTGCATGTCACCACTTCTGTTGAAGAGGGTTTGACAGAAGAAAAAGTGTCATTTATATAGTGTTCATAGGGAACCTGTGTGGGCGTTTTGAGGTTTTTACGGATAATGAGTCGTGATTTAAAAAGGTCACACTACTTCCATGTGCAGAATTGAATTTTGGACACGACAGTTAAACGAAGGTGATAAAGAGCTTTAGGAAGTATTAAACGAAAGGTTTTCAGTTTGTGATTAACCTTCAATCCAATGCATGTGTTTCTGGTTTTCTCTGAAACTGATATCTACATTCTATGACCAACTTCTCATATGCTGGAATTTATTCAAAGGTCATCAATTTGACACCCAAATGTCCTGCTGGCCTAGGCTTCTGATAATCATCTGTATGATTAACACGTCTTCCCCTTGCTCTCTCTCCTGATATTTACTGTCTTGCTCGACTGAGTGCTGTCCAGTGAAGGGAAAATGCCCCCACAAAGATTTGTAAAATATATATGAGACCTGAAATCATCACCATGATGTAAGGTCTGTGATCATTTTGTTTATATTTCCCTTCATGTGTTTTCTTTTAAGGTCCATCTCAGTGAAATCTCACACAATTTAAAATATATGGTTGAACTTTAGGGTATAGATAAGAAAAGACTTTTCCTCAAATGATCTTGGTATGATTTGAGATAATGATTTATCTAAAAAATCCCCCCAAAAATCAATAATGTTACTGTAGTGTGTTAGAGTTCATGACTGAGAAGTTTTCCATCCATTCATCCATCATCTGTATCTGTGACTGTGGAGGGAGCAGAACAAACACCAGGACAAGGGTCGCAGGATTCTGTCAGCCGATCCCAGCTGACATTGGGCAAAGACAGGGTACCCTCTGGACAGCTCGCCAGATTATTGCAGGGCTGACTTATATAGACAGACAACCATTCACACTCATGTTCACACCTACAGCGATTTAGAGACCTCAATTAACCCAACCTGCATGTGGGAGGAGGCCGGAGAAAACCCACTCTGACACTGGTAGAGCATGCAAACAACGCAGTGAAGGGTCGGCCGCTGTCAGGATACAGTGCTAACCTTTACATCACGTGCCGCCCACTCAGAGATTTTTAAATTAAGTTTTAGTGAAATGCAGCTTTAAAAAAGACATCATTCTAAAATGTCCATGGAAATTATATTTGATATTTGAGTTCAACCTAACCTTCTTATAATTTCCCCCTAGCTGGTTGCTCAAATATGTCAACGTGAGCAAAAAGTCAAATTTTTTTGTTGAAAAATGTGTCAGTAAATCAATGAGTCACACTGAATACGAGTACAGTATGACAGTGTGCAGATTAAGGAAATGGAGATTCATTTTAAAATACTGTGATGAGTCAAACAAGTATCTATCTCTCACCTCACATTTACACAGAATATGAGAATATAACACAACCATGATGTCAAAGTGATGACGAAAGTTCAGTTTTAATGGAGCAATATGCAACATTCAGGTCATTAATGTTGGACCAAACAACTATTATCCATATAAAGATAATGTCGACCTGAGCAGAGAATGAAGTCGCTCTCCTTCTGTGTGTGTTGTAATCAGAGCTTCAGAGTTTTTTTCTATCTGGGACAAAGCCTAACTCTTTGACTTCATCAGTGGTTGGTTAGTAGTTAGAAGTAAAGATGTTACTGATGAGTGTAGCATGTGTGGTGAGTCAAACTCAGGTCAAATTCCCATCGAAACACTCTTGTGGGAAAATGTGTGCTGTGCAAGAAGATGCTTCAGAGCCAGAAGACAATGTTGATGATCCAAGGAGAATTCAGAGTAAATCAGGCCTGCAACATTTGCCAGCACATCTATCCATGACATAAAATTGGCTTTTGAGCTCTTTCATTCCTCATCGATGGATAAAATTATACCGGACATGACCGATGTGGATGGAACATTTTTAAACATTTACTGAAAGCTATGAGGAGCTTTCATTTTGTGGTGACTTTGGCCGTCCCTGTGGACAAAAGTGGTAGTGTTTCCAGAAACAAAAACCTCTCATTTTACCGCAGCAGGTGTCTAAGGGCCCCTACCTGTACACGCCCCTGTCATCATGTAAACGATAAAGAGCAGCTGTAAAAACTCTTGCACCAACAGGTCAAATCCAGTCACTTATCTATGAAGAAACAACACGTTTTTACAAACTGATTTTAATCAGATCAATTGACATTAATGTCCACAAGTTACATGAGCTTAGAGAGGAACAGTCAGGCATATATACAACACAGAACATACATTTAATAATATAAAAGTGATAAAACAAAATATAAAACAAATATCACTTCATGAACTTGCAGCATTTGGAATCCAGTATTTCTGATAAAGTAATAAAAAACAAGCCTTTACATATTCAGAAAGTAAAATTATTTTTTTAAATAGAAAACAATTGCACTCCTTTGTACATTCAAAAAGCTGACAATTTAAAAAAAAAATCTGATGAGCTTTACTTGCCAGCAGTCCAGAACAAACCAACAAACAAAGGAAAACTGTAGAAAATACATCTATTTCATTATGAAACCAAATCCTTCCTCTCAATCAGTGAGAAAGCAACAATAATAAAAACACAACATCTGCCAGCCTATCTTCCATAAAATAGTGTGCTATTTACATCTTAAATAGTTTTTCATTTTTCACAGACTCCGGTCAAAAAGTTCCCAGACAACCTTTTTTTAAAAGTTTTAGTTTCGGCCTACCTGGAGTACACAGATGTGTGATAGTTTTTCTTTCTTTCTTTTAAGGCTTATTAGTTTAATCACTGCAGAAAGATACTGTAGACTGAGGGTGAAGTTATTAGCATCCCATGCTACCTCATATAATCAAAACGTCCTTATTTTGGCAGAAAATCAGAGGGGCAAAGAAGAATCTTTGAATCCTGTCTTGCCCTTGTGTTACAATTCGGCATTATATGCATAGCTTGATATCATTTGATGATACCTTGACATTATCATGTAACCCACGTCTGTTACTCTTTCACATACATTTATCCCCATGCTCACTAAGTGTGTGTTTGTGTGTTCTTTATCTGACAATGGATTAGTTTCTGTTTACACTATAGGCAACATATATTTCTATTCATTTAATGGCTTATGAGCCTTAAAACACGACTCATCGTGAAGCATACTAACAAACATCTTCTCATACATCTTGTGCATGGAGGTGGTTCCTATGATGCGGCTGATCTTCTTCAGGCCTTTCAGCAGATAGCGTGGTGCCCCCTGGCTGCGCAGGACCCTCAGACTGTGAGACAGACCTTTGGCTAGATCCAGGTCATGGTTTGCTGTCTTCCAGAGGTGAAGAAGCTGCAGGATGTACTGCCTGGGCAGGCAAGTGAAGACCACGGCCCGCACATCCTCCTGCTGAACTTTGATCCCCGGCAGGCTGTTGGTGACCTTCAGGAGGTCAGCCATGGTCAGATTTTTTAGGCTGTTGCAGCGGGAGACTTTCCTCTCACAGTGGTTCATACCTGTGGGTAGGTGCGGCCATTAATACACAAATTCAGGACTTGAATTATAGTGGCTAAAAAAAAAAGGTGCACTTTGTTCTGTACCTTGTATGAGGCCGTACATCTTGTCCTGGTCATTGTTCTGCTCCCTCCACAGACGCAGCAGCTGGAGAACTTGCTGCTGGGGAGAACAGGTCTTCTTCAGCCTCTCCAGGCTCTTATGGTCCACCCTCTGCCCGGGAAGACTCTCTAACAGGCGCTCCAGGGGCACCGAGGACAGTCGCAGGGGGGAGAGAGACTGGAAGACTGCCTCCTCACACAGGGTCACATCTGGAATAAATTGTAAGAGACAGACAGACAGACAGACAGACAGACAGGGAGAGTGAACTTTATTATTAATAAATGAAAAAACTCAATCAAGAAATTCATAGCAGTGGGCACATTTTACAATTAGACCGGTGACCAAGTCAATCAAACTGCATTCTTCACAGAGGTTTCAATCGTGGTGCACAGGTGATTCTGATGACATAGTTTGGTCCCATCGGCCTATTATACATCTGGATTTGTTTATGCTTGTTTGTGCGTGTGTGTTCAGACTGTTGGCTTGTAATTTGACCACAGCAGAAATAAGGATTTGCTCTCTTTCCGTTGACAACATTGAACCACCATTGACATCAGTCCGACAAACTGAGCCCATCTGTGTTGCTCTGCACCAAAGCAACCAGAGGTGCATGTTGAATCGAAGCGAATAGAGGCGAGCAGTGCCGACACTTGCTGCGCTTTGTTGCTGAGTCACAAACACCTAACACCTACACTTTTTGTCATTACGTGCCTACTTCTTCATTTCTGGGCCTTCCTTATGAGGCAATTGCATTTTTGCAAAGAGCAGGGTTTTCATATTACGCAGAACAAAGCTGACGATGTGAAACTGTCTGCAATTTTCATACCGTTATGAAGCATTTATGTATTCTGGTGTGGATATGTTTTCTGACTGCCATGCAGAACATGAAGGACACTAGGACATTTCAAAACATGTTTTGTAAAACCAACGTAGGTGTAGTATGGTTGAGTTTAATGTGAAAAGGATATTAGACTTGTTTCTCTGATGTCTGGATAATTTAAGTGTGGCTTGCTCTATAATTGACACTGACGTCCTGGTGGTTTCTCCAAATCACGTAGCGACTTTGGGAATCCCAAATGCTTTCAATTTCCCATTAATTTGTAAAAAAAAAAAAAAAGAAAAACCCTGCTAAACTGTTCCAGGATCTGCTGCAGACAATCTGTGGTTGTGTACTCCGCAGGAAGACAATTTGTGAATGAATGTTTGAGGAGAGCATCACCCTCCCTGAGGGGCAACAGCTTTGTGTGTTTCCTTCTAAGTGTGGTATGCAGTATGCACGAGTGAGCCAGGGTCTGAGCATCTGCATGTGTGTTCTTCAGTGACTGTGGTTTCTCAGGCTCTGGGGTCTCACTGTCATATTTGAGGCTTCTCCTCTCAAATTAATTGTCCACATCTGTCATAGTTTAAGTCTGAGTAACAAAGACTTACCAACTCGCCTTAAGTCTCTCTCTGCTTGACTAAGTTTCCTCTGTTATTGTAGTTTGAGGATGTGACAGTGAACGGTGTAATTGATCCATCATGGGTCACATGACAGCAGTGGCATAAACATCCCATTCAACCCTTTGCTTTGGTTTTTCTCTCTTGTGTTGGGTTTCAGACACGCAAGAATTTAGAAAAGAATGGAATCTGGACAAAGAACCTGACCGAGGAAATCCCCCGATTTCTGGAATGAAAATTACCACATGTCTGAAATAATTCAGCCCTGGCTGATTTTAAGTTGTTGACAATTGCGGTTAGCTCAAAAACATCATTGTTTGTGTGTGTGCGTGTGCGTGTGTGTGTGCACGGTGTATAATCTCTACCCTGATTCCACCCTGCATTAGTCCTAAAACCTTCCTGTAGGGTTTCCTAGTAGTGATTTCTGCAGACAGCTGAGTGTATGTCTCACCAGTGTGGCACAAAGTGTGATGCTGAGAACACTCCAGCGTTGCCGTCTTGTCCGGAGTCCCACAGAGGCTGTTCGAAGTGGATGTGCCCCATCTCAGTGTCTTCAAGCCCAAATCAGAGCAATTTCTTTGGCGCTGACACGCCTCTGTGGCGGAGTCACCGCTGGAGAAATGACCAGCGGAACAACGTTCACATGCGGTGTCACTCACCGGTGTGCCTGGACGAGATACACACAGGATCAAATGTTAATTTTATGAATGAAAACATGATTGAGACAGAAATAATTCAGTTAAAGTGTCACATTTTATGAGAAACAACCGGCCTTACAGATTTTTCTCATCTTTGTTATCAGAATTTTACAGATCTGCACATACACATCTGATCAAAGACTTCAAGAGGATGTGATTCCAAGAACTATGACCACAACGACATGTGACAAAGCGTCAGGAGGACAGATGACTGTGTGACTCCGGGAATGACTCACACCACGCTTACTCACTACACCACCTCCTTAGTCTCTATATCTTGTTTTTGAATGGGAAATATGTATCCGCAAAAAGTTATTGGTCAGCTGATGATTTTCAAGACTGACTGACATAAATGTCTAAACATCTGACTATGACTTAATAATGCATGTAGAGTGTTTTTAACAGATGAATTAACAACATTACTGACTAATGGTATCAGAAAAAGATAATAATTTAATAATAGGCCTATTTATTATTTAATCACTTAAAATGTTGCCCTTATGATGTAATGATGTCACTATTTTCTCACTCAGCTATTGATCACATTTTAAATATGTTTTATCCATCCACAGTGTCATTTTACTATATTTCAACAACTTGTAACCACGCCATGAAGACATTACAGTAGACCACAAGAACTTCTGGTATATGACCTGCAGCACGCATGACAATATGATGATGTCTATGTACTGAGAATAGCGTTGTAATCACATCCTCAATTTGTTTCTATCTCTAATGCGTAAAAGGGAAAGTTTGTGGGCGGAGGACGAGCTGTGCTTATATCAGATTTGACCTTTGGTAGTTTCCCTCTTCCGTGGCACAGTTGAAAACATGAAACCGCTCGCTGATATGCATACAGCAAAGTGCTAATGTTTCCTGCAGCACTGATGACAAAGCATGTACAGCATGAGAATGTGCACGTCTAGTTGTATGGTTTCATATGCAAGCTTTAATCTTCTGCTGTTTTCTCAGAATTTCCTCCGTCGATGCAGAAATAGCAAGTTAGCACTTTACCACTGTAAGATGTAGCAAAATGTAAAGTAGAGGTGCTACTGTAGCTCTACTGTCTACATAGATTAATTAACGAAATTGTCTAGAATCCATAGGTTAAGAACAATCTCTTAGTTTTTTCAGCCTCTCATTGTGAGGATTTGCTGCTTTTTTTTTTATTATGATATAGCAAACTTAATAATAAGTTCTGGATAAATATAAGACTATTGTAAACTCGATTGGTAAATACTCAGCCCTAGTTCTTAGGCTATGTTTAGCTTTATTATATTATTACTTTCTCTTTTTAGTCTGACTTTGTTTTGTTTTTTTCATCTTGGTCAGGTCACCCTTAAAAACAGATTTCAAACCTTACCTGGTTAAATATAGGTTCAATTCTTTTTTAGATTTCTTGGTCAAAACAAGCTATTTATTGACGTCATCTCAATCTTTTTTTTAAATTTTATAGATATAATCGATGAAGAAAATTAGTGCCAGATTAATTTATAATGAAAATAATCCTTAGTTGCAGCCCTAATATCAAGGAAAACATAACTGTTTAATTCATTCATTTGTTGTTTCTCTCCTACCGATAAAATCAGTTCCCCAAAACACAAATAAATTAGCTAGAAAGACTTAAAATGTTGCGTTCAGTTGAAGGAAATGAATAACAACTAGAAACAGACAAATCAGTAGATCAAGGGGAAAGATAAGGAGTCATAAAAGAAGGACTGAGCCATTGGGTTTCTAACATCCTGTGGTTTAAAGGTCTAAAACCACAACCCAAGGCATTACATAATACGTGTTAGTCTGTCCTTCAGCTTCAGAGAGGGGAATCCCCTGAAATGCTGTCTCACGTCTGCAGAGCATCGTTAGTCTCTCAGGTCCGATTGAACATCCATGCTAGAGGAATTCACAGAAAAAGTTGTCTTATCTGTAGAGCGGTGTCAGATAATACAGGGGATCAGATAATAACCAGAATCCATGGAAAATTTTGTTTAATCTATGCAGCCGCTGGATTCTGGTTTCAGGTCTAAGATGAAGTCATGAGAAGCGTTGTGCCAGTTTGTACTGTGGCTCCAGTAGAAATATCAGATTCTGTTCACTGGAATATTCAGCATCAACCTCTCTTTAAGTTGCCCACAGTCACTGCTGACGTACCAAGGAGAGAATCTGCAAGGATTATCAGGTCAGATATCCACCATGATAATGACATCCTTGACTGCATCTGGTGCTGTACTGGGTGGAAAAGCATTAGACTCTAAAGGGAATGTGACGTTGATGTTGATGTTAAAAGCAGAGAACCGAGTATTTCCAGACTAACATGCAACATATGACAAAACATTACCCAAATATTTGCTGTCAGTTTTAGAGACAATCTTTGTCTCTGAAGAATCATGGGTGGCTCTTTCTAGTAAAATGTTTGTCATTCTTAAGAGAGATATGCACTTCATATAGTAGGATATATGTGCATAGATTTGTGACACAAAGCGGGTCAAACAGCAGCAGTCAGAATGTACAACAAAAGAAATCTTCCTGCAAAATGCTTTTCCACTCTTGCAAAAGTTAATCCATTAGAGGTAAGTTGCCCAAACAAAGAAATCTTCATGCTAGACAATACATTTGAGTCAAACACGCTGCAGTAAATTCAAAGAGGAAGCAGAGCTTCAGGATTGTAGGGGGAATGGTTATGCTATTTCATTTCAAAACAAACTGTTGATCAGTTTCCTCTTTATGCTGTAAAATATGAAGAGGAACAAGTGATGAAGCACTTTGCATGAAATACCAAGTCATTTTTCATAGTTTTATGTTGGCTAACACTCAGAGATGATTGGACAGATAGTCAATCCATTGCCATTCCTTCAAAAGACAGATATATAACATAATAACCAAACAACTATGAACAGCTGTGTATCACAACTGTCTGATACTCCTGCAGACAGGAACTTGACTTTTGAAGATGAGCAATGCTTTCCCAAAAGATATATCAATTTGGATTGATTTGTTAAACAATTGAGTATTGTCTCTCATGGAACCCACAATGTATGATGAACTATAACTAGGTATTGTGGTCAAGAGGAACCAGGAGAAGATAACTAAAAAATGTCAATGGCACTTACATGATTAATATGTAGTTAAAGATCCCATAAAAACAAATATGAATTGGCCAGATAAAACCCGGTAAATCAAAAACAATTCGATTCAATTCAAACTTAACTCACAGATAAACCTCTGTACTGACAGAGTTATGAGGAAGTACTGCTTGAAATCATTCTGGCACTTTTGAAACAAATTACACACAGATTAAAAAGGATAAATGTTAATCTTAAAAATGATGTCAGCTGATATGCCGTCATGGTGTGAGGACAGCATGACAGCATGGAATATAATGGATATTTGTCACATGGTGATACAGTGACATAAGTTTTACCCCAATGGAATTAAATGATAATGATTACAAAACGCTGTAAATGCCAATAATGGAGTTCATGTAAAATAGGAAGTGATCGTTTTCCACCCTATAAATACTTGAGGATGACTCTTCAGAAAAAAGTCCATTTAAACAGAATTTACCTCTTAGTCAATGATTTTCCTGAATCAATCATCATAATGTATTTAATAATAACGTCAGTTCAAGTGACAAGCCAATGTCTGTGTTGTTTGATTAAAAGTGATTAGAAAAAGAGGACAGAATAAGACATGACAATTATCAGTGCTGCATCACTTAAAACTGTAAAAATACTGAGGTTTCAGGCAACACTGCCACCAACTCAGACCAGGCCAGGGGTGAAAGTGCAAGAGAGACATGCATAAGTGTGTGTTTTATGATCACACAGAACCACTATTCACACTGTATTAGAACAACCATTGGCATGTACAACACTTCTCTACTAGAAAGACACAGAAATAAGGAGGAACTCAAAGACAAATCAAATTACAAACAAAACTACTGGCCATGACATAGTTCTTTTAAAATCTGTGCAGGTTCAAACCTGTGTGTCTGAGTGTGAAAGTCAGACAGAGAGACAGAGAAAGAGCAGTTCTAAGAAAGAGTCAAGTCAGTATAAAAAGAAAAAAGTTGTCTCTGTTAAAAGAGACGTCTGCATCTGGAACAGATTCTGATTCACAGAATCAGAAGAAGACGGAGAGAGAGAGAAGAGCTTACATTGATATAAGGGAGAGGACATTTTAATGTGAAAATGCTGATCTGTAACTGATGTGTGTCTCTGCTTTGGCAGCATGATGGTTCCTTCCTGACGGTAAAACATCTGGAATTATACTGATTTGACATAAAGTGTGACAGTGGAAGATTCAAAGAAATATAGAATACACAGAGATACTGAAAACACTTTCTGCAGTGTATAACACACATAGCAACAAACACCCATTCACACATTTGCACATACATCACATAAATCAACACACACACACACACACACACTAGTCAGGTAAGTGAACGCATTGAGGCAATAGGACTTTTATCCATTGAACTCAGCCAGTGCTTCCTCTCAGGATGTGTGCTGACTGAATTCCCAATTTTCTCTGGTTATATTTTAGATACCTACTTTTAATCAGGGATCTCAGATTTAAATCGAATTTACATACTGACCGGATAGACAGAAAATCCACAAATTAAGTGTTCTCCTTTCTCATAAATCTTCTGTAAAACAAAGGCAATATGCCAGCAGAAATACATAATAATATTAATAATGTTATTCTTAGTCTTACCTAATGCTGTCACTCCGTAGCCAGGTGGACAGGTACTGTGTGCGATGCAGAACTCCACCACTAGGTGGAAACCTGGGGCACACTCACATAACTGGTCACCTGTCCTGTTGCACTGCTGCTTCACAAGCTGTCTCTCTTTGCACACCTGAACACAACAAACCAGGGACACACACACACACACACACACACCCATTGAAACAGTGCTGTTGCAGGTCCAGAGCAACATTCAAATGAATGCTGCTTTACATGCACATATACGAACAGTGTTATGCTGCTGCTTCACATGCTGTTTCTGGAAAAATGATAGGGATATAAAAACACCTCAAGGGAGACATGTTTACAAAACATATTACATAATTCATTGAGAGTGGCGAAGAGGAAGACGTCCAACCTAAAGAAAGAAAAAGGCCACTTGGGTATATTAAGGGGTAAACTAAAATGAACCTTTGGTAAACCCTTTGGCCTTGTACATACCGAGGTGCAGTATTGGCATGTGTCCCCCCAGTGCCAGTTCTCAGCAAAATGCCTCTCAGGACAGTCCTGGCACTCTGTGGGTGACTCGGCGGTGCAGTGTCGTTTGACGGCTGTGCCAGGAGGGCACTGGTCACACAGCAGGAGGTCAGACGTCATAGGGTCGCGGTACTGGTACTTTGGCGGTACAGCCTGCTGCTGGAAGGCCCAGGAAAGAGAGGCTGTGAAGAGCTGCGAGAGAAAGAAAAATGGTTTAGAAGTAGTTTAGAGTCAACAGCAGTGACAAAGTCTCTAATGAAACCCATCTCGTGCACAGCTCCTCTTTGGCTAAAGTTTCAAATATTTCTACATTTTGGAGCACTTGCCAACTCAAAGCTTCCCGTAAGAAGGAGTTGAAAGAAAGGTCAGAGCTGTAAAGTTGAAGCTCCTGGTGGACACGCAGTCCTAAAGTGATTTCCTCTGCTTTAAAGGGAGCTGGTCAGGGAATTAAAACTTTCAGCTTTAGTTTCATGGATATGGGTTACTGCACAGGAGCACAAGAGCACCATTTTTTTGCAGGAGGCAATATTGTGCCCTTTGTGCTGCCCTCAATCACGATGCTAAATGCTGTGAGCATAATATCCTGACTATTAGTTTGATTCAGGGGTCATATTTATTTTATTGGACTTTTGGCATTGTTTCTCAAAATCTTAACGATTTTCCAAAGCTTATAAATGAATTCAGATGTTTCGGTAATGGATCATTCTACAATGCAATAATTGTGCAGCCCTGTGTTCTCTGACCTCACAAGCAGTCTCCTACCCCTGTCAGCAGCTCTGTAAGATGGGTTGCTTTCTAGCTGAAAAGCATCTGACGTGGTTCAGCGCTGATCTACAGCAGTTTAATACCGCCCTGGAGCAGGAGTACACCACACCCATATATCTTCCCCCCTAATCCATCCATCCATATGGACACACTGTAAAGAGGGTGGCTGTAAGCGAGGCCTCTGAGATGGACATATGTGGCTATTGCCTCAAAAACAAGCCCATGTATCATCGCTTGAGCAGGAACTGAAAAGCTTTGGCCTAAAATCCAAGATATCAGTTGGTGAGCATGTTTGACATGCAGCCATGCAGCTGGTTGAGGCCACATGCAGACCAGATGTCACACATCTGGTTCCTTACACCCTGAAGTCCCTCAGCCATTGGCTCTGTGGACTTTCCCATTGGCCTGGGATACATCCTCACTGCTTGGACAAACTAACAATAAGCCGTACTTGGATTGTGTGTGTGTTTGCTTGTATGGGGTTTTCTGCTTCCCACCATGTTTGTGTGTGCCTCTTCAAAAATGAATGAATTCATACAACAAACAACTACAGAACCTTCATGCATGTACGTGCAAGAGTGCATGCAGGAATGTGTGTGTGTGTGTGTGTGTGTGTGTGTGTGTGCATGTTTGTTGGTGTTCATGTTCAATTATCGTCTTCCTCAGTGTTGGTCTGTGTGCTCTGCGGTCTCCTCTCCTGGCTGCTGTTCATAAAAAGTACTGTTGGAGGTTACTGGGCTTTCCCAATTCACCACCAGAGTACAAAACACTAACCCACTCTTTTATACAGTTTACCCGCCACACACCATTGATCTCCTTCCTGCGTGTGTATATTTATTCCATTTACCTTAAAACTTGCAATCACAAAACTCAATATACGATGTGTGTGTGTGTGTGTGTGTGTCTGTGAAACAAAACTAAGAGTGATACTTTCAGTGTGTGTGTGTGTGTGTGCATCTCTCATTCACTATTATATTACAAAATATTTGGCTAGAAAAATCTTTTCATCAGAAATCTATATGTGTATGTGAGTGTGTGTGTGTGTGTGTGTGTGTGTGTGTGTAGAAGAGACAGTGTGCAGCACAGACGTGTCTCCCATCTGTCTTGTGTTGCTAAATATACTCTTTTGATATTACAGTCTTTTTTTTTTTTCTTTTGATATGCATCTATGTGTGTAACTGTATTTGCGTTTTCACTTAATACTCTATTACACTGTGCAAATATTTCTAATTTTTAAGGAGTTATCAACCTGAAATGAAACATTAAACAGAAAATTAACCAAAAAATTGCAGCTATTTGTGTTTCCTTTTACAAAAGAGGTCATTGAAAAAGATAGCAAAAATAGATGAATGGGTTTTACACACCATAATAGAAACCTAAACTTCAAACAGCCTGGCGAGCGCAGTGGTTTTCCCGGCAAAACCTATGGACCACTGAGCACAACATTTGGTTGAAGGCTTTCATCCGCAGCGACTCGCTGAGCAGTACCATGGCTGCATCTGTTTGTTTGTAGCATGGGTGGCCCCAGCAGGAATCAAAACCATAATCATAGTCTTGCTCTTCAAATTAAGAAGTGTATATACACACTATTAAGCCGTGAGACCACATCCAATCAATTCAGAAACATCAGGAGGGTGGAGGGCACCGAGGGACGGACATAGGGTCAAATCTAGGTACGGTTACACTTGCCACTTTAATCTTAGGTTCGAGTCAGGATGAGTTTACTGGCAGGACTTGACTTCAGTCAGTCTTTAGTCATGAGAGCCGATGAGCCTGAGCACATGTGGAAGTGGTCAGGCTTGTATTGTTTTTTTATTTCCCTCATACAGCACAGTAGTTTTGCTAGACTCCAGCTGCAATATACTGTAGAGTAATAATAACGTTCAGTAGTTTACATAAAACGGCAGCACATGGATGCTCAGAGACGTTGCTTTATGATATCACGTCTTCATGATAGTGAAAAACACATAGTAGGTCAATGATTTAATGCGCCCTCACACATTGTACATCATATGTCCAGTGTAATATCTTTGCTGCCTGTTATTCACTCTTTGAAGCAAAGCCAAAGGTTGTAGATGAAAAACCTGGGCACTGTTTAACGTATTAAGTTGAAATTATTCTGTTTTATAGTAATGACACACTTCAGGCAGAGAACCACACTTTTCCAAAAACCAGCCAGTACAGTAGCTCTCTGCTACTGCGGAAAAGAAATCTGTCAACTTTTTAAGAATTAACTTATTGGGAAGATGTCCTGTGGTGTGCGTGAATCAGTCTATCAGCAGCTAAAAGAGAAGTTGAACTTTTCACCTCCTTGTCGCCTTAGAAGTTGCCATCTGATGACATCACGGATGACCGCTGGAAACCCAAATTACACAGCAGTTAGGGGCCACTGACAGCCATAATTATACTGTTCACATCACCCGAGCAAAGCTCAGCGAGAGTCACATCCTACATGGAGCACAGCCAGCTGAGGGGAAAGGATGGATGAAGGTATAAAGGTAATGATAATGTGCAGTCTAAGAAAGATGCCCTTGAGCAAGGCAGGGCAGCTGCTATGCAAATGATTGTAACTGATGAGAGCTGTGTTTGAAGTTGCTTGCTGGAGAAAAAAAAAAGGCTCACCAAATCGTCTTCCTCTGGATCTTAATGGTTAAGATTTAAATAGATATTTACTGGTTAAATCATCTGATACAGTTTGCTTATGCAATCCATGCCAGTAAATCCCATTTGAAGTGAGTTTAGAGAAAACCTTATGTTTATGCAGAGCAAAGACGATCTTTACCAATTCTTTAACAGAGAACATGTGCTTTTTAGCAGATGTTATCCTCTAGAATGAAACAAACAACGGCACCAGTGTATTCCAGTCAGTAAAGTGTGGAGATACGCGGCCCTTCTCAAGGAGATGGGCCGCGTTTCTCACAAGAGGCCATGCAAGAGGGACACAGTGAATAATCCAGTGTGATGCTATTGGTGGTGAGATGATGTTAAGCTAGCAAATCTACAGTCAGTCCTTGAGTGTATATCTATCAGTATGGGCACACATGTAATACCTCTGACATTCAATGACATAGTTACTGAAATAATGCCAGTCCTTTGGCCGGACGGGGTTCATAAGACTTCTAAGGGTTTTTTGTGTCTCAACGACCTGTCTGTTGTCTAAATTATAGCTATAGACGTAAGTGTAATGATGACTTGTGCTTTGGTGAAACAAGCGTAACTGCACTTTATGCACTGCATGACAGATGGGCTGTAGCAACATAACAAAAGAGTTCAGACACCTGACAGAAATAGCCTTTAAAATGAGGACACATGCTTTTCATATGAGCTTATAAAAAGAGCAACATCTAGATAATGGGCGGCTAATGGGTTTATTAATTTTACGCACATGGGTAAAAACCAAATTATTACGATTAATTGGAGCTAAAATACTCTTCATCAGAGGCATTACATTGAAGATACAGTAAATACTGTGCAAACAGACGTCAGACAGCTTTACTATGGACAATAAAAATATGTTAGAGGGAGATACATTTTTATTTGTTTTGATAGGTAAAATAAAAAGAAGACGTTTAGAAATTGAGGCTAAATGAGCATCTGTATTCAGACAACAACTTAACCAAATTCAGTGAATCCCAATTACATTTTGAAACAGAAAACATGTCCTCCTTTTTGTTGTTAGTGGAAATATTCAAATGCTTCCAGAACAAATTTGCTACAGTATTTAACTTACGGATAGGGTTCAGGGAATTAGAACTTAGAGTTACAATGAATGTGGAGCACACTGAAAAGCAAAGCAAAGGGAGGATAAGAGTTTGAGTAGCCAGAGGTCAGTTTTAAATTCATGGCATGAGGAGAAGAGCCATGGCACAAAGGGACCAAACCACACTACACCAGCTTATCCACCAGGCACATGGCTTCAGTTAACTGTAGAACGCAGGTGGTCTGAGGGGGGATTCCAGCTCTGGAATGAGTGTGTGTGTGTGTGTGTGTGTGTGTGCGTGCGTGTGTGTGCACGTGTGCGTGTGTGTGTTGGGTCCTGTGAATATGGACTCTGTCTTTGTTCACTTACTCATCCCAGCATCTCAAACAAAAAGTGCTTCTAATTTTGAATCTGCTAAATATTGTGATAAAAATGACTTGAAAATGTGTGAGTGCATGTTTAACATGTGCAATTCTGCCGAGAATAATACTGTTTGGCTAATTAATTGAACATAGTCAGTCTGCTGTTCTCAGATGTAATATTTGCTGGTTGTGAAGGGCATTTAAAAAAAATAAAAAACTATATTTTCTTACCTTTTACAAACCAAACTATTGATTGATTAATTGAGAAGATAATCAGCAGTTTAATCAATAATACAAAATTACCATTAATTGCATCCATTATGTAGATCGCTGAAGGCCAAAAGATATTATTTATTTAATATCATACTTTTGTACTGCTTGTACTCCACTACATTTCAGAAGAAAATGTTGTACTTTATACTCCAGTGCATTTTATATTTAACAGTTACTTTACATATGAAGATTTTATATGAAAAACATTTATAAAATATGATGTATTGTTGAAGATTAAACCAGTAATTCACAACATTTTTGGGCTAGTGACCTCTTACAAAAAATGAAACTGCTTGGAGATCTTGGTCAAACAGATGTCTATGGGTTGTTAGCAAGAGAGAGATATTTTCACTTTAAACTTCTCGTTTATTTTAAAAGACAATTTTAGGCCCAAAGTGGTCAAATTCTGCAATATTTAGGAAAATAAAACAAGGTTGGAAGTCCAACAAATGAATTGAAATTTGTGTAAAAGAAGATAATTTTATAGTTTCATAAACTCCCTAATGTATATCGTGACCCCTATGAGGGGGAGTCCTACAACTACTATGTAAAAAGCTACAACTCACCCAGCTACTTAATGCTACTTACACATTAATCCATTAGTATTAACAATCTTATAATGTACTAACATATTGTCATCTTGCTGCATAAGGAGTACTATTTTGCTGATAATATTTGTTGTACTTTTACTTAAGTAACCTTTAAACAAAGGATTTTTACTTACAGAAATTTGCATCAGATCAGTCCCACTGTTTTTAATATAACTCATTCAGATTTAATATAAAACAAAGAGGGATTCCAGTGTGTGATTGTGACACTAGCAGGTGTATCTCTTTTACATACTCTCTTTCTGCTCTTTGTATCTGATATTCACTCAGTCCCCCCCCCACACACACACACACACACACACACACACACACACACACACACACACACACACACACACACACACACACACACCCACACACACTTACTTCTGCTATCAGTACTACTGTTGATGGAAAAGGGGAAGTTAGGTGTGCGGAAGCAACTTCCAGAGGTAATCGTTGCTTTCTGAATAAACGTTTGTGCTTGTTTGTTTAAAACATGTTGATCCTGTACGCTTACACACCCTCTGTATGTCTTCCACCCCCCTGTCACGCTCACTTCCTCACCCTTTCTGTTGAGTCGGTTTGGCCAAGTGACCTCTGCAGTTTCTCCTGTCTGCGTGTGAACCTGCAGCCAGGTTTAGGGAAGTTGGTCAACGGCCACAACAGAGAGTGAAGGAGAGGAGGCGTAGAGATAAAGGCAGCACAGATGATAGATAGTCATAGATGGAGATAATGGGGATCAGTGGCTGGACTACAAGGACGGATGGATGGTTGACATGCAGACTAGCTAGCCGTCTGATTGGCTGGATGGACATACAGGTGTCCTCAGTTGCATTATTGTGCTCCTTTGAACCTCACTTCTTCACAAACATTTGAAAACATGTGTCTGCACAAAAACAAAAAGACTGAACAATATAACATACAGTATTCTATCCAATTTCCATGTCTGTTCCACTGACATCATCCTGGGCAAGGACCCAAACAAAAAGTGTGTTTTTTCAGCAGACAGAAGGCAGCCACATGAGTCAGAGACGTGCGGGGGAACAGGAAGTGCGCACAGGTGAAGGAGGTGCATTTGCCACTGGGCTCCTAAGCCAAAACAATATCTTGAACAAACAATTGCAGAGTGCCCATTTAACATATAATTACTTAGGAACTGAGTGAGTGGCTAGCTCAAGGGAGGACGGGGGATCCAGAGGGGTGCAGGTTGACGTATTGGCTGGATGCTGACAGTTGGGACTGTGGCAGCTGGGCGTCTGACTCATTCGTTGGATAAATGCTTGCATGGCTGGCCAAATGACTGACTGCATGACTAACTGAATAATGGATAAACACACAACACTACGTCAGGAAATTGTGAGAATAAAATATGTGCCTATTTTGGGTAAATTGTTACAGAGAAATACTGGAGGATATCACATGAAATGGTGGCAGAAAGTCGGCGTCACATGCACACACAGTCATTTGTACTTCATTGCCCTGTACACTATACTTTACACACAAAGAAGCGGCACTTCTTACAAACAAAAAGACCGATTGAACTTACACGTCACAACATCTCTCCCTCTTTCTCACGCAGACAAACACACATTATGAGGATAGATAGTGGGTCCAGTGTTTTGTAGCTACAGTGCACAACCTGTTTCTACCCAGATACACATCTGTATGCACATATGCAAAACCTGCAAAGCCCCAATACAGCACCACATGCAAAACTCTCCAGAGAAAATAACTGCTCCTACCCTGCAGGCCTACATTTAAAATCCCCTGAAAGCGTTGTAGAACAAACAAGTGTAATGTCAAACTCTCACCATCTGCTGGCAACACGCTCCTCGTCTTGTATGAGAGGATTATGTTTCATTCATTTCAAACGTGCCATAGAAAAAGCAATGAAATAAGAGCTAAAATAAACTCTTAGTCATTAATGGCAATCATAGATCTTGTTTGTATGTCCATGTGTTGGTTGTGAGTATTCAAAGCAGTGAATAAAAAGATGGGTGAAACATGAGCTCTTTTAATAATCAAAAGCAAACAACCTCCAGTTTAAACATAGTTCAATTCTATTTCCAAAACTGGAATAATTTACTTTTATTCATCTTTAAAATATCTCATACATATATACTACTACTCCTACTACTACTACTAATAATATGCTACTGAAGCTGGACACAAACAGCTTACAATATGATATTATCCACCACAAAACCAACCAATAACAGCCTCAGAAGTAACCAAAAAGTAGCATCGACATCTCTCTACATAGTCTCAACAAAACTGAATATTACCTGTACAATCTTATACTGCAGGGCTGCTACGTGGGACTGCATTATATTGTCAGGTATTACTACTACCTGTACATCATGAATATATTTGAATATAGTGGATGCAGCTTTACTTAATTAGCATTTAAATGCGTCACACATACTGTATATGCCGACTACAAGTAAAACAGGTAAGTAAGACGGGGTGAATACTATAATAACTCTGTCTAAACCTAGACAGGATCATGTCTATTCTCAAACCCAGTGATACTGTAAACAAGACCGATCATGATCAATTGACACCAAAATATCAAATCTAAAATGAAAAACAATTGACTGCATCTCAGGGGACACGAACCTTGACAGTAGTGAGTGCTTATTGGCCCCCTGTGATAAGTTGAACATCATCACATTACCTACACGAACGCATGCTGTGAGGAAGGAACATGCCACGTGATCAGCGAATATATTGGGGTAATAAATCTGGACTAGTGATCGTACCCAACTGATTACCACGTATCTGAAACCGCGTGTACCGCAATAATAATCCATGTCTCGCAAAACCAGAATCGCATTCCCCCAAGTCAGGAGCGCCCCGGTGCTCCAGCGGATAAGATCGGTTCAGCGGACCAAAGAGAAGAGCTGCAGAAGATCTTGTTTACTCACCAGTATCAGTTTCATGGCCGGGTTGGATTTCGCTATCCGAGCGCTCATCTTCACTGCGTGAAAGTGAAATGCGGTGTGATGGGGTCTCCATCACAGATCTGTACTTATACAGTAGGCTACAGAGAGAGAGAGAGAGAGAGAGAGAGAGAGAGAGAGAGAGAGAGAGAGAGAGAGAGGGAGAGTGGGAGAGCATGTGCCCACCCACCTCGTTATCCAGTGTACAGCCCTCTCCCTGTCTGTCTTTGTGTTTCTCTCTCTCCAGTCGCTTCTAAAAATAAAATGTTGCATCCTCACGAGCTGCGTTATGATTACGCCAATAAATCAATGGTGTAGGCGACAGAAAAGGAAGCGAAGGTCTAAAAAGTGCCGTGGATTCGTGAATTCAGAATCAGATGTGTCGATTTTTTTTCACAAAAAAAATCCCTAATACATAGCCTATATGGCAAATTGTAGAGGAGCATTGCACAGCATCAAAATATGACACATCGTGCCCAGGGATGGCATTAAAACATAAGTATGAGTTCAGTATAAAAACAAAAGTGCCTTTCATTGGTGGGGATGTGAGTATTCCTTATTTCTAGAGAAAGAAAGCCAGTAACTTATCTGCTTGATATTTTCCCGACTACTGAAAAATTATGTTTAAAATAATACAGCGATGACGTAAAACTCCAAAGCTATAGAAACTATTTCCATATGCCTATAAAGCAAATTGTACAGTGAGAATTCAACAACCCGTCTATAACAACACCCAATGTGTCAAAGTATAAACAAGGTAGTTTTAATCAGAGCGATTTTCGTAACATTTTCCAGGATAAATGTAGTGAGTTTTGCTTTGACAGCATGTACATACAATGATTGACAGCTGTTTATATGGACCAGCCAAAATCATTTAGTGAGAGGGGATGTGTTTGTTTGAACATCCACTGGTGGAACTTGAGGCTGGACAACACTGTACATGTGCTCAGAAGAGCTGTTAAAGAAACTTGAGCCACAAGAATCAAAGATCAAAATACTGTCTTTATTGAAACTGTGAACCATCACAGCTTCTGTTACACTGAGTTTATTTAGTCAAATAGGACTGTGCTGCAAAATTTAAGATCATTTTCTATAAGGGATGGACTCCAGATGATGTCCCACAACTAATCTCACTGTTCTTTACCCTTTATTTATACAGAGAAGTTTCACTGAGAGCCAAGCTGTTTTTTTCTTCTTCTTTTTTTTGCAGTAACACCCTGATCACACTCACACAGTTACACACATTCACCCCTGAAAGCTGCCCCTTTCCCTGTCGGCTCGATGGTCTCACCTTGAGGCCACAGCTGCTGTACAGTGGACAGTGTCGTGAAATTCACTTTGATCAGAGGCTCTGACACTGAACACTATCTTCCTTTGAATATATGCGAGTACTAAACTAATCTAATCTAATGGCATAATTGACTGTATTAGGCTGTATTGTGCCATTTGAACGTAGCATTTTACATAATACATTTAATGACTTTTAATATAATGTGTGTATGGCTAAATAAACTGTTCGGAAAACATATTCTTCAGATATAGAAATAATACAAAATAAGTTTTAACTGTTTTCAGTGAAGAGAAAAAAAGGTTCTTGTAATTTGAAAAAACAAAACAAACTTAACTCAAGATCCACTTAATAGCTTTACAATTTCTCCCAAATACTGTAAATATACTGTATAATACAACCACCTGTTATCTTGATTTATTTAAGGATCCCCATTAGAAGAACATGGGCATGTTTCTAGTTTTCCTGGGTCATCAGATTCAGAATCAGAACCGTTTATTGCCATGGTATGTTGAACATACAAGGAATATGACATGACGGGAGGTGCATAACATTTAACAGTCAGCAACAATCAACACAGTGCAAAGTAGAAACATATTAAAATTTACAGAGAAATATAAAATAAAGGGAAGTATGAAATAAAGTGAAATATAAAATAAAGTGCACAAATGAACAGATAACAGGACTACAAACAAGTGAGATGTAAGTGTAGTGTAAAAGTGTCAAGTGTATTTAAATAAGAACCTAGAAGTGAATTGCCCTGGGGATGACAGAGTCAGTAGGAGCTCTGTTAATGGGCCTGACTGCGGATGGGAAGAAACTGTACATGTGGCGTGAGGTCTTGGTCCTGATGGGCCTCAGCCTCCTGCCAGATGGTAGAGACACAAACAGTTCATGTCCAGGGTGAGAGGGGTCGGTTACAATCTTTCTTGCTCGCTTCAGGGTCCTTGAGGCGAACAAGTCTTGGAGGGACGGCAGATTGCAGCCGATCACCTTCTCAGCAGAGCGAATGATGCGCAACATACAAACACAATAATGTTTATGCACTCTGGGTATATGAAATAATACACACCCACACACACACACACACACAGATTCTGAAGTCCAATGGGCCAATCCAGTGACATTTGCCAGTGACATTTCAATTTGAAACTTGTTCAAATGTTAGTCTTCTTCCTCTCCCAACGTCTGTTTAATATCTTAAATAAAGTTTAAGGGTAATCTACGATACAACTTTTCAACCGAAGAAAAAACTCCCACACTGAGGTTAAAATGAACAATGGGTGCTGGACAACTCACATAGTAACAAAAGGGCACTCCCACACTGTGATTTCAACATATGATGCTGATACAAGACCTCTGATGTCAAAGGTCCTAAAACAAATCTGCTTTTCCATTCTTCCAGCCGCTCGCTGTCTGCCTCCCATGCAGAGGCCTGACGAAATGTCACGGCCCTCTGACGTAGAAGCACAAGGTCTCAACGTAATCAGAGAAAATACACGCTCGCCCACCTACGAGTCTCCGAGGCATGTGAGGGAAGTCTTAGTGGTGAGGTCACAGCTCACCACAGGATGACTTAACACACACACACACACACACGCAGGCACAAATGCAAAAGCACACACTCTTTCAGCATCAAGGTTGGTATATGCCGCAACAATGGTGGGGCGGAAGCTGGAAGCCCACTCTCTCTAGTACACACAAACACACACTCACGACGAGCCCTCGTGACGTGTTAGTTGGCGGTGAGGTCTGCAGCGTACGAGCAGGGAAAACGTGGGAGTTACGAGGTGAACCAGATGCTACACACACACACACACACACACACACACACATTTAAATTTAAAAAAAGCTACTTGCTGACTCTATGTGTCCATAAATAGTGGCTGGTTTGGCTTGTCAACATGACACTACATTTTGATTTACTTTGAATATCTAGTCAAAATGTATGATGAGTGTTGTCTCCTTAGCCATAGCGTGTGTGTACCGTCTATGTATGTATTGATGTCCCCGAGGCATGGATGATGGTCTGTTTATGATCTGTCCATCAAGCATAAACTGGTCAACTATCAAGATGTTGAGATTAGTTCTTTGTAGTGCTTTTGCCATCTTGTTTGCATACTACAGGCAGATATCAGACCTCATAGCCTATTATTGTTCAGATCCATGATGATCCGTAGTAGCCACAATTTGTGTGTGCATGTACTTCCTGCGTGTGTGTGTGTGTGTGTGTGTGTGTGTGTGTGTGTGTGAGAGTTAACACGTATCGCATACATTGGAGTCCCACTCATTTCCATAAACAAATGAATGGAAAAGGGAACTGATAACTGTTGTTGTGTTGATGGTTACCTGAGAGAGAAAAAGATAGAAGAAGAAGAGAATCCAAACAACCACAAAGAACCTGGAATTAACAGTAGTGATAACGGCAGTTATTAAAATGATAAAAAAAAATTGCATACGGTCGATTGCATTATGGTAGATATTATCTTAAAAGTAAAGGTTGGAAACCAACATGTACTGTATTTCTAAGAGCTAAATCTAAATACGAGATAAATCTCGCTCTCGGAAGGCTCCAACTAATGGCTAAAGACAGCAAAAACTACTTTCAACACAGAAATTAAGAGAAATAACCACAGAAGACATTCATTGTAGTATATTATATTTAGTTTGATGAAGTCTCTTTTTCAATGCTGAATTATAAATCTTCTGAAGGGACACTATCACACTGGAGCCCTCGTTGGAAAGCTACAACGGTGACAGGGTGGAGGCCATTTAAAGTGAGGGCTGGGCTGTTCCAGAGATATTCTAAATATAAAAGTGAGAATATTGTTGGTGCCATGGACGACATCCCTGACTGATCACTAATCATTTGCATCGTTTGATTAATGTTAAGTAACATTATAGTGTTTTTTATCTGTCCACCCTGGAGGTGGAATCCTCGCTCTGTTTTTGTGGTAACAGGTTTTGTGTGGGGGGGGGGTTCCCTATCCATGTTCAGGATAGAAGATAGAGGGTGTTGCATAATGTTTAGAGCTCTCGAAAAGAAATGTATGGTTGTGGGCCACATCATTAAAACTGACTTGATTTAAAAGTTATGCCCCTAGCATAATGTTATTAGCCATTAATCTTGATTAGTGAATGTGTGATTGGAGCATTATGAGTCTATACGGAGCCTACAAACATCATAAATGTGGTTTGTTGTGTAATTATGATGCACAAATGTGCAGATGTGATCCCATTTCTCTATTTCCCAGTGGCATTACATTTGTACTTTAAACATTGTTAACACATAACACACAAATGACCCCATGCAGACAAAACTAGTTGAGTCATTTCCAGTCATCTATCTACTGGTGCTATCTAATGCATAAAATGCCCCAAGAAATTATTAAAATAGACTATTATCATTTTATCTGTAGTTCTATACACACTCACGCACGCACGCACGCACACACACACACACACACACACACACACACACACACACACACACACACACACACACACACACATATTTCAATACAAACAAAACAAAACAAAAACATATTCAATTATACTAAGCTAACAAGGGAAAGTGGTTGCCTATCTGAAGGAGGAAGTTATAAAACATTGATGTTCAGAAATGCAACAGACGTCATCCGACTAAAAATAAAAAGTTTCTTTTATTATTATTTTTTTGAATTAAGGTCAGTTTAGTTCTTGTTGTAAGTCAGTGAGCTAAGGTGACCTTTGTGCAAAAGGTTTTCAGGAAACTCAAGCCACACCACTTTATTCTGTGTTGTTGTACAGACAGAGAAGAAGCATGTTGCCTTGTAAAGGTTTCTTGACCTTCTCTTATTCTCCTCTCCGCCTTCCTGCGGTCCACCTCAGAGTTCTTGTTTCAGGATATTTTATATCTCTCACTGCCTGGGCCCCTCAGATGGAAATCACAGTGGACAAGTCTTTATTTTGCTAACTGATGAAAAAGCCTCAACCGGATACTTAAATTATCAATGTGTGGCAAAGATACCCAGAGTGATTGTGGACTCATGGAGGCGAGAGGCAGATTAGAATGAAGTGCAGAAGAATGGAGAGTGAAAATGATGTGGTGGTGTATCTGATGAAGGCCCATCAGATCCATATTGAGAGAGTGCGAAAGGGAAGCAGTAGCTGAGAGAAACGGAGAGACAGGCCTGAAAAAAGGATGAGGGTTTGAGCAGACCTTGTGCCCAGTGTTGGAAGTGTTGCCAGTCAAAGCAGTGAGTCACATGTGACCTTGAGAGAAGAAATAACAGCACAGGGATCCCTGGACTTCCACGGCAGCTGATGTGGTAACCTTGTTTTCTCTGGTGAGGTTTCTGCAACAGATTTAGGGGAAACTCTACTGGGCTTGTGAACTGTGGTGTTGAGAGTGACGCATGCAATGAGGCTTATTCTCGGGAGATGTTTGCATGCCTGTCTGATGGAGAGGTGTCATTCTCAGAGCATTCTGAGGGTCCCCGGACGTGTCATTGAGCCCCTTTGCACCTTAATATGATCACAAGCCGTATTTATGCATTCATCGTTACCTTGTAAGTTTAACAAACACAAAATAAACTGGAAAGCTAAGCAGGACAAAAACATTTACACTAGATGAGCCCCTAAAACCAATTGAAAGGCCACATATTTATTGGCAACTGTCACAAACCGGGCCGCACGGCCATTATAAAAGAGTGAGACGCACACAACCAAGCCAATTAACAAATTATTTATTAACTTAAAGGCAACATAAGATGAAAGCTTAAACTATCAGTGGCGTGTGAAATCAATAATTTCAGCAGTGTAGGTGAGTGAATGAGTGGAACGTGTGTATGCAATGTTAAAGTGTAGAAACAAACCATAATCTCAACCAAAAACCACATTAGTGTCTCAGGAAGAAGAGAGGGACCAACTGAGACTATGGAGGGTTTTTAACAGAGTGCACTGGCACACAGGGCCCATGTGTTGCCAGTGTTGCTGATGAGTTCAGGTGTTTCCACTCTGCTGATGACCCTCTGCCACGCCCACCTCCGATACCTGCAGGGAAAGCAACCACACAAACGGAGTAACATACAGACAGGGCAGAGAGGATCGTTACAGCAACATTACCTTCAATTTAATAAAGTAACCAATACTAACGTTTGTAAGTAAGCATCACTTGATTTGCAAATTACAACTTGAGAACAATACATCTGTCTTTGTGACCAGAAATGTTGTGACTATTTATATCATTCAGTGAAACACGCACATATAACTCCTACCAGGAAAACTCCCACACAATACAGAAAAAATGAGGAGGCAACTTTGACTGTTTACTAGTGTTTACTGTTTTTCTCAAAAACACACCTACTCTTTAGCAGTGGCTTCCCACTAAATGCTGCATTCAAATGAATGGACTTTAGATCAGTGTTTCTCCTGTTCCCAGTTGACCTTGACATTCCCTGGCATGCACTGTAATGTACAAAATAAGATATATTTCACATTCCTGACACTGGTCGACAAGCTAATAATGGATTTCTGGCAGTGCAATATATTAAACAATTTGAGTGCCAACAGTGTGTTTCAGAATCACATCTTATCAGAAGCACAGAGAGAAAGAGATTGTGTAATTTAAGGAGAATGAAGTTGATGTTGCTGAAACAACACATGTATTGTTTTGAGTGGGAAATGTGATATCGAATCTCCTGGCCATTACAAACTTTGCTGTGAACTAGACCGTGAACTATGCACCAATAGGAATTTAGATTCAAGCTAAAAGCAGTGATATTTATGAGGTCCATAAAGTCAGGTGCAATGCAACATTGCAGCTCTCAGAAGATGGACCATTAGAGTGTATTCATTTTATAAGAACGAATGAAGTGTTTTACAAACAGTTCTCTACTGGGACACTTCCAGATGCATCTCAAATAAACTAACAGTTAAATTAGAAGGGGGTATTTTCAACTTTAATTATTTTATCGCCAGCAGGGGAAAAGTAACGGTCAGGGAAAGTCAACAGACAAGAGGCAGCCGCCTGCTTCCCTGTTTGTCTAGCTCGTTTCATGAGAGGAGCCCTGAATGTGTGTGTTTGTGCCTGATGTTTACTGTCCAAAACTAGCGTGTGGCAGAGAAGTTCTTACTCACCGGCCACAATCTACAGTGGCGTGGACCCAAAGTAAAGCTGGCCTTACTGTGCAACTACTGTACTTACAGTGTACATTACAAGGCCTTACCTCTGACGACCTCAGTTACACCTCCATAAAATAACCTGAGTAAAAATAAAACACCAATCCATAAAGAAAGGG
Source organism: Cebidichthys violaceus (assembly GCF_023349555.1). Lineage (NCBI taxonomy): Eukaryota > Metazoa > Chordata > Actinopteri > Perciformes > Stichaeidae > Cebidichthys > Cebidichthys violaceus. The sequence continues at coordinate 11,234,756 of NW_027176927.1, forward strand.
GAAGTAGATTTTGGCTGCAGGCCTCTAATCTGACACATAATTTGGGAATATTTCTGTTTCATTAAGGAATATTCAAAACTCCCCAAAGCCAAACCAGATCGTCAGAAAAATGTTGAAGCCCTTTGTGCTGAAAATAACATATAGCACCCCTTTTAGCAAGGCTACACGCTGCTGAATAAGTGAAAGCAGTAACAAGGCTGAAACCTCTGGTTCTGCCGAGTGAAGCCAATGCGGAAGTGTCTTAAAACTTGCATTCTCTCTACTGACAAGCAGGGGGCGACTCCTTCGGTTGCAAAAAGAAGTCTGATTGTATGAAAGTCTATGAGAAAATGACCCTACTTCTCACTAGATTTATAACCTCAGTAAACACTGTGAACATGAGTTTATGGTCGATAAATCGCAAGTTTCAAGTCTTCTTCAATACAGCATGATGTTAATTTTGTAAATTATGGTCCATTTAGAGTAAAATAGACCATAAAGTATGCTTTAGGGCGGGCTTACTGTGATTGACAGGTTGTTGCTGCTACCAGAAGCGTTTCTATGTCACTCCTCCGCCTTCCATATATGGTAACTTCTGTTTATTGGTTGCAAAAAAAATTACATGGCGTCTGCCGTAATCCAAGATGGCGGCGGCAAAATCGGAGAACTCAAACTTCAAAACAGCAGTCCACAAACCAATGGGTGATGTCACAATGACTACTTCCAATTACAGTTTATGGCAGAAATATTTTAGTTTAAGCTTTACATTAGCATTTATAAGCAGTGTATACACATTTAATGAATGGCTTAAAACACACTATGATGTAGTTGTTACACAAAGTGTTTTTATTAATGCATTTGTCATCATCACTTTGTCCAGACTTCTTATAACAAAAATGATGCCTGTACCTGTTTGTAAAGAGAGTCATCAGAGTAAAGGAAAGGCCGTTTGTATAGGTTACCTACAGTACTAACTGTCGTGGATTGCACAGTTGGTAAGAATCATTGATTTATCTTTACTTCTTATTTATTTGATGACATCGATGCCATAAATGTAATGCAACCTCTTTTTTCCTCCTGTGTGATCACGTATCAGGCCCGGCTATTTCAACAAAGCAAGCTGAAGCTTGGATGACAACACACACAGAGGGAGAGTTACTTCATCCTCTGCTCAGGTAGACATCACTCCCCCATGTCTTTACATAGCAAACAGTTGTTTGCTGCTATATCAATGTTCAGAATGTTAAATACAGCTTCTTTAATGTGAAGTACGCTTATTCAAAAATGACATAATCAAGACCTGATAATGGGGTTTCGGCTTGAGTCTTTTTCCATCATTACCTGTGAGTATTTTCCGCTGGCTTAATCTCCTGCAGTGCATGGTTACCTTGGAAAAGATGACAAACAGGCCAGCAGCCTCTGAAACAGCAGCATGTTTTCCGGCTCTCTCACCAGGATGCCACTGGCATCCAGGCCATGAGGCTTTCCCAGCACCGGGCACTTACTGTAGCTCTGCTCAAAGGAATGGCCTGCTTGCCTTTCTGCATGCAAGTGTGTGTCGGTGAGTGTGTGGGTGGGCACGTGTGTTTTGCATGCAGTCAGTGGGTAAGCGGTGAAACAGACAGTCACCAGAGAAGGTAAATATGTGGAGGTACTAGTGTGTGTGGGGGAACAGGCAACATTTTGTGTGTAGTTGTTCATACTGATGTTTGAACTTTTGGCCCACATTTTTTGTCCTTATTTTTGTTGTCTTGCGAGCTTCATTTCTTGCATGAATGCAAAATGTAATGACTTTGAAGTTATCCTGTTGACCTCATTGTCATCAGCTGACTCTCATTCAAAATACTTGACTACACTTATCTGCTGTAAACAAAAATACAGATGTTAAACCTAAACATAAAAAAACATCTGCTCAAAGATGTGCTCATCATTGATGAAACCACCCATGTTAAACCTGACTTGTTATGAAAACATAAAGTCTATAGTTTTCTCTACAAAACAAACAGCATGTTTGATTTTCTGACTGCTTGTGCTGCTTGCCTTGTTGTACTCTCTTCTAGCAATGTCGTCACCTTCCCTAAATTTCAGCAATTAAGTTTGATGAATAAAACATTATCGCAACTGTTAAAAAGAGAAAAATAAGACCCAGGTCGTTAAAAGAAATCCTTAAATAATGGTTCCCGTCTTCATTTCATTTGCTTGTTCCTACCAATATATATAAATTTAGGAGGCCCAGGGGCCAGCACAGGACTTCCAGTCATCCTTTACCTCATTTACAACCAATTACACTTGTTTGCTTTTCTGATGAGACACACTTATGCTCAGGCTAATTGTATGGCGATCCACTGCAGTGTGAATGGAGTACACTGCTAGATTGTAACGCACAGACAGATAGACAGACACATGCTTTCATTCATATTTTTTGACATGTTACATTGCCAGCCTGCAATGAGTGTGAGCTAAATCCACTGATGGGTTCATTACCAGTAAGAGGGAGTTGAAAACTATATTTGTCTGAGCTGGGGTCTGACTGACTGGAAAAGGCACAGAGGAAACCGTTGAATCCTTCAGAAGAGAGAAATTGATAGGTGCACTAATGGAAAAATGCCACAAAAATGAGAGAGGGAAAGAGGGGCAAAAATAGAGACAGCAAAGGAATATGAAGAAGAAAAAAAACAAGAATAGTTAATCTGATAGATCTCGACTGACAAATATGGAAAAAGAGATTGGGGAATAAATAAATATCAATGAATGTGTTCCTTTGGGCCTTCACCACACTGTGCCATGTTTGTTTAACAGAGGTTGTCAGGAGGAGAATTTTGTTAGGCTGCGCCCCATCCATCCATGGAAGGCGTTCTTTTCAGCAAGGTCTCCCTTTCTGACCACAGCAGCGGTCTGCTGACGGTCGCGCTGCGGCCAAACTCTTGGGACGCTCAACTTTCTTGGAAACGTCATCACAACCACATGAAGAGAAAGAGGGAACACCATATTGTTCTGTTAAAAGAAGAGAAGGACCTGAAAGCATGTGTGCAGGGCAGGAACATTTACACCCTCATACACAAATGACAAATGACCTCTTACGCTAGAATCATCCCCAGAGCAGCTGCCTGCCAGGAATAGTATCACCACTGTGTGTGCATGAAAGAGGGAGAGAGAAAGCAACGTGATAGTCTCAATTGTTTGTCTGATTGCTGTTATTTACTTTAATTACTTTGAATGCTGTTGCTAACCGGTTTAATTGAGAGCAGATGTGAATTCCACCTGTTTTCAAGTGGATTTCTTGGGCGGAAGAACAAAGAGACGACTTACATGAATAAGAACAACACAACTTAACAAAAACAGGTCGACTGTTTCTACCCTGTGACTTTGAGTATGATTCAATGTCCAGGTCAAGTGAGACCAACACGATAAACACCCCAGCTTTCTTTATATGTTATATGCATGTTGTTAAATCCATAATAAGATACCCATTGTTTGTATTAAAAAAGTGTGCGGATGGTATCAGTTAGGTATATACAGCCCTCTCCTCACCCCCGTCCGTGAAATAAAGCTAGAAGCAGAAGACTGCATCAGATTTAATCAAGATTCCCTAAAAAAAATGGCTGTATTGATATTATTCCGGGTGGAATATCTCTCTGCTCTCATTGGATGAAGTTAGATTCCTCACATTCCTTTTCATTTGAAGTCTTGGAGCAGGTTGTGGGTGGTGTCTATAATATAGTGTCAAGAGACAATACCTTTACCTTTGACGCCAATAATGTTGCCTGCAGTTAGTACAAAATGCAGCTGCTTTTCACTGGGAAAAGAAAACAGCATCACAAAACACCAGTAGTGGCCTCCCTCTACTGACATCCTGTCCGTTTCAGGATTGATTTTAGGATTTTATGGCTTGTTTTTAATGGTGCATGATCCGAGATTGGAAGTATTTTGATCGCCTCTCAACGGCTCTCAACATGTCGATGGCGAGACTGTGGCTCATAGCTAAGAGCACTAACAGCGCTAATAGTGGAAACTACAGCAAAGGTGCTGACAGAGCTAAAAGTGTTCATCTGAGGGAGAACCGGAGGGAGAGTGCTACACTTTCTTGGCGGCGCTGTTGGCTGGGAAGGTGTTATCAGCCGTAACCGCTACATGAGAGCAGTGCAACGTAGCGGCCATGAGCTAACCAGTGGGGCACGCTAAAGTGCGTTAAAATAAATAATCTGAATTGCATGTGAACTAAATGAAGGCGCTACAACACTGTATCTCGCATTTCAATTTCTTGTCATCATGAGAATTATTCAACCTTCCTGTACACATTGTAGATGCCTTTTTCACAGAGGACATTTTGACATGTCACAGCATAAACATAGGTGTGAAAAATACATTTAATGATGATTGAATTCCATTTGGCTGCTTCAAGGTCCTTGGCTCGCCGTCACATGGCTTACTGGGACACTTGATTAGAACGAAGCCATCTTCAATGTTATTAGTAACACCTGTGCTTGCTATGACATGTCAAAATGTCTGCTGTGAAAAAGGCCTCATCATTTAATACAAAATCAATTTAAGAATACAGTAAAAAAACAAAAATGTAATATTTTGCAAAACTACAAAAATAAAAAAGCACATGAAATAATTCATTCAGTAAAGGAAAGTGTCTTCAGCTTTCGTTGACTGAAAATACACTAAACTTAATTAAATGTCTAAGATGTGACTTCAACTAATAAATACAACCATTTTTTATCAAAAGACTAAAAGGCTTTAAACTAAATTTAAAAAACATGTTCCTAAATGGTTCCACCGCCACAAACATTTAGGTCGTAGACACTTGAGCTTATCCAGATTTGATTTTTTTTAATTACATCAGATGTGTTCAAAGGGTGTGTATGTTTGGATTATCCCTAATTGTTAACAAATGTCCTGCTAGTGTCTCCACATTGAGAAGAGAACATGTATTGGTTGTGAATGGCACAATAATCTTTTGAAAACATCTAAAGATTAACTCTCAGGTATACATCATAAAGTGCATATCGCCTGTAAAAATGACATTTTTGAGGACGATTATTTCTCTGAGTGCTACATCTACACCAATCAAACAGCTGTTTTTTTCTCTCTCTGGCTTTGGATTAATATGAAGGCCTTGAATTACAGACAGCTATTTGGGGTATTTCCCTTAATTTGCCTCTCTGGTCGCAACATCCGTTCTAAACGTACAGTAGGTTGGACACGTCATTTCGTGGAGTCCAGGCACAATTTGAGGTTATTCAATGCATTCTTATTGCGGTAAATCTGTGTAATATTATTATTTTACCATCAATCCTGTCATCTTCCTGAAGCACACACAGAATACGAATGGTGCTGGGAAAATACATAGCAAGTGTAATATGAGCTAGTTATAGAAATTCATGCTGGTATTTGTCATCAATTTACTGTATGAGCTTAGAGTTGAAGGGGGGATTTATACTGAAACTATTTATGTTTTTTTCTCTTTGTTCACAGAAGTGATGTCAAAACCGGACTAATGAAGAAGCAGGTAAGTGAGCTTCCATCAGGATTCATCATATTGAGACATCTTGTCACATATCATCTGTGCTATAAACAGTTAAAAGTCAGCTTTATTTTGTGTAAATGCAGCCTTAGAGGCCATAATCAGCAACGCTCTGGTGATGCCTCTAAAAACAGCTTAGTGATCCCCGTCTGGTCGGAAACTATTTATTTTCACATTCAAAGGCAATGAGAAACATAAATGGATGTTTCCCTGTGGAATCAAACAGTTGCTCGGTGCTGGGAAGGCAGAGTGGGCCAGCCAGGAGAAGAGACTGGTCATGAATTGATGTGTGGGCCAGCCAGTGCCTCTAATGGTAATGCTAAGCAATGGGTGGTAGAGTGGTGGAGAGCACTTATGTGTCAGGGGTAAATAAACAGCGAGGTGATGTCTGCTGCTGTAATGGTTGGCAAAGGTTCTTGCAGTTAGACTCACCTTATTAGCTGCAATGCATCACATGTAAACTACAATTACAAGGGTATAACCACAGCAGGGAGCTAATAATTCTCTTCTGGTAGCAAAGCAGTGTTTGTTTGGCCAGCATGGAAAATGTACAACTCTAAAAGGATAATATATTGGAAGTCTTTATAAGGACGACAGACGAGTATAAATGAGACAAAATCTTTGGTTAAGATACATTTTTATTCTATTGTGTTGACAAATATGTTTTTAGTCATGCTAGCTATGTGGCTCTTGTGATGTCATGTCAGTCTGTCTTTGGTCCAGACAATATCTCAACTAAACTATAGGACAATACTTCACTTTAGCATACCTGTAATGTCTTTCCTCTCTTACTCTTTTCAGCCATATTCTGTTTCTACAATTGTATTATTTTCCTATTTTTTCTAAACAGATGTTCATTTCTCAAGAAAAACATACCTGGCAGAAAATAGTGTAGCAGGACAGGCATGTTTGAACAGACAAACATAGCACACAATGATTCAAAGGAAAGTAGTTGCTTGCTGGTGCTGATACAGCATTAAAACAGTGCTTCAAATGCCTTAGCCTTAATAATTGGCAGTTCAGTGTGGGTCCATAAAGCCCAAAGTTGGCACTGGCTGGCATGATAGCTCGTAACTTACAATAATGGTCGTGGAGTTAGCTTGTGTAGGCTAATAGGTGATGAAACAAGGGCTTTCTACTGTAAAATCTGGCAGTGCTGTGTGGCCTGGATCACATAATGGCTGCTGCTGTGAGTGTTATACGGTACTACAAACCAATAAAACTACACCACAGAGCATTAGTTTGTACCCCAACAGGAGACTTACTGAAGTGTTGTTTCCTACTGCAGGATTTTTCAAACTCACAGTCAATTCAACGGCTGCTGAGGATTTCTAAAGTCTTATGCTTTGTTTTTCTCAGTATGTTCTCCAGACCTCTGTGAGTTTGATTAAACTGAGGCTGGGCTTTGCAAGATTAGAGTCATGGTGGACGTTGGCGTTTGGCGTAGCTAACAGGGTGGTAACTGTAGCGCTGAAAGATCTAATCTCAGCATAAGGTTAGAAAATCTGGGTGGGAAAGCTAAATTAACAAGCATCTCGCTTCCCTGAAGAATAAGTGTCAAACTACTCTTGACCCAGGAGCCTCTAGGCCTCCAGCAGTAACCGACAGTAGAATGTGAATTGTGAAGCACTTCAATGGTGAGAAATAGTGTGTATGTTTAGTGAAGGTTAAATAGAGGGCTGAATGAAATATTGTTCTTAACTCATATTGTCAGCATTTGGAGAGGCAGTGACTATCTGAGTTTTATCAAAAGGGACAAGCTTACAAATGATGAAATGTTTTGATTTGCTTTCTTTTCTCATACAATCTGTGCTTGAGACTGGTGCATGCAGTTTGAACGTATATTATATAATGAGATCAGCTAAATTGAGCTCAATTTTTAAATGTCTATGAGATCATGTAGCAGAAATACACATTTTCCAAACACTGCTGAAGGTTATTGTAAGTGGATTGGGTACATCATAGAGCACTGACTGAAATGTTCAGTTTAGTACTTTTCTTTGACACAATTTTGTAATAAATATATCCTATAAAATGATCCTTATCAAAAATTGCAATCCCATTTCAAACCCTTAATTATCAATGTCCTCCTCACAACCACAGTGGCAGTTTAGTCAGGCTCTAATACTTACAATAGGCAAGGCAAGTTTATTTGTATAGCACATTTCAACAACAAGGTAATTCAAAATGCTTCACATAAAACCATTAAAAGCATCAAAACATAAGGCAAAAGAAAAGGAGATTTAAAAACGATAGGTAAATTCTGCTGCAGTTTGTAGTTTAGTTAACCCACAATATAGAGCTACCCCATAGAAGACCCAGTCTGTCTATCTTACATTTCAGTTTGAGTAATATCTGGCTTTTGGGAAATTTCTGCTAAATGATTCAGTGTACAGAATGTGCTTGAACAGTGAGTGAGCACACCATAGTCTAATGCAATAACCTGCTTGGGCAGAGCTACAATACTTCTCATGTGGGCGCACCTTCAACTGATCCTCTGACATACCAGGTCAAGCCCAACCAGCAACCACCTACCCAGCCCCCTTTTCCTAACACAATCCTGCTCTTTAAAGCCCTCAATCTGACTCACTGCAGTTCTTTTCACACTATTGCACAGTTTCTGTCCTGTTTGTCATAATTACTGCCATGTATAATTTTAGGGTTTGGCCTTGAAAAACACTCACTATTTCCCCTGGTATGGACGAGTGCATTTTCCTAATTTTGTTAACAGGCAAGGTGTGTTCTTTATGATAATTCCAGCAAACAAGGGCGCTGTTTTCACTCAGATTTATGATGATGAGTGATGCTGTCACACATCATTTCTCTACAGCTCACCTCTGGTCCAGGGAAGCTTGAATCACAGCACTACTGCCTGAATCCCAAGGCAGGAATGGTACAGCGTTATTATAGAGCAGCCTTTTCTCTGAGGGATTAGATTTCGTCAAATACGACCCTTGGTCAGTGGCCCTACTCTGTAAACTAACACTGTCTAGGTTAGTTGGTTTAGGACATGTCGTTTCAGCAGTCTCTTTTCAAAATAAACTTACAATGTAGGTTTACTTATTTTTCTTGTTTACTTACGCAAAACAGTGATTTTGGTTAAAATAAGTATGTTAGTTCTGTAACTTCTGTTACTTAAGTACGTACATTACGTAACAAAACTGTGGTAAAATAAGTTACCTTTGACTTGGTTTCACACGGGACACAACCAATGGACTTCTGGATGAAAGTCCTGTGTTTGTTTGACCCATCCAACCTTCACTCCTCTCCGCCCTACGCAGACTTTCTCGTACTTTATACCACATCAGTTGCTCTGACCGTCTAATAAAGATGCGGGCGGGTTTATAGTTGAAAGCCTGGTGCTTCTCATACAGAGGATTAAGGGTGCTTTGGTGCGTCAGTATCAGATGCCGAGGAGCACTGACCGAGCAAATTTCTTAAAATAACATCTTTTTTGGTAAAATATTTGGCTAGAACATAGATTTATGTCAGTGTGACTGTAAAATGTAAAGTTTGACTGCTTCGTCTCCCCGTTATTAGCAGCTGTGTGTTTCAGGTCATGGTGATACATCAAGACAGCTCTGGCTTAAGCTGCTCACACCATAAATATTGAATTATTCTACATATTGAATTGGTAGTCTGATTTATGTAAAAAACACTCGTCCTAAGGAGAGATCTGGTCGACTGATGTCCTGTCAGTGTGACATACCCAAGCAATATTAAAAACCTATGGAACAGCTCTCACACTTATTGGAGAGTTCACATGCTGGTGCCTCCTCATCGGCTACAGGGAAGTATTTATATCTTGCCAAGCTTTAACAAGACCATGGCTGCTGTGACTGTGGTGAAGTGAGACCTCTGCTCGCAGGAGGCCGCGGACCTCTTGCTCTTTTGTTGTTGTTTGAGCAACAAAGTCACGCTAAGAAAAATCAGCTGGATCCGGCTTACAATGAAAAAGTATTTATAATCTACAAATGCTAAAAGACAATTACAAACTGAATTACACTGTCGACAGTAAGGAATCGCGAAACCGAGTTCAAAGACTCTCCCCCCCCTACCGGCATACAAACGCCAGTTTACAGTAAAGAGGATTGCCAAGAACTGAACAACATCTCTCCGAACAATGTTTTTATACCCAAAAGTCAGTAGTTTACTTTCAAAAGTCCATTATCAGCTTTGTGATTGGCTGGAATCTGATTGTCTCCTCCTGTCCTCTGACAATGCTCTCCATTGGTCTAAGTGATCCGCATAATGTCTGAATAGTGTCCTCTGGTCCGACCTGTCCTCCTCCTCATAAAACTGCATGTACCCGACCCCCATGTTTTCTTAGGGCTGTCTCCATCTACATCTCTGTTTGATCAATACATCTCCTTCCCCCACTGTTTACACCTCACATTCCTGAAGTCGGCTCACCAAACTCATCTCATTATCATACAGTTGTTTTCGGATCTGAAAAGCCTGTCTCAAAGGTCTCTCTCTTTCCCTCAAAACATTCAGTAACTGTATTTTATAGTTTGATACATAGAATGATTATACTTTTATGATTTAACACTTTTCCAAACAAACATGTTATAACATTATATCCACCACTAGGAGTGATTATTAAACACACTAACATTGCTTTTTAACTTTAAATTCTTCACAAGACAAACACACGAGTCACTAGTGAAATATTTACTGAAGGTTATGAAGTGAGAGGGAGTGGTAAGTCTTCCTAAACCAAAATCATCGTAGTAATACAGCTTAGACCAGCCTATAATGTGTGTGTGTGTGTGTGTGTGTGTGTGTGTGTGTGGAAGGGCATGTTTTTTTCAGGGTGTGAAAGCAAAAGCTAGCCAAGTGACATGATTCCCGAACATAAACTCACTGTTGTGAAAGTGTCCTATTCTGTCTGTATTCTGTCAATGAACCTAACCAGCAGAACATCCTTGGTGCATGACTGATCGTGGACACCAAATATTTATTGTGTGAATCATGGTTTCTCTGTGGCTGAGCATTCTCACATTGTGATGCTAACCGATCCCTGTTCCTGCTGTACTTCCCAGATGTCGTTGTGTGCTAACTAATCAGATTGGCAGCCAGACCCACTGAGCTGGGCTCAACTTGATTCAGTTCTTTTTAGTTTTCTTCTACTCAGTTTGATTTCACCAAACATCTTCAGCGCATTTCAGGTGTACAAATCTCATTTGAAGAAAGTGTTTGGCATTTTGGGAAATAAGATGGTTTTCTTTTTTTCCAAGCCATATGGGATTCATACCAGTGTACCAAAGTTAAATGAAGCTCTAGCGTGAGTTCAGTCAGGAAGACTGTACCTTTGAATGCTTAGGCTTGTAGTTTATTTCTCATACATCTGCCATTCACTCCTCATGCATGCTCACTCAAAATTCACTTGCTGACATTGTTCGGAGCTGTCAATCTTGATATCAGCTGTTCTGATCAGCTGGTCTCTTCTATCCAATAGCACAATGACACAATTACATTGTTAGCTTATCATCCTGCTGCTGTCTCTTTTAAATATGATTGTCTCTCTACCTTTAGTACGTTCATGCTGCTGTTACTTGCCCCTCCACCTCATCTCTGCCTTCACAGATTCATCAGCTTCATCAACTCATCATTCCATCATTCCATCATCTTTTCTTCATCTGACTTGTCTCTCCTGATTGAAACAGCTAGAGGCAGGGAGAATCAGCTGACCTGGCAGGAAAAAGTTCAGAAGCCCGCCTACCAACACCTGTGAAGCTCACTAAATAAAACTGTGAATATCTCCTTTACTTATGTCTGTTACATATTGGCACAGTAACTTTAACAAACACAGCTATGCACCTGCAAAGATCAGTTTAAAAGAAACTAAACATACACAATTCAGATCATTGAAACAACAAGCTAAATTTACTCAGTGAGCCCCAGAATAATTCTGACATGACGAAAAAACTATTCAGTGCACAACATTTGACCTACAGTCTGTTGTGGAGTAATTACTCCAATATGGCATAAATAAATTCACACTTAGAGCAGTGCAGTACTGTAACTTGGAGCTTGAATTTCATTCCTAGTAGAGCTATCGGTCCAAACGACCGTTGAAGCTGGGTCTGGGAGTTCTGGACTGAAAATCAAACGGTGGTGTTGGCGGTGTAGGATCAAGGGAGGAGGACTTTCAAGTATGCCAGTAACTTAGGTTTAGCGACTAGTAAAATAGCGGTCTAGACAGTTTTCTTACATTTCTATAGTAACTCCACCTATCAACTTAAATCAAATCAACCTTCAAACTTATATATTCGATTCTAAAACATAACTGTTAGTAACATTTTAACATTTGAAGGTGGACCAGTTGCCAAGGAGTTCAAATGAGAGGGCACAGCCCAGTCTGGCCTGCCCCAAAAGCCAGGCTTGCCTTTAGATCAATTTAATCTGTCCATTTTGGACAAACTCACTTATTACTGTCAGAAAAGTGGCTGGAGCCTTCCCACAATAGTTTTGGGAAAGGCAGGAAAACACCCTGGCCAGAACCCCAGTCTAACACTGCATTAAAAGAGAAATACATTATCACCTACAGGCAATTTATAGTGTGAAATTCAGCTTCCTTGGACAGTTGAAAGAAGCCCACATGAACATGGGGCTTCATAAAGACTTATCTTGGGATTTATTATGTGTGGTGATCTTTAGCAACCCCACCATTACTGTCGTGGCAGAGTCAAACTGAACCCATTTCCACTGACAGTGAAGTCATGGACGTTTTGATTAATAAAGTAAGCCATCACCCACGCCAACAGAGCAGATCTTTAACTGCATTTGACATTGCAGAACATACTTGTTCTGAGACACAATGCAAATCAATGAGTCACAGTTCCTTTGTCTAGAGTTTCAATTCTTTTAGGGGGGCAGGAATCCAGGAAAGGGACATTCCCTGCTTTGCAACCTGCCACACTACAAAGAGCCTTGCTCAGCCAAGCCTCAACCATCAGCCAGCTGCATTGGGCCTCTGAAGGCAACATCAGAGAGCAGAGTGTGGTTGCTGGTGGCTAACCAGTAACCATATTATGAGCTGAGCTCCTAAGTCTCTCTCTAAACCTTCTAGAGGTTCAAAGCAGCGGTGAGGTTTGAGGAGAAGGCCACTCTGTCATGCTCCCATTCAGATGGCTGAGTATTGTGGTCCGGTGTGAGTGGATTGGCCAAATCAGGTCCATAGTTTATCAATGAACATCTGGAAACCTGGTCTGCGTGTGGACGCTGGTTCAAATGGTCAACAACGATTTTAAATCATCTATCAGACCTTGTGTTCTGCGGCAGGATTCAGTGAAATTGACACAATGATAAAACTGCCTTTGATCTGAATTTCAGAAAATCCTGTGAGAGCAAACGTCAGAATGAGGTAAAGAAGTGTAAGAGTTGAGCAATAGTGTGTGATATTGTTCCCTGAGGAAAGATATGTCAAGAACGTCGCTTCACACCTATGCTGTTTTGGTAGACAGCTCTCCAGAAAACATGGATGAAAAATAAAGGCGTTTATTGTGTGTGCTGGAAGTTGTAATCTGTTTATGAACTAAGGTCTCCAAGAACACACAGTATTAAAGTATTACCCTGTTTTTTTCTGGTTTTATTGTGGGGACATTACCAGTAAATACTGTAAGATACAAGGTCTTCCTGTCTCATTGAGGGTGAGGCCCGTCTTTCCTCTTTTTAAACATCAGAAAATCCTTGAAATTTAAAGAAAAATGTAAAAGCCCTTCAAGCACGTCCAGAACTCCTCCCTGAGTCTTTCATGTAATTTCCTTCTAACCGCAGCTGCCCTCTTGTCGATTTGAACTCTCACTTGGGCCAAGACAGTAATAATCATATAATCATCTTGCTAGAGTTCGTTTTGTTAATACAGTTTCTGGTAAATGTAGGACACACAAATCCTGGAACATGCAATGCCAGCGGTTGTATGGGCACACACGTGTATATAAGCTTCTGTGTTCATGTCATGCGAGCGCCATGTGTGTCCCTTTGGGGTTGGCAAATGTTATGATCTTCGCGTGTGTTTCTGTTAATGTATGTCGGCTTCTGTGAGTGTGTACAGTACATGTGTCTATCTGTGCAGTGTGCTTTGCAGTAGATCCCTGTCCCTTCTAAAAATGTGGTTCAGATGTCCCTGATTCCTGCCATTGGGAAATTTCTTTCCAAGTTTCTGTTTTAGTAATTAACTATATTCCTCTGGGCAATGTAATAAGATTGAAATAGCTAAAGAAAGACAGAAATATTTTCTTAATTTACCCCAGTCTCTGTGTGTATTCTCGGAAGTTACGCTGGTTGATGTGGCTTTGTGATCCGTCGTGGTAGTTAACTTGTCAAACTTGTGCCTGTTCTTTTTAAAATGTCCTAGTAGTAAGTTGACCTGAGTAGCCGTGCGACAAATTGGGCACATCAGGCAGTCGCTACATTATTACCACTTTACAGCTAAAGATTTCCAGAACAATTTCCCTGAAGTTGGTAAAATTCTTAAGCGCAAATTGTCTGCTGTTTGCTGATGATGTAGGCAAGGTGAGCTCCTATTCAATGGATCTACCTGTTTTGTGTGATTTTGTGGAAAGAAAAGTTCTACAGATACAATTTTATGCAACAATAGTCATTAAATTCCATAAAAACACTCAGGATAGGATAACAGGAGGGATGGATCCAGATAATTTGAGAGAGAAAGTGGGATGGTTAGGAGGAAAGCGCATTCCTGCAGCCTCCATGTGTGTGACACACCCCACTCACCCTGCACCCTGCCTGAGCAGCTGGCCAGTACGCTTGTGAAAGAGGCGCTGCCGAAACCCCCTTTTGTTTTTCTGGCTTTCCCCTTCTTTTTAGAGGGGCATATTAAAACCATCTATGGCCTTTCTGTGGTCACACAATGTTCCAATTTTGTCCTCTTCACTTCAAGTCCTCTTCTCTCCTCTCGCTGTCTTTATTCTGCCATCCCATCAAGGAGCCGCTAAATTAGACGTCCAAAGTCAAAGCTCTAATCATACTTCCGATCCAGATTCATTGGGTCAATTGGAAGAGCAACATAGTTTTTTACTCAAGTTTCGGAAACTTTGGAGGAAATATAAGTTCATACTGCTCTAGGACTGGCCTCAATGTAATGAACGGTAATACAGTCGTATAAAGGTGTCTGCGTTGGCCCAGAAAACCTTCATGAGTAGGATAGCGTCTCGTGTCTCTATCAAGGGCTGAAAATTGCTTTGAGGTTGTAAAGAAAGAAAGAAAACTTGGGGGAAAAACAGATATCTGAGAGCCTGATTTCCCATGATGATAATGATATGATGATGATGATACTTTACGGTGATGATAATGATTCTTTCTTACTTCTGTGGTTTCGTGAGACAAACTGCTGGAAGCACAGTAAACGGCCAAAATTCTGTAAGGCAAATACAATCTTATTCCCATCACACGTATTATCATTTTTGTTTATTCTATCACTATGTTGTGTTTGATTTATGTTTTTTCTTACCGCTTTGGACAGCAGAACAGACAGATAGTAAGTCAAAAACTATTTCTTATTAAGGGCTAAATAGAAATATGCACAGAGGCTTGAGGTTCTCACTGCCGCTACTCCAACTTCCCAACACTGAAAGTGCAGCAGCACTTTTTAAGGCCAACATCAAACTCCAGTTTTTAGCAATATGGGAGTCTTCTACCAACACGAATGAACATTTCCTGAGGCGTAGTCAAGAAAACACCTCTGAGCACTGAATTTCAGGAGTAATTTATGATTAAAAACAAAAACAATACCTTTTTTGGTCCTTTACTGATGGATGATTTACATCTTCCTACTCTGGTTTATGAATTAGGCCTTTTTAAATAGCACTAAAGTTTTCCTTACATAGTTTTTGCAAAGTGCAAAAGGATACCACACGAATATATCAAATGTCAGCCAAAAATACAAAAACATACAACATGACAATTAGCCAAAGCAATCCCAGGCCTCAGTGATTTAGATGGCGTGAAAACAGACCCATAATATTATATGAAGCTTTGCATGTTAGACAAGAAAAATCCAACAGATTTATTGAAGTTGCAAATTTCTTTAAGTATATGAAATGTGACAGACGGATACAGCAGGCCAACTGGTTATGTGTTTCTCACAGTCTTTCAGCATATACTGTGTGTGTGTGTGTGTCTCTCTCTGTGTGTGTTTGGCTGTGACAGGGGAGTTTCCAGACTCCGCAGACCCTGATGAATGGGTCACTGTATGTCCGTGTGTGTGTGTGTGTGTGTGTGTGTGTGTGTGTGTGTGGGGGGGGGGGGGGGGGGGGGGGGTCAACTGTAACATTTACACGCTTGTTTTCTCATCAATGCAAAATATTCTGTCCCTCAACGTTCTGATCCTTTCTCTCACCACCACGCGATCCAACTAACACACTCACAACATGCCATCGGACGGATGTCGCACCATTACAATATCCACACTCATTTTATGTGACCTGTGTGATTCACGAGAGCTTGTTATTTCACCTGCTAGACGTCCCTACTCCTGTCATGCCATGGATCATTTCTAACCCAGAACATCATCAACCACTGGTTCATTTTCGTGACTCACACCCACCGACTAGTGGCAGTCTGCTCGGCCTCCAGACACGCGACAGTGATAAATATCATTACGGTTCCAAGCTACTGTGGCTACCCAGATTAACAGGCAACGACTTGCAGAAATCCTCAAACCCCAGTCAAATATGAGGTATTGGGCCTGAATATTTCCAGTGAATTCTGCCACGAAGCAATGATCCTCGCTCTAAATGAAGACCATGAATTTGTGCAAGGATGGGCTTTGATCATGCCACTAATGACCAAAGCCAGGTTCAGTTGTCGCACTGCAGGACTTTATTTGTTCCAGTGGCCAGAGTTCATAAATCTACTGTAGTTCAACACATGAAAGAGGTCGGTGAACCATGTCCTTTACATTTGAAGGGGTTGAAACATCACTTTATTCCCTGAATACTGGAAACAGTCAGAAATGTATTTTTGTTGCAAAGCTGCAACTTTGCCTTCTCCTCTCAACGTCTGTTCCATTTGAACAACTACTATCTTGCGTACAGATGACAGAGAGCGACAGAGACGAAGGGCAAAGAAGATTTGGGGAAGCAGAACTGAAGTAAAATACGCTACAGTAAAAGAATAATCACAGAGGGCTGCAAGAGCAGAGAAAAAGAGAAAAGGATTAGTCAAACTGAATTGAAAATATTTATACATATCTCAATTTTTATTTAAATATATCTGTTTTGACGTGTGCCCTTATTTGGGCAAAATTATAATTACCAAATATTCAAGTTTTATTTATTTTTCTGCAATGATGCGCCGTAGTTAACCAGCCCATTGTGGGTAGATATCGCTAGCTGTCGTTTAGTCTGTGATATGAGTACTCCCTATTTTGATCCATACACTAGCCTACTCTGTACGTTATTCTGTTGTGATTCAAATCACGGGGTAACGTATGAAATGCTGGTTACAGGACTATCTGTTGCTGTGAGTTTTTACAGTCTCGTCATTTTCCATCAACACAACAGGACCTATGAAAGAGAGACAGCTAAAAGCAGTTACATCCTCTACTTTTATGCAGGACAAACAGCACTGAATTTTTGAGAGCTGAAAATAACTCAGCAGATGTTGAAATAACATACCGGTAAATGAGATGTAACGTCTCGTCTATCCAGTGACACAAAATGTATGGTTATTTATAAGTCAAAAATTTATGTTGGAGACAATCCTGCGCAAGTAAAAGCTCCAAAACGTGTGGTGAGGAAAATATGTCACTGAATACAGTAAATTATGATTCATAATGGCAGGCAGTGATGGGTGAGGGTAAGCATCGTATTTATTTTTTTGTCATTATATAACACATATTTACAGCCCGATTTATTTTTTCTCCTTTTTTTGTCATTATTGTATTTTTTACTTTTATTTATTTGGGAAGGTGGTCCTTGGAAATGTTTTAACAGTCAAACTTGTGCCTGAAGATAGAAAAGGTTGAGAACCCCTGTCTTAAACGGTGTGAAACCAACTCTGCTTGTTGAAAAAAAAAGAAAAATGTTAAATGAATTGGCTAGACGGTTGTGAGGTGCTGCATTAATACAGGCTGACAGGTTAAGCTTGGACAAAAACATAAACAAAAGCTGTATAATCATTAAAGTTTATATTTCTCTACTGAAAAAATAAGGAGAATTTCAAGTTCAAAGTTTGACTTTCTCAGATTCATAACTTAAGAACTTACATTACAGTCATTTAGCAGACGCTTTTATCCAAAGCGACTTACAATTCAGTATCTATCTACACACTGTAGGCACAGCTACGGGAGCAATTTTTTTTGGGGGTTAAGTGTCTTGCTCAAGGACATATTGACATGAGACTAGCTGGAGCCGGGGATCGAACCGCCGACCCTCTGATTGAAAGGCGGCGCTGCTCTCTACTTAGCCACGGTCACCCAACTTAAGAACTTAATAACTTTAAAACTCTCCTGTTTTTTCCTTTTCACTGGAGCAAGGTTGTATTTGTCCCAGAGCATCTAAAGTGACCTCTGTAGTCTGCTTTGACGACGTAATGTTTTCGTCCTCACGGTCCCTTTCTCCCAGAAAACCTCACTGTAGTGTTGCCAGCCCTCTGTCTGTTCCTCTCATCAGAACCGGTGAGACGAGGACACAGTTGCTCTCTGTCCTCCTGCTTTTTACTTTGGCGCTCTGTTTATTTCTCTAACAGGACAGTGACACATTTAGCCCATCAGACAAGAGGTGAAGGAGAGACCGACTGGGAGGAGAAATGAAAATAAGTGCTACAGGACGAAAGCGGGGAAGATGGCAAAACGATAGAGAAAAAAGAAAGAATGGAAGAAAGTTATTGTAGCTCCTGTGGATCTAATTTATCCACTTCCAGAGAAGCTCAACAGTCTTTTGTTAATGCAAATGAGCTGAACAACCGCTATAAGGGTCTATGTTGTTATGGGCATGATGTCAGTGGGTCCCAGTCAGAGTCTAAACAAATTAAGATGATAAATGATTCTTCTTGGAAATGGATGACGGAAAAAAAATCCAGTAGTGTATAAGATGAAATGTAAAACGTGTTAAATTAAACCTGTTTTTTCAAACAGCTTCTTTCTGTGAGAGATGAGGTCCAACAGGAACACATAATGTTCTGCCAAAGCTAGAACAGTTTGGACTATTTGACATAAGAGAATGCTGCATTTTGTTTTTTGTCTGTGCTCTTCTCACTAGTTGAATTTGGACAAAGTTGAAAATGAATATGTGACGTTTTTCCATGCACCTATTAGAGTTTGATTCAAAATGTGTTGACAGCAGGTGAGTTGTTTGCTTCTGCTGCTACTTTCAATCAAATCTGGTTCAATCACACCACACATGAAGCATATTAGTTACATTTTTGTTTGTGTTAAACTTGTAAATAATAGTTAAGTTATTTTTTTTTAACTTCAACTTTGATTTAATCATGTTTAGTATTATAGAGAGATATTTTTGAAACAAAGTTTTTAGGGGCTTTAAAAATGTAAGTTTGGGTGAATGAGTAAATACGGTATATTTGCATAGAGAGCAGTAGAAATGACTGCCGAGAGCTTTAAAAATGAGTGAGAAAAGAAAACGGTTGATTAACAATGAGTTGGAGATCATTTGAATCTTTATATTCATCAAAATTCAGGACATGAATTGAACAAAGAGAAGTCCATTGTGAACAATAGAAAAGTATATAATGCAAATTTAAGCTAAAAAAAGATCAATCAAGTGAGACATTTTCAGAGTCTCAGACTCAGCTTTTCAAACCGGACCGGTTTTCTTCAGGTGGTGAGAACTTTCAGCACAGCATGTGACAAAGATTTATATGCAAAAATCACATTACCACATGTTGTGGTGAAAAGTAGCCCAAGATGTTTCTGCGTCAAACAGCACACGCCTTTCTATAAAATATGACACATCCATTTGAGGATATGAAAATCTCTTGAATACTAAAGTTGTTGGACTTTTTATTCTCTGCAAGACTTTTTTTTATAGTTTTCATATTAAGTCATTAAAAAGCACTCGTTTGAATAGTCATAATAAAACAGATGACAAGAGCAGCTCCTGATTCTCCTGATTTCCTCTTAAAATGTTGCCCAAATAAGGCAAAGCTGATGACCTGGAATCTGCTGTTTGTAATGATTATTTCAACAGGAACAGTAAGTATTCCGAGGGAGCAAAATTGTCCAGGATCCTAACAGACAGCAGTATAATCCCAAACCCAGAGCCGACAGCATGAATGAACATTTATACGACGGCTCCAATGTTCCATAAAATCAATCATCCATCCCAATCCGCTTTTCATTTTCCTGCCTTACCCCTCCCTTCCTGCTATTCACCGTATCATATGTTCCACCATATGCCCTGGGGAAACAGAATATAAGCAAGCTTTCATCTGTAAGTGACTTGCTGTCATCACTGTTTGGGTGGAGGGAGAAGAAGGACAAAAGATGGAGAGAGAACGAGTGAGAATTAAATGAAATGTAGTCAGAGATGTCACCTCTATTTAGGTGTGGTGGGAAACACGCAGAGGCTCAAATATGCACAGACAGACGGAAAGATGTGTTTGTGGGGAGGTTCATTTAAGGGTGAGCTTTTCTAAAATTTACAATTTAATCATTCATTTTCTTTATCTTCAGTTCTTAACAGCAGACAAGCTCAGCGTCTGTATGTAGTCTTGCACTGAAGATGCCGTTTGTACAAGAGATGTTCTACAAGTTATTTCTCAAGTCTTTAGGTGCTGGTGGTGTTGCAGTCACACAATTTAACAACATTGAAGGCAAAGATGAGCACAAGTTAGTCCAGGAGGAGGAATCTGAAATCTGAGCCAGCAGGATGATGGAAAGAAGACAGCAGAGAGCACAGATGAGATGAGCACATCACAATAATTGCCCAAGCTGTCTGTGATTACCTACCAAGCCCATCAAATCTCTGGAGAAAAGTTGATTCACCATCGTGACCCTGAGCCAGGGAAAATGAACTGAAGACGACACCCTCAGCTGCAGCACTGGCCCCGTTCAGACCTGGCGTCAACACGCGTCCTCGCGATCTGATCGCAAGTGAACGGTTCTAAGTACGTCAGTTCACACCTGATATTAGAAAGTGTCTCCACCCGCGTCTCCAGAATGGTGATCGGATCGCACTTCCTGCTGCAACATTAACACTTAGATCATTTCTGTTTGTAAAGACCTAATGCGTTGTTGGATCCGGTATGTGTTTTGAAATAGATAATTTATTTACTTATGCCGAGCACATGAAGCAGTCAGCCAGCTATAGATTGAGAAAGAGTCCTTTGATTCACTGTTCCGCTCAAAGGCTACCGGCAACTTTGAAGGTGAAATGTTTTCTTGCCAGTCGCTCAATGAGTTGTGAATCAATCAACACACCTTAAATGTCAATATGACAACTTTAACCATTCCATTTGTTTTTATTGTCTCTCTTGCATGACATATGCTTGAATGACAATTGTATATTGCATATTGTAAATTATGTAAACAGGGAATAATGTATTTCCTCACTTGGAGAAAAAAAAATGGCTGAGCGTCATTCTGCTGCGATCTGGTAGCACAACACCTATGCACACACATATATCAGTTTAGTAGGCGTTCCTTAATTGTGACCCAGGACACATTTCCGTACACACTGCTCAAATAATGTGGCCATATGTAGCCGAGGACACCTCCTAATGTGATCAGATCTCAATATGTCCTCAATGTCCGTGGTTACACTTGTTACACAGTGACTTTTGTTCTGATCATGCAAGGACACATTAGCTGTCAAGTCGGTAATGCTCGCATTGGGATTTGATCAGCCAGACCACATGGCGATGTGGCATTGATTTGGATCTCAGTGAGGTATGGACAGACCAGGTATGAACAGGGCCACTAATGAATGGAAGTCATGGTGGCACCTTGTTCACCAGGGGCAGTCTGTAATGCCATGTGTAATAGAAAAGCAAGAATGCCTTTCTAGTGTTCACTTTCAGACCGTAAATTGTTAACAAGACCATTTGAGAAAACCCCTGCCCCAAACATTGACTCTGTAGTCATAGCTTAGTAACCGTAAATAGGCACAGCAAGCCTGTCAAGCTTTGGATTTCTAAACATACCTTAGGAGGATGTTGTCTTTTTGTCTAAGACATGTAGCTTTAACATCAATGCTTCTATTAATCTAGCACGATATCATGTATAAAGTAAGCCCCCTCGAATAGCACCGGTCTTTGAAGGAAAGTTTACATAGTGGCCAAACAATGGAATTACAATTTCTGTGTCTGTAACTTGATGCCGTTGGGGCCCAAAAAGAGACGTCTCTAACACAGCAGCTCTTTTTTTTAGGTAAACCAACTCCCTAGTAGGAACACTTGAATAGCCATTATTTTAATCATTAGGTACTAAAAGTTGTAAACCAATAGCCCAATGCAGAGGTTTTTTTTTCCTCCCCCTGTAAATGTCAATGACTCTGAGAAGAAGGCTGAGCCGAGGGCTGGTCGGCAAAACGCTAGTGTGCTTGTTCTTTCGGCCGACGGATGTGGAAAATCAACGAAACAGCCGGGCAATTTTTTGATAATTTTTATATTCAGAAGTTGAACTTTAATAGGAACGAACAGGGATAAAATATGCCAGACAGTTTTAATTTCAGTCGGCAATTCAATTAACAGTCACTGACTACAAATGAGAATCCTGCTTTTGTCTACCTGCTTTTCATGTGCAGATGTGAGTAAAATTGAAACATTTTCCTTGAAACTGAGGAACGTTTTGGTAATGATTAGTGGAATTTTTAAGCATGACTTTAGCACGAACCCATGTCTGAGTTGAAGAGGAATTTATATGCACACACTTACTTTCCATGGCACTATTTCAGTGTTAAACTACAGCAGTTCGTTGTGCCTGCTTCACATAATCCTTAATTTTTGGTCATTACGCTCATGAAATTTCAGTAGACCAGTAATAGAAAACATATAGTGGGAATGGAGACATGGAAACACAGGAGGAAAGAGACAGGGGGAAAAGACGACGAGTTAGTGGATGCCTATCACATGATGTCTGCAGAATGTCTTACCTTTAATTGGCTCTGTCAAGTTCTTAAAGTGCATACTCTCCTTCAAATGTTTAAACATTTAAGATTCAAATCATTTTTGGAAACATTTTAGATGGTAGACCTCATAAATGTGAATCTTTTCCAGTGCTGTATGATCAAGTTCCCTGAACTAGAGTTTATACATGTGGATTCTTGTGTTTTTTGCAAAGCTGTGTGTGCATGTTCACGTGTATTATTGTCTACATATGAGGCTGGATTTATATTCTGACACATGGAACAACTTAATGCAGATTTATGCCATCTCTTCTCGCTGCAGTCAAGAGAACGTTTCCCACCTCAACCAGAGTATAAGGAAAAACCTAAAGAAAGATATATTAGGCAAAGAAAAAAATACTATTTGGAACAGCGGCAGAAGTAAAAGAAGATCAATGTTATCTGATCCTAAAAAAAGGATTCAACAAATCTCGGACACAGAGCCGAAACAAATTCCCTGAGCCCCAAACATAACACAAGGATAATCCTGCAAACCAAAAGAAAACACAATAAGTGGTTCCTTTTTGACCGGTGAGTTTCAAACTAATTCACTCTCTTGTAGAGAAGTGTGTTTGATGAGGGCGACTGTGGCTAAGTGGAGAGCAGGGCCTTCCTTCGATCCCCGGCCCCGCTAGTCGCATGTCGATGTATCCTTGAGCAAGACACTTAACCCCAAAATTGCTCCCGTAGCTGTGCCCACGGTGGAGAAATGTGATAGAATTGTAAGTCGCTTTAGATAAAAGTGTCTGCTAAATGACTGTAATGTAAATGTAATGATGTGATTGTGTATAGGCTTGTCCATATCTCCAACTCGATGGACATCTGAGCAGCTCTCTTGAGCAAATTCAATTCACCCGAGTTAAGATCTTTTGCATATCTGGTCCCTATACTTTTTCAAACCAGTCAGGTTAGAAACATGACTGTGCCTCTCAGTAACTGCTTCAATAACTTTTTAACAAATTTCAATAGGAATCAATCTGCTACAGCAATACACCCTCAAGAATGTGCCTCTCCACCCTTCCTCTTGTCACAGTTGAACAATTCACCTTTTGGTAAGATTGACAGGATGAATGTGAGAGCAAAGGGCATAGTAGGTCTTTTTTGCAAACTTTCACAGAGGTGGACCCATATTTCAAGCAGCCCTTAAAACCACACATCCCAGTTTGAAGCCACACACCATGATCCTAGCCCACACATCATGGTACAAACTGTAATACAAACTGCTGCATTCTCCGCCAGTGTAAATATACAGTAGTACATTTTCATACAAAAAACTGAAGCAGTCAATACAGAGGTAAACATTGTTTGCGTTACTTGTGCTACATACATGAAATACATGATTACGGCTGCAGTGTGTACTCTGAATCCAGACAGAGAATATCAAATCCATGTTTAAGACACACCCACACACACTTTAACACACACACACACATGCAAGACTTATCTGTGCCTAAAGCAACAATAGTGGCTCCAACCTCAGCCTTCAAAAGTCACTCCAGCCTTCTGTTGTCATTCCATCAGTCATCCACCACAAATTAAATTTTCTGTGTCAGTGATTTATGCCGTGAAGAAAAAGCCATAAAAATAAGAATCTCTGTTTGAGTCCAAGGACTTCTAGCAACCTCCTATTAAAGTTTTATTTTTCTTATTCTGAGAAATCACAGAGCAGCCTAAGTCACTGAACATCGAGAGGTGTATGTGTAGTATCTTGTCCTTTTAAAGTCTTGTATTTTGGGAGAAAATCTGTTTAAAGGAAAAAGCTGTTCTTGTTTTTCTCTGCTGCTACCACTCGTTGTCATAATGAGTTGGAGATATACTTGCTTTTTAGCAATGCATTTGTGTCGCGTTTATGCTCTCGCAAATGCGTAGTGAGAAGCAAACATCTCCAGCCTTAGATTGATACAGCAGGTGCAGTTTACATGTTTTTATTTTGTTTAAGTAATTCACTGATGTTTATTCAATAGAGATTCTTTACCACTACATTTATTTGACAGCTGGTTACTTTTCTGATTCATATTTTATTATAAAGGCCTAGAAAACTGAAGAGCATGCATTGTTATAGATAAAACTACCCAACAGTATATGAAATGCTGCTTTCACAGTGATATATCAATAATAATCAAACAGCCATTTTCCCGCCTAATGAGCATGTTAGCTTTTGCTGCTAATACTTTTGCATTTTAAGTAAAAGTATAAAGGGAAAATTAACAGTACCTTAATGGAGTATTTTACATGGTTGTATTACAGCTATTACTTAAGTAAACAATCTCAATTCCTCTTCCATTGCTGCAATTTACAAGACGAGACAGAATCAAGACGTAAACTCAAAGGTAAGCTGAGGTCACCTTGCAGTTAGAATGTGAGAAGTGGTTCAACATGTGTTTGTGTTTTTGTGTCAGACATTGATGTTGAAATCAGTCATTCGGTCACCCTCCAAAGACTCAGCATGAGACAAACAGGCTGTGCTGCCAAGACACTAATGTAGAAGACCGGGAAGCTTTTAAACGGCAACCAAACCACTTTCACAACGTGTTCAAGGGAGCAAGGGGAATTCTCAAAAAGACAAACTTGTCCACAGTGACGTGAAAGTACCATTCAAGGTTTTCCATCATCTTATTTTCTGTTAATTCCATCAAACTGTGCGTGGGCTGTGTTTAATGGACTGTTAAAATGACCAAAAATGACTAATTGGCTGAATCAAATAACCAAAAGAACCATTACAATAAATAGATATTCCATGTGCTAAACAAAGATTGGACTTGAACAAAAACACTGGATACAAATATTGCAAAATTATCTTGTTTTCATTGTATTTATTTTCTAAAAATGTCAACTACAAGTATTATGTTGCTATAGTAGCAGGCCCTAAAGATGATCAGCACATGCTCACACAAGACAGTTTGTTCCTTTAATCGCTTTATCCAACAACTGACAAGATGATTAGCACCAAATCTGTCTGTGTCTCTGGCAGCCTGCTTTGTCTGGAGTGCATACTAGATTACAAAATATTAAGTAAACATCAGTGGTTAGCAATATCCTAAAAGTGAGACCATGTCCCAAGTCATGCATACAGAGGTTTACAGGGCTATAAAACATTTAAACATGTAAATCCTCTTCCACATTAAGCCACCATTTTTACCTATTTATAGCAGGTTACAGTGCAGAAGCTATTGATATAGGCACTGCTTATATATTGTAGATATGATATAGGATTTTGTGACTAATATACTCACAAAACTCATGTAAGTCAGGATAGCTCTTGTTTAGTTATTGTGCAATAAGGTGAGCCACTTCAATAAACACATGATGAATACACATATATGTATTTGTAGACAAGCTTGTAATGAAAAACAGTTGCGGATCTAATTACTTTAGTTTCTATTTGCTGAACATCGAGGTATTGATAAATTAGTCGAGGGAACAATTTAGCTTTTTAATAGGATGTGTGTTCAACTTTAGTTGATTCCCTAGTTATTACTTGTTCTTATGTAGAGGTTATTTCCAAACTTCTAGGTCTAGTTAAGACACACACAGGAGGAATTTAAGCTTCAGTCAATCATGGAGAACAGGAAGGATTTTTAAAATTTAAGTGCAACCACAGGTCTGGCTGAGGTATGCTATAAAAACAGCGTGACATCCAAAGCTGTAAGGTGGAGTCGTGAGAAACGGTGAGGACTCTAGAGGTGGTTTTCTCAACACCCATCTGACTCATATTATTTAATATTGCCAGCTACTTGCACACGACAATTTGCGGCTTACAGCTCCCTATCTAATCTAGCGTGTCATTGAGAGTGAGATAAAGCCGTTTGCGCAATCGGTCGCTCCAAATAGTGCCTTAAATCCTGAAAGGTTACTTTACGAGGGGTTTGTAATCTCAGTCAGATCAGAATTTGATTAAAAGATTTCTACATTTCTTATAAGGATAAATGTAGTGGTGTCTGTGTGTATGTTCATAGCATTGCCACACTGTTGGTTGTCAAGGAGGAGAAAATTATCTGATATGTTTGATTTGTTACTGGAAGCGGGTCTTATTTTGGCAGTGTCTTCACTGTGCATTCAAAATGAATTTTCCTCAAAACAATTATGGAATAGACTCTAGTTTTAAAAGTAGAGTAGCTGGCTTTTCTCAACAAAAACACAACACTCTGAAGATGTAAAAACCCAGTAATCTTTAAAGCATTTACCAGAAGGCTGTTTTAAATGAGTTGTAGTAAGACCGGTGAAAACAAAGCCGGTGATTTCAGTGGCAGATCTAACAGCCCAAAAGTGATAATGATGGTGATTAAGTTAATCATTCAATAATGCACATGCTCTCTCACTTCTAGACAGTGAGTGCATTTATCTTCTCCTGTGAACGTCTACCTGAATGTCTGCCTGCCGTCTGTCTGTCTATCTACCATAAATGTATGTGATTAATCTGATTCATAAAAACCCTCTCCTCTTTACAGATACAGTTCCTGCATGCAGAGCGGTGTGTGCCCACTGACTTCTAAAAATGGATGGTGTTTTTATACGTAAACTCTTAGTGTCCATTTACAGGATTCAGTGGAGCTGATCAAACTTCCCCCTGGGACTTTCTCCAGGAAACTGAGGCTCAAACAATGCAAACGACAGCAAATCAGGCCTCAAATCAGTACAGCATGCTACATGATTTTAACAAGACACTCACACATTTGTACTAACAGATACAGAGGCGGCTATTTAACTTTTGTTTTGTTTGTTTTACTGTTGCAGTATAAAGGGTCAACATCCCTCAAGCAACATAGTAGAAGTGACAAAACTACTGCTGCTGTTATAAATAAATGTAGATAAATAAGTAGCATATGCAATGACTCACTTTTTTTTTTAACAAAAACAAACATATTTTTCTGTAGACATGGCAAGGCATAAGTTTAGTACTGCTGCTGCTGCTGTTTATAATTTTCCTTGAGTGTAACTGTTTTGTCCAAAGGGTAAAACTGTGTCCAGAAACTTGGTTTGATCAAGTGCCACAGAATACACCACTGAAGAGAAAAGAAGACAACTAGATGAATGCAAACATTTTGTTCAGCAAACAAAGCTTGTTTTACAGCTCTGACGCATTGTCTTTTAATAAACGACAGCACAAGTTGTTGGAAAAAAGGACACCTCTTAAAAATGTGAAAATAATCTACAGTATATTCAGCACAGAGTTTTAACGATTTATACAGTACAGTGAGCCGTAAGTTCTTTATCTTGAGGGGCTTTTTTTCTCCCTCTTCATTTGAATAGCTGGTTAACATTTTACTACTATGACAACAAAGTTGACATTTGATACACTGACGTGTGTCTGTTCAACACAGTGCCATTAGATTTCATAGTGTGAGCACAAACTGGAACACAGTTTATGAGCTGTGAACATTACATTGAATATGTCACTGTGTCATACACTGTAGATGACATACAGGTGAAATAATGGTAACCAGTTAAAACAACTTAGAGTTAGGGGTAAGGTTAAAGCCAAAAAAAATCTAAGTTTGAGGCTTAGTAACATTACCGTTTATTTTAGGTTTGGGAAAGCCATTGGTCATGGTTTAAAAAGACCAATTTTTGCCTAAAAATGAAAACTTCTTTCAGTAAAATTCTTCCTGGAAAGGCTGGATATTGAACCAAAGTCAACAGATTTTAAGGCAGATGTAAACACCCATCCATCACCCCAACCACAACATTATCACTTTCCATCATAGTGTTTCTATGTCAAACAAATCTGCTGATTTTGTTGAGGAAACATCATCTTTTCATGGGGAGGAACAATGTGCCTCTTAGCTTTCATGCATGCTTGCTTTTCAAGATGGCATCAATCCAAATTTCAGAGGACCAGGCTCTTCTGTATTGATGCTGCATGTGTGACATGAGAGTCTGGCCCAACATATTGTTGGTCAAACCCCTGTCAATATATTGTCAAAGTGAAATTCGTCTGCAGTCATACAAATGTGTTACCTGTATATCTTAACTGAATCAAAACCTAAATTTGTTTTTTTCTAAAATTGTTGAACATGGTCACGTGCCTGCACAACTTCAATCATCAAATTCTTCAAGATTTTTGTCTGTGTAACTGGTCTGAACAATGAGAAGACCTGAATGCAAAGCTTATTAGCTTATTCTAGCATTTTCTTTGTTCCCCGACTTATTTAGGCCAGATAAGAAGTCTATCTTTGAGAACTCAATCTGCATTTCAACTTTAGCAAGACTACCATGAGATGGGATTTACAGAGGTTTTGTTGTAAGGTAAAGATGAAATTGACAAATGAATATTGTTGCCGTTTTTTGTGTCTTTTTGTGATTGTTTTGCCCCTTTTCTTAGGCATTGTGAGTCTCTGTTTTGCATCTGTTTCAAGCTGTTTTGGTCTCTTTGTAGTCGTTTTATGCTTCTTTTTCTTTTTTTCTGCATCTCTTCGAGTGACATTAGGTCAGTAGTTCCCAAACTTTTTCTGTCAAGCCCCCCTTTGATGATGTAGGAACATTGTAAGCCCCCCCACCGCATCCGACCCCACCCATTCCAAATGGGTTGTACCTTCTTTGTTTTCTAATTAATTGCATTATAATATATAAACTCTATAAAATATTTGTTTTTCTTTCTAAAATAAGTACATATCACTTCACTTTTCCACTTCACAGTTTATTGTTGTTTGTTTTACTGAAAAAAATAGCAATAATAAAATCAATTTCCAAAAAGATTGGGCTTTAGATTGCTTTCAAGTAGTGCTTTCACACATTAATTGCATTACATTCTTGAATATATTTTCAAGTAAAATGAACTTCAAATGTTAAAATTGAAGTTAGGAAAAGTGCAACAACTTACATTTCCCCATTTAACAGTAGGTTTTTCAAACTGAATTAGTGTGCAAGAAAATAAAAAATAGTACATATAGAATAATAATAATAACATATTTGTAAATACAATTATAAAAGTGCAAACAACGTATATTTCCCCACATTTAACAGCAGGTTCTCTCAAACAAGAAAACAACATATCCAGCAATGATTGATGTGGATTTACTTTGTTCTGTTTGCTTTCAATAAAAGCTTTTTGTGACATACAAGAGTGCCACAATTTAGTTTACCCATCCCTTTTCGGTGTCTGACTTCCTGTCTGGGCCAATCTGCTCTGCGCAGCTTGATGCGATAAACCCGACCCGTGGGCGCTCGCGTCTCACACGCTTCATTGAGGCAGATACTGTTTGCCTCCCCTCTGTGCTTTTTCACCACGGTTTAATGTCAGATCAGCAATATAATACAAGTGTCTACAAACATTACAGTGGTGACAAACAATGAGAAAGCAAAAGGCACGCGCTCAACCCAGTTTGTGAGGGATTGCGCAATCTGAGGTGAGGCACAGCTGCCTCACCTCACGTGTCTCCTCTCTGTTTGAACAGGACATGCGCTAATTCAGCGATTTTGATTATAAAAATGCTTGAAATGATTGGAATCATACAGAAATTACATTTATAGCGCAGATCAGTAGATAAATATTAATATTTATTTTATCATTATTTGTTTTTTACTTTTCATGATGACAGGTGAGGCTCTGCCTGCCTCCCCTGACCGCACATCCCCGAGCCCCGCCCCCCCTGTAGTTCCACTGCCCCCTCAGTTTGGGAACCACTGGATTAGGTGAAGGCCAAGGGTGCCCTGACACTTGAAGCTGACATGTTAGGCCCATTCAGTAATCCATCTATATGACAACAGTTTACCATAGGTCAGTCATGTAATGTGCATGTACATATATCAAGTCTAGCAGGGGACTCTTTCAGCAGCATTTTGCTACATCTACATCATCATACAGTAGGACAATGTCTTTGGTTTCATTATCCTAGTTGACCTTAGAGAGATGGGTTCCTCTCAGGCTTCTTCTTTTTCAGTAGTTATTGTCTGCAATTGTATCCAAACAGCTGATGTGTCTCATTGTGCTCAGGCTTGTTGTAGCAACAGGGTGTCGTAAATGGCTAACTATGTGGTATCGTGCCTTGTGCAATTGTAAGCATGTATTACATGGGCCGCGTTCACTCCAGTCAAGCACTCTCTCCACACAGTTGTATTGTGGGTGGTGTATGAAGTTATCAGTGGATACGTTTTTGAAGAAACTGTTTTAAAATTCCAGCCCTGATTATGACAAAAAAAACCTTCCTAAAATAGTGAGGAAATGTGTGGGATGTGTGTGTGTGAAGATCTTCTCTGCAACAGTCTTCCCAGTTTTCATTTTGAACGGGTAAGATTGCCCAAAACATGTGAAGGGATCCGTCACAAGCACATACTCATGACCACGTTTGCTTTGCTCCATGTGCACGTGATCAACTGAGGCTACTTTTGAGGGTGAAGTAATCTTAATTTTAGCCACTGGTGGCTCTCTGAGTAACGTTTAGATGTTTGTGCTTGACGTAAGTAGTTCCTCAAGACATGTGCTTTCAGTTTAAAAAGCATAACCAGCTGTTTTTTGTCGCCAGAATGTCAGAGAAGTCCTTTATCTTTTCCTCTGGCTGTGTAATAGATCAATCTTCAATCTGTGAAAATCTCTGTACTTTGCCTCCTGCCCAGTGTGTTCAGGGATTGGCTCCATCTGCCTAACATGTCACCAACCACTAAAGGAGAGTCAGGGTTTACGGGGAACTTAGCCGCACCTGCCTGAGATATAGGGAGGCCACTCATATGCAGTAAAATGAAAATTGACAGTATATGGGTTATGATCAAGGCAAGTATTTTTGTACCTCGCCATAGACCTCTATTAATCACCAATTTGATGCACCACCCAGCAAGCATGCTAAGTGACCCAAATCCAGTAATGCGGTTCACGCCCAGGCCAGACATGATGTTGGTTCCCTAGTGGTGGCAACAACAATGTTCTGTGAGTTTTGTTACAAACTATGTATGGTTTCTTTGTATTTGTTTTTCAAAGCAATCACAATGAGTAAAAAGAGTAAATCATCCTGTGGGAGGAGTGTTTCAAAAGACAAAGAGAAGACTTTCGAGATGGAAGGTGGGAAGTGAATGTGTTTGTTCTGACCACACTGAGAAGGTCTTTCCACAATTGATAAATGCAGTAAAGTACAGTGTGTCAGGCTGGCCCAGGTCCTATATATAGGGATGCAGATCTATTTTAAGAACTTTACCCTTGTGCTTACTGTGAGTCAATACATTTGAGTTTACTGTACTGTTTTGTTTGTTGTATCTGTTTGAAATGTGATTTATTCAGGAACTTGGAAGTAAAAGCATCTTAAATTTTGCTTTAAAAAGTGTAACATTATGAATTACACTATGGAGATAAATGCTTCTTACATCAGTCAATATTTTGAAACAGATGACTCTATCCTCTTCTGCTGTTTTGCATGTACAATTTGTAACATTAGCCTTCTTACATTTTTTTCATCAAATCCAAACTGGGTTGGAGTCTGGATGACCTTCAAACTGTTAAGAAACATAATAGGGTAAGCAACATCTGTATGCATCTTGCAGGCCCTGTTAGGAAACTAATTAGCATTTTAAGAGTCAAGAAAACCCCTGTGGAGTAGGCATTAATATGACTTATAACTGTAGTTAACCTCAATTTAATTTCAGTACTATAGTATTTTGCTGTCAATATACTTGTCGCTGTTTTAATGTTTTTTTAAATGTTTTAGATCAATTGAACTTCTCATTTGAGGTTTTTTAGAGTCAGCACTATAGATTACTAAGACCACCAGTGTTAATGGTTGACTGCTCGGGAAGTCGTCAGAGCACACAAAAGATTTAGCGCTGAAGCAAACATGACTGAAACATGACTTTAATTGATTCCCGATGAGTATTATCCAGTGATGGTAAAAAAAATAATCTGACTCACTTCCTCAGAAAAGTGAAATCATGAAAACACAGAAAGACACATCACAGTGTGACTGTGGCTGTCACATCGTGTGTTGCTGCTTCCCCGAGAAAAAGCTTTGTCTGAGCTCGATTTCCCCAGAAAAATACCAGGAAACACGAGTAGCAGTCGCTTCCACAGCTGTAACTGTGACATTCATGCTCTACAGCGAATTAATGTGGTTTAGAGCAGAGGTTAGGTAAACATTTTATATGCTAAAGTTGCTGTTGACAGGTTTGTCACTGACACACATGTGGCCAGTTTATGCCACGAATGGTACTTCCAGTGTTGTAAATGGGTTTTGAAGGAGCAGAGAAAACAGGGCTGTTTTGTGGTGTGGTTACCACTATGGAGTCAACCCTCAATCCAGGAGTGTGAATCACATTCTTAATTAGAGAATGCAATCTAAACCACATGTAAACAATTAGCCTTCAGGATAGCAGGGTTGTTTGTGCATGTGTGTGTGTGTGTGCGTGCGTGCGTGCGTGCGTGCGTGCTTGCGTGCGTGTGTGTGTGCGTGCGTGCGTGCGTGCGTGTGTGTGTGGTGTGCACACAGAGTAAAAATGCTGCACTTTTGTACCAGAGAAAGTCCACACACATTCAAAGGATGATTAACAACTGATGGTATAGACACATTCAGTACGCTACACTATACTATACTGTTCATGCTCATTATATTATCTATTGATGTATTCTATTTATTTGATCTTTATTCATACAGCGTAGGTTGGTTGGGCATATAATGCTGGACAGACATTTAAAATGGAAATTAGACAATGTACAACGTGAAAGCATTCGTAAGCAGGTAGAGAACTGTAAATGTGTACTGAGATGTGTTTTGATTTTTAGTCAACATTTTAGACTATTACATGCATCAACAGCAACAGCAGTTTTCTTTCCTAAATTAGTTGTGCCACGGGGTTCCTACAGCTTCAACCAATCATTGTGTCATCATCATGTTGTTAAGTGGGCCGTAGTGCCAGAGCAGGAAACATACTGTAGGGTGGTAATTTTCCAATTGGGGCTTTGTAGATAAATAAGTACCACTGATTATTACGTCTCTCGGGCAGGGAAGACCAACCAACTGTATCATATTGAATGCAGTGCTGAGTGTTGTAATAAACCTGAGGGCAGCATTGTAATTTACATTTAGCTTCCTCAGAATGGAGGCAGCAGCATGTTGACATATCACATCTCCATAATCCAGAGCAGACAGTGAACTGCTTCAAGTGTCCAGTGTAAACTGTGTTTGTTTCTTTTACAAAAAAGTGATGTTTTCTTAGTATTTTACAAACAAGCATTTCTATGTGATATGTGTTTCCCGTCGACGCAGAGACATTTGTATTCTGTGACCCTCTCAATAATAAAACCAGTCAGAGTGGAGATAATGAAATCTGAAAAAAAGGGTATTAACTGTTTTATTGTCATTGAGAAATAATTACATCTAATGACATTTGATAAGGGCATGTTGCAGTGCCTGAAAAAGAGTTGTAATGTTGCAATTGCAGATTGAACAGAATCAGCAACACATCTGCACATGAACAAAGACTATCAACTGAGAAAAGAGGAATTTATTGTTCGACACAGCAGAGATAATCTCATTCATAAAATGTTTAAAAATAAAAATAAAAAAGCAAGACAGGTCCCATATTGGATCCCTGTGGCACACCATTCGTAACCAGTAGGAATTTTGGCCGTTCTTACCTTCACACACTGATCAATCTGCTACGGAACCAGTTACAGGCATCTCTACCAAGACCGACAGAGGATAATCTTTGCAAAAGCAAGGGATGATCGACAGTATGCTTCTGATGAATCTATAAATATAGAGGCTGTTGTTTAAACCAGTAATTAAGACATTCAAGATTAGGATAACTTCTGAAATGGTGCAAATAATTTGATGTTGACTTAGTTTATTGTTCTGAGAGGAATGCCATCAATTGGGAGCTAATTATGTATTCCAGTATTTTTGAAAATTTTGATTTATGTTGTCTCTTACTTATCATCTATCATAATCTGACCTTGAACTTTAAACAGAACATAAAACCCCAGTGTTTATAGCGTAATTCCATTTCCTTAAAGTGGCTTATATTTTTTATTTTTTTGTTTTCATATTATCAACGGATCACCCGTCTTGTGGTATGTGAATGGTGTCCCTTGTAGTGATAAATTCACAGATGATTAATCACTCAACTTTGCAGTTCTCTTGAACTCTACAGAAAATTGTATCATCTTGAAGCTCATTTTTTTTAGTTTACTGGCCTGCATCATTACTATCTTGGTTCACTCTCACCACTTCACCACCATTGTTTCTTTTGAACTGTAATTGAACACACCGCACCAACTAGCCAGTTATTGTCAGCGACACCAAAAGCCATAAAAGAGCTCTCGTACCAAAATACACAGCTCTCAACATCAACAAATTCCTTCGCAGAAATGACATAGACTTCGAAGCTTGGAGCAAACAGTGGTAGAAGCCAAAAGAAACCTTTGTCAGACTCACTGATATCAAGTGTGTCAGGCTTGAAATATTTTCAAGTCTGTGTGTGGTTTAAAAATGTTTTTTTAAAGATAACCCAAAAGAAACAAACATTGCAATCAGCAGTAAGATCTGATTAATGACTATGACTGTGTAGCATGCCTAAATGTGATGATATATATTTTTTCTTTGAAGAACACAACGACTGCAAGAGTTGAAATAAGTTGTAACGTGTCTGTAAGCAGAAATATGCTTTAAAGATTTTTGTAAATACAAATATCAGTATGAGAGGCCAACCACATTAAAAGCAACGAAAATGTAACTCTTCTCCTCAAAATGGCTGCTTTTTGAAGTGACTTGTCAACTCAATCCCTCAGGGAACAACAGCCCGTGTCTGATTAAGATGAATCTCCCTGTTTTTATTTTTCAGTCTTGATAACATCGGCTCCTCCCTGTTCTTCAAAAAAGTGAGCACACAAATGTCCCTAATGACCTGCCTTACTGATGGAGAGCTTAAGACATCCCAGGAAGCATAACTCTTGAATAAGGAAATCCTTCTTTGTGCCAAGACATGTGGCTCTGACCACACTCCCTTCCTTACTTGCAATCCCTCTTTGTTCTTTGCCCTGTCTCTTGTCTTTTTGTGTCTTCTTCTCTAATCATGTTTCATTCTTTCACATCATGTCTCTTTTCTCGTTTTCTGCCACACGCCCTTCCTCCTTTCTCGCTGCCCCTCTGAGGCCTCCAAACCCTCTAATCCCTGTATGTTTTCATCACATAGTGACAAACCAGAGGATGCAATTATGCAAGAATCTGTGTGTGTGTGTGTGTGTGTGTGTGTGTGTGTGTGTGTGTGTGTGTGTGTGTGTGTGTGTGTGTGTGTGCATGCATTTTTGTTTTTGTGCATGGACACTCATGTGTTTTGTGGGCATGTGTGCATTTACGTAATATACATCTGTGTGTTTGTTTCTGTGTGTGTGTGTGTGTGTGTGTGTGTGTGTGTGTGTGTGTGTGTGTGTGTGTGTGTGTGTGTGTGTGTGCATGTGTGAGCGTAAACCTCTCCCACTAAATGGTTTGTGGTCTGAAGGATGGGAGGAAGAGTAAAAGAAGAAGAGTAGAGGAAATATGTGCACTCCCAGAGGTGCTACTCCCTTGTTGTTGATAAGAAAACATCCCAGTCGCTATAGGCATGTCTAATATTGCATACTGTGCACTCACCATTTAGCCTAAATATTTACGTTATTTTTTTGTTGAGTCATCAAAAATATCCAGCACATCCCAGTCAATTCATTGTCATCCTGACCAAACTGTGATAACTTAAATAGTGCAAGTTGCACTTTTACAACCTATTTGTGTCAATTAACAGTATTTACTTATTTTCACTGTAATGAATTGCATTATATTGTTGTTGAAAAAATATTTTTTCCTTTTCTTCATCAAGCGTCAAGGAAGAATGCCTTACAGTGCAAAAACAAATGGACTATATATACGGTGTCTGTGTTGTAATGTACTCTGCAAATGTGACATTTCCCATCTTTATTTCGTTGACTATCTTGACGTCACTGTGTCTCCAGTTAGTGGTACACTGAGATTTATGAATCGTCACCATTTTGTGTTAGTGCTGACTGGTGTACTGTTGTATAACTGTTACGTAAACATCCAAAAGCAAAGCAATTTGACCATGTGACCAAACTGTTGACACTACTTTTCCCTCCACTGTTGGAATATTTTAGGACACTATACAGTGCATATATTTTAAAAACGGCACTTGTAATTACACACAGTATCAGATTCCAAGGGGCAAGACATACAGGAATGCAGTTCTCTGTTTAGTGTTGTTTGACATTTTGACAAGTAACTGATAAGTCTCTATAAACAAGTGTGTGTGTGTGTGTGTGTGTGTGTGTGTGTGTGTGTGTGTGTGTGTGTGTGTGTGTGTGTCTGTTTCGACCCTCTCTGCAGTACATTTGCTCATTAGTGCTGCATCCTCTGGTTTTAAAAGTCAAAACAGTCAATCGGTGCATACTGGCACATGAGATGCTCCTGCAAATCTGAAAGCCAGGATCTTCTTCAGTGTGTAGTGATGATTGGGAGATGATGGTGCTGTTGGTGCTCTGTGTGTTTGCAGCCGTGTTCAACTGCATCTCTGCTTCTACAGAAGTCTGCACCAATACCTTCCTACCTGGAGCAAAAGGTAAGACATGTACCAGAATGTGCTACGGGTTTGCCTGTGTGTGCACGCGTGTGTGTTGGTGTTTAAACCTGACTGACATCGTAGTCAGATCTTATTAATCTCACACATTTGCGTGATAGAAGAGGATTAAATATAATTAATTTGATATATTATCATACATTTGTTCCATATATTCTGTTTGGGTTCTTGGGTTCTCACAATCTTAACTGTTTCATACTTACTCTTAACTGGAGTTAAAACAATTTACGTTTATGGCTTTTATAGTGAAGTACAGTATAGGAGTGTTAACTAAATGTCTTTACAATGTAAATGCCAATATCTGTATATGCGTCAAATGGAAAATTCTGAGGAAACACCCCTCATGTTTGTCAGGGTTTACAGGGCTGATGATAAAGGTAGCAAGCATGTAATGTCCTGCAGTTTATTAGCTAGCAGTCTGCTACCCCATAGACTTTTGGAGGGAATGCCTCCCCGTTTTACGACATCCAGTAGCTTGTTCCCCTGCTGATTCAGACAGACAGACCTAATAAAATACACACTTAAGCAGAGCACCAGTTTTTTAGCTCCATTCACGCAACTGAAGAACATGGCTTAAGATGTTACTCCAGCAGACGACATGCAGACACTGAGCAAAAGACGCCTTTATCTGAATTTTACAGTTCTTGAATATAGAAAAATTTGTATTTGTTTCATTCTTGTGGACAAAAGTAGTGACTGAACTACAAAGTTAAGTGGTACCATGGCTGAAGTGAATAGGCAACAGTAACATCATGTACACTCTGTAGGAAGTGAGTGTACATTTTACAGTTGTCTGTACTAGTAAGAAAGTCCCAATGTGACAGAGTGTATTTAGACAGCTGCCACTAAACTGAATGATTATTTGTACAAGACTCATCCCAGATACACCGCTGACCACAGAGTCAGCCTGAGTGTTTGTATTCTCACGTCTGCGTATTTGAGTGGGTGTCGGACGTGCATCATTCCCTGAAAAAATGTCCACACAACTGTTCTTATTTTTTTTCACTTTTCCAACAAACATACTTTTATTGCATTTACTGGAACATTGACTTTTTTTTATTGAAACATAAGAATGTCAAAACATCTCAGTTTCTTTGAGAAAGGTTACATGACAAACTTTGAATTGTCTTTACTCAGAAATCTCTCTGTGATTTGATACTTTAATCACACAAGCAAGGCATGTTAGTAGTTTTACCCTACATGTTTTCAGTTCAGCTGTCCACAAAAGGAAACACTTGAAATTGCAATGATTTAGGCTACTTGAAAATGTTTACACAGCCTGCAGAATTGAATAATACATTTCCTAAGTACTCCTCCAGTCTATTAGAAGGAGTTACCATCCTTCATTTCAAATCCCAGCACTTACAAGATATAGAATGTTGTTGGCATCAACGACTGGGGCAAAATTACAACTCTCATAGACAATATGAAACCTCTCAAGATGTCTTGCCAAGAGCTCTTTGAGCAGCTCTCACGCTCAATTGTGCTTTCAACTCCGAACGCTATGTGTTGTCATTAATTCTTAAAATTAGTTAGTGCTTTTGAGAATGATGGTGACTTGGATGAACATAGATTATAATGGAACATGAACAGTCAAAACAGTTTGTTAAACATCCAAATATTTGTTTCAAATTTAACCTTACAGTAGTAGTGCACCTAAAGCCACAACTGGGTGTGCACTGAATCTTATACACAAACACTCAATCACCGTGTGCTCTGCTGTAGTTCTTGTTCTTGGACAACTCACTTTCATCCTCTTTACTGTCTTTCCCTTTTAATCTAGGAGACCAAGGTGAGATTGGAGAGGAGGGAGATCAGGGAAAACTGGGAAAGAATGGACCACCAGGACTTCCAGGTATCGATTTTTTTTTTAATTTTCGAACTTGTAGTCTTCAACCCCAACTGATGGTGACTCAAATTACATCACCACAAAAGTCTTCATACAACTGTTTTCAACATATAGTCCCCAAGACCTGTAAACAGACTTTGAGCTGTTGAATTGTTGGAGTTCCACTTGAAGGCATATAGTCCAAATAAAAAAAACGTTTGGTTTGGTATCAGATTGCTGTTTGAAGATGTTTGAAGTGAGAAATATTAGCATACTCACAGTGACTTCAGGTTTTAATGGCACCCACACTAGCTGGGTGACTTTGTGAGTCACAGAAGAATCAGACTCAACTTGATAATAAAAAGTAGTAGAAACATGAAACCCGAAAACATGAAGTCAACAAACAGTCACAGTTGTATCTTGCTTGGTGTTTGCAACTTTGCAAAGTTCGGTACAGAGAACAATGGTTGCTGCACTATCATCCTAATTCTTCCACTTTTTTAATGAAAAATACTAAAAAAAAAAGATAATTTGTATTCAAATATGGTGAAATAATCTCACCTCATTGTAAATTAAGTCAATAACTATTCAAAAGGACCTTTTACACAGCAGACATGTTGGAATTTCATAGTAGGAAAAGCACAGGTCATGAGATTAACGATAGCTTTGTTTTATTCAACTGTCCCAGTAAACCATGACGGTGAACATGACAGTTAATAATCATTATTATTTACCTGTGCTTTTCCTAGTGTGATATGTCAAAATGTCCTCTGTGGAAAATGGTGCAAAATAGTGATATGACAATAAGCATGCTTGCAACATGTGTAACAAGGGCTAAAGACAACTGCACAAATAAAAACGACAAAAGTAATGGGTGATAAGGCCTCACTTCTCTTATGTTTGCACAGAAGCATAAAGTCTGACTTCACCCGTCTGTAACTCAAAAATGTAATTTACATTGCTGCTGTAACCTGAACAAATAATCACGTCTTACTTCCTGTACTGTGAGTACTGACAGCCTGTGTGACTTTGCCCTGGCAGCAGCTTCTGCTTTTTCCTGCTCCAGACAGTTTGCTTTCCTTTGCTGCGCGGTAGATACAGAGGCCTGCTTTGCTCTGTGAGTGACAGACAGAAAGACAGACAGACAGACAGACAGACAGACAGACCTGCACTGCTGTGTGTCTGTGGAGGAAGCAGACGTGTTAATTGCTGCTGAGGAAAGCAGTGGCGTCCCGCTTTGCCATATGTGTTCCAACTGGGCTGGTAGATGAGCTAGCCAATCAACTAGCCATATGATATACACTGCACACACACACACACACACACACACACACTGAGGCATAAAATGAACTATATGCACACAAGGCAAGCAAGCCGGTAGACACAAGGAGGCAGACGTACCCGCACAAAGACACAATACATAATTGTATATACACACGCA
This sequence comes from Cebidichthys violaceus, assembly GCF_023349555.1. Taxonomy (NCBI): domain Eukaryota; kingdom Metazoa; phylum Chordata; class Actinopteri; order Perciformes; family Stichaeidae; genus Cebidichthys; species Cebidichthys violaceus. Next base: position 11,275,162 of record NW_027176927.1, read on the forward strand.
CACACACACACACACACATACAGTGTATAAAAGCACTGGTTCCTGGCTGCCCTCTTGCTCTCTGCAGATGTTTGTTTTATTCAATAACTTCACACAGAGGTCCTCACACACACACACACACACACACACACACACACACACACACACACACACACACACACACATACACGCACACACACACACACATTCTACAACAACAGAAAGACACATGCCAAGGCTGCTTGAGTCTTTTCCAATACTGTAAAGAGAAAGAAAGTCTATATATGTGAACCCTTTTCAACTTTTCAACAGTGTAGCAAACCCAATCATTATGGTTTCTCTGTGTATATGCTTGCTGTAGGATGAAGGCAGGTTCCTATGATGACTTTGTAACTGCAGTATGCCAACAGCTCAACAGATGACGCATGTATTCCCCATCTTAAGTTTAGGCCTTTTTACAGGAAGCAGTTGATTAATTTTGGAATGTTAAAAGGGAATACATGACTGAATGCTCTGGTGGGCAACAAAAACTATTTGTTGCTCCAAACTTAATAACGTCGACAAAGTGTGGCGCTGGATTTCTGCATTTGTTAATTGTGCTTTACTTACTGTAAAACTGCTGCTAACGTTTATGAGCATTACAGAAAAGCTAAGTGTTATGTAAGGATCTTAATTCTTGGGAATAAACTGTTGGGACAGCAAGCAATGAACCGAATGTACAACAAATGGAAAATCTAGCTTAAGCCTTAATTTATTTCATGAGACCCAGCTCTCTTTCCTCTGTAAACAGAAATACCAGTATTCATTTATGCTCATTATCTTTGAGCAAACAAAGTGTAATGAATGATCTGCTTAGCATTTGATTGCACCTCATGTATTTTTGTTATATTAAGCCTTGAAGCCTTAGTCCATTGAACGTTTTTGAAATAGCTTAAGGCTCTAAGATTAAAATGAAAAATATGGCCTTCACCTCCTTTATCCTCCAGCAGCTGGAGAATCCAGACGTTAAACCGGTTGGAGGGGTTGGCCATTATAAAGAGCAACTGCAGTGATAGGGAGCACTGTTATCTGGACGTTTAGATAGACGGTTTAACTGGCAAGCAGTCACATGCGAAAACAGCATTTATCAACTTTTATAGACACAGAAGGAATAACAAGAGACCAATAGATTAAATTTCTGCATATAGTAAAAAACAAACACCTATAATCATGGTTCACAATCAGTTTGCATGCCCGTACTGTCAAAATATTGACTTTGAGATGGTGCTTCTCAGGCGTTCACACTGGAAATTATGCAAAAAATTGCACACAGATAACAGTGAAAAAGTTTCCCATAGGCCAGAGCTTTACATAGTGTACCAGACCTCACACAATCCATAAGACCTCACACCTTCTGCCAACACTTCTCACAAATCATCAAGTAGAAAATCCACACGAGAAAGTGGGAAATGGGAAATCCTAGTGAATATCTGGCTTTGTATGTGTGTCTGTGTGTCTGTGTGCATGTGTGTGTGTGTGTGTGTGTGTGTGTGTGTGTGTGTGTGTGTGTGTGTGTGTGTGTGTGTGTGTGCGAGTGTGAGGAGGTGTGTGTGAGGAGGTGTGTGTGTGTGTGTGAGTGTGAGTGTGAGTGTGAGGAGGTGTGTGTGTGTGTGTGTGTGTGTGTGTGTGTGTGTGTGTGAGTGTGAGTGTGAGGAGATGTGTGTGTGTGTAGCGAATCCCTCTTATGTGTCACTTAGTATTTGAAACCCCATCAATTTCCAGTTGAATAGTTTCCTGAGGAAATACTCATTCAAGTGCTGGCAGAAAGCCTCAGTCTGCTCTGTACTTTTCCCACACACATACACACACACACACACACACACACACACACACACACACACACAGACACGCACAATCTCTCTCACACACTGATATTCTCTTTTAACACCAAACTAAAGTGGCCTCAATAGGATTGAGGAGTGACAGTTGACAGTAATCAGAATACAGAGAAGGACTGTAATCTCATTGTCATTGTAGTGTCAACAATCAGATCAAAGATGACACCAGATAATCGCTATAGCTGCTTACAAATAACTCAACCAACTCTAATCGTACTCTGTGCGCCAGATCATTGTTGATTACACACTTTTTACAGGAAACAAAGAAACAGAATGTAACAAAATTACATAAATAAATAATAAATGCATGCATTTACTCTGTTTATTACATTTTAAAGGTGGACTTCCACTTTGAATAAACCAGCTAAATCTGCAACAAAGCACATTTTCTCACAGACTATCTTCAGTCCACAAGCAGCCTCTCAACACAAAAAACTTAAGTCTGTGCCCAAAATCAATCAGCATTTTCCCTCTAATTTATTTACTGGCATAATAATAATAGCAATACCAGCATAAGTTGAAACCAAACTATGCAGAGATTGTTGGAAAAAAGCCTCCGGGCTTGCAATTTCTTGAAGCATGCAATTATATTGATTAGGCTTTAAAACAACAAAATAATCAAAAAACAAAGACAACTGATGAATGCCATGAGAAACTGTCATAATTGTAAGAATATGACAAGCATGGATTATATAATGTATGCCTAACAATACGGGGGCTTTATAAGATACAATGAAACGATTTCACAGTGATATCTATATTCTGGGAAATGTTTTTGCATCGTGTGCACTACCCTTTTTTGTATAATATTCCCTTTGTGTTGGAAAGTCATAATCTCAAATTCAATTTATTTGCCGTGCTTCCTGAATTATTTCCATATATTCTTCCTCCTCTCTCCCCTCCTCTCATCCTCTGTCTTTCTTTCTCTTCTTCCTCAGGCGCGTCAGGAGAGTCGGGGCTTAAAGGAGAGGTGGGCCACACAGGAAAGATGGGGTCTATTGGAGACAAAGGTATAACAAAAAAGTAGTTTCTATAAGCACTTTTAATGTAAGCACTGTTCCTGTCTTTGTCTCTCCTTCATGTTGACTTTATTTATAGTTAACCCCATACTATACTACTACTATAAGCATAGGCCTTATGGATTCACATTAAGTCAAATAGATTGTATACAGTAAATCAAAGAGGAGAGTGCATCAAGTGGAAAACCTCCTATATCCTCAGTGCCCTGTGGAACAAAAATATTTACAAAATGAGGAAAAGATTGATGGACTTTAAAAAATGTCCCGTGTATAAATCTATCCTTGTTCTGGTGCCATGACACTTTTTCAACCTGCCTGCAGTTATCAATGACAGGCTACAAAAATGGCAAAAATGTAGCCGTGAGGGTTTCTACAGGATTTTTAATGACTTTAGAATTGCCTAACAAAAGAAATATAGTTTCCTGAACTCCTCCTCAGCCTGGACTGCAGCTCCATAATCATAGACACAAATCATTAAAATAAGTAGAACAGACATCTCTACACAAATCAGCAAACTTAATTAGTCTCAAGACTAATACACACAAGGAGGAATGTTGCCCATTTCTTTTATGTTTTAGATCACATCCAAAGATAAAAGAAAACATAATCCTACAGTATGAGGTCATCCGGCTGCTTTGCCCAGGGTGGCTGAAACAATTTCAAACTTTATTTTTATTTTTATGAGCAGTCATGTTCCCCTGCCTCTTTAGGCATTCACTTTTCTCAGTATTCATTATGTTTAATACACTTACAGGAAAGTGGCTGTGCATCAGCCATCTCAGGCAAAGGAGTGAGGTCACAGGTTTGGATTTCCCTTGATGCTGAGCGCCAGTAGCTCATAAAACACCTAGAGAAAAAAAACATATTTTTAGGGCAATATCAGCTTTAGCGGAATAACAAACTGAAATTCAGCTACTCTTTTACTGAATTTCATGCTACAGACCCACTCACAGAAAACGTTATGTCATGGCTATATTATCAAAAATGGGTGTTGATTTAAGATACAGTAAAGATTACTATGATACATGAGAAAGTATCCTTTGTATCTGCTATAAGTCTATGCATATGTCATCTTATTGTCAGTGAGTTTACAGGGCTTACATTTTTACACCATCGGACTGCAGAAACAGAAATGTTTGGGGTGAATTGAGCTATATGCTCCAGAGATGACATTTGTCTTGATAACCAATGGAGCTTCTGTACTGGAAACAGGATAATAAGTCTGAAACCAAAACTGTTGACAAAAGCCGCTCAGCCTGATCAGATTGTACAGGTCCACATATAAAACCAGCCAATTGTGATGTTTGTTCATTTCCTAAGTAAAGCTCAAGTATAAGAGAGTATGTTTTTGATTTTATATACACATGAAGCTACTATTTACCCATATTTCTATATTTTGAAAAAGTATTTATCTTGTCATGTTGAGATCTATTTGGAGCAATTACATCTCAGTCACAATAGGTAAAAATTTGACCTGAGTAAATCTATATCTGTGTGCAGCCATATTTTAAATGTTTCATGTATGATACAGCCATCTGGTGGTAATCTGTTGTAACTGTATACAAATGGCACATAACACAAGAAGCTGTCAGTATGTTGAATTATTAATAAATAGATAGTCAGTGATAGTACTGTGTTATTTATTTATATTATAAGTGATTAAAAACAAGAAAAGGTGAATTTTCAGCATCACAGAATTTTGTGATTTCTATTGCTCTGTAGGTAACAAAGGAGATACAGGTTTGGAGGGACCCACTGGTTTAAAAGGGAAACCAGGTGAGTAAGTTTAAAGCATGCAGACATTGCTTTTTTTATATATATGTTACAATACCCAACCTCCTCTGGATCAACATGCTGATGTAACAGCATATTTCACTTTCTGTCATAAAGAAAGTGGGTCCTATAAAATGACTCTGGATATTCTTCCTACTGCAGAAATACAGTAGAACAGCTGTAAATACAGCTCAGCTGTCACAGAATATTAGGATTAGGTGATGTTCTTTGTTTGGCCGTGTACTCCACGCACACTGGAGTTCAGATCAAATGATGACAATGGTGTTGAAGCGCTGGCTTTTAGATAGATAGATAGATAGATAGATAGATAGATAGATAGATAGATAGATAGATAGTAACTTTATTGATCCCACGAGGGGAAATTATTTTGTTGCAAGCAGCAATAGGTTACAGGTAAGAACAGGTAAAAATAACGGGGTAAAAATCTTAATATAATATAAAAAATGCACATGTTAATACACAATATGTACAATTATAATAACAGAGTAAAGATATTAGATAAAGAATGCACACTATATACGTTATATTATTAGCTTTAAAATATGTGTTGTAGCACATTTTATAAACACAGTAGTTCCCTGAATATTATGACCATGTAGCAGGATAATTATACTAAAAATTCAGATTAAGCAATCAAAAACTGGATTGGTCCAAACTCAATCAAACTCATGCAGGTTTTTTTACCTGCTGAAGACCAGGCTGAATGACAACAGCCTTGGAACAAGCAAGAAGAAGAAGGCTGCAGTACAAACCTGACAGAGCTTCACCAGAGACAATGCCAAATATTGGCTGATGTCTGATGGTCACAGACTTAGAAGCGTACTTATCATTCAAACCTCGTTGCAAATAATCCTTTAATGGTATGAACCTAATTCTAGCAACCCAAGGCTAGGGTGGAGGAGCAGGACTTGTCTGCATAGAGTGCAGAGAACTTGTAGGCTCTCGAATGGCTATGAAAGCACACAACAAAGAAAGTACAGTGGTGTTTCACTGTGAAGCCTTACACTAATTTAAAGTGGTAAAGTCATAAAACAGAAAGGTTAATTATGTACTATTAAATCCTGTACACACTCAAATAAACGTGTGATGGCCTTTGTTTACTACCAGGCACAACATGTGACTGTGGCAGATACAGGAAGGTGGTTGGACAGCTGGATGTCAATGTAGGCAAGCTGAGGAATGCTGTCAAGTTTGTGAAGAATGGTGAGTGCCGAGTAATATCTATGGTTTAGCACACACTACAGTAAGTTAAGTGGCAGTGAGCAAGCTGAGTATCCTCAAAAGTGTGAGAAACACAACATGTAGCTCTAAAGATAAAAAGGGAAAGCTATATTGACTTGATATTGAATTTATGAATTTGTAGGCCATCTAAGAAAAAACACAATGTTTTGCAACTCAGTATAGTCTTTCTTTTATTGTGTTCCCTATTCTTAATATTACCTTCCCTTACGTTGTTGTTATTTTTAATGTACAAGATCAGTAGATCTGTGTTTTCAAAGCATTTTTTCTATAAACACCGACTCCTGATTTGCCTTGTGTTTGTATGTATGAAAGACTCACATTATATTCTCCTCATGCCTGTCTTTACCCCTGGCATGGAATTAGATGAACTTTGACAAGGAGACTCAGCTGTTTTCTCTTTTTTATTCTGTCTCTGTTCTTGTGATTACTTGTCTGAGATGAGACTACGTCCTTGTTTTCATTCATAATGCCATGTCAATGCCCTGACAATCATGAGGCTAAAGCCTGCTATAGAAAAGGTTTAATGGCACCTCACACTGGCCTACTGGCTACTGATTTTTTTTGTTTCTTGTTATTTTTTTTCATTTAATGTCTTTTTTTTCTTTTTATCAAATACATTTTGTTTTGAAGTTTATTTTTAATTTTTTCCTTTGAACATACACATTTGCTCCAAAGAAAACTATTTAGTAGATTGTCATGTTTATACAGTAAATGACCTACCTTCTAAAGACGTTTAACCCTGTGCTGTGCAGTCATCTTGGGGCTGAAGGAAACAGAAGAGAGGTACTACCTGCTGGTGAAGGAGCCTAAGAGGTTCAGAGAGGCTTCAATGAACTGCAAGTTGAGAGGAGGCACTCTAGCCATGCCAAAAACCAGCAACACCAACCATCTAATGGCAGACTATGTCAGTCAGGCAGGACTGACAAGAGTTTATATAGGAGTACTGGCTCAAAGCAAAGACACAGTAAGTGGTCCTTATCAGATGCTCATAATGTACACACAGACACACACACACACACACACACACACACACACACACACACACACACACACACACACACATTCACGGCAGGTGGAGTTTCCAATTTTGGTCTTTTGTCCTCCTTTTGCCACTGTTTTCTAAAGGCAGGTGAATATTTTGGGCTAAACTCTACTAAACTTTGCGATGAACTTTCTTATTTTTTCTCTCTCTCCGTCTGTTTTTGTCATCAGAATGAAACAAGCAGTTATGTGTATGCAGACTCCAGCCCTCTGCAGGGGTTTGCAGCTTGGAGCCAAGAAGAGGAGCTCAGCTCCAGAGTAGCTCCCACCACAAACTCAAGCTGTGTGGAGCTGCTCACCACTGGGGCATGGAGTCATGTGGGGTGTGAAGCCACCATGTTTTTCATCTGCGAGTTCCCAAAGAGCAGGAGAAGAGGAGGAGGAGGAGGAAGAGGAGGGACACCTGCCCTAGCATCATCATGAGTCAATGAGATATTCAGACTAGCATTCAAAAGAGATATAAGTATATATGTTGTGTACAACTGGCATTTATATAAACATAAGCCATTCATAGTCCTTTCTAACTAAGAGTTTTAATTTTGGTTGCAACAATCCTCATTGCCGATTAATATGCACATTGCTTTCTTGATTAATTGATTCATCTTCTTCTTCGTGCCATTGAGTGCCTATATAGGTGCACATATTGAGCACATTGAATTTTCTTGCATTCGGCTACTCCTTACCTTTTTTCTGAGTATTGTCACTGATCTGCTTGCCTTTTTTCCACAGTTTTTCGTGGATTCCTGGATATATTAAACAATGAATCAGCAGATTGTTGAAGCTCTACTTTAAACAGACTTTTATCAAGCAATACATATAGTTTGGGTTGGTAGCAGAATGGTTTGTGCAAGTAAGCTTGTTTGTTTTTAGGGGTTAAAACTCAAGTGTGCCAATTCACTGCTGGCTGATTTTAACAACCAAACCAGTATTTCTTTTGAATTCTTACTGTAGTTACTTTAGAACTTGTGATCTTGCTGTAGGCTTATACCTGCACAAAGGCAAAACAGTACTTACTTATGGAGGCTAATAGTTTCTTACAGTAATCACACCGCAAATGTCTTTTCCCGGAATAAAATATATTTTATTTTAACTGTTAAGCAAAACCTCATTCGAATTAGAAATAAGAAAAGTCCAACTAAAGGTGTATCTTTCAAACACAAAAACTTGAACCTTGATTTGTGCTCCCTTCCTTCACCCTAGTAAGTTTGCACAATGTGCTAAGCAAATCAAGCATTTGCATAGAGACCTGTGCTAGTCACACACACATACGCCCTCCCCTCCATCTCTTTGGCAGATACCAGCCTGTCACTCATCTCATCCAGGAGCCTCTGCCTGTTTGTACAGCTCTCTAGCTCTATGTTGCACACACACACACACACACACACACACACACACACACACACACACACACACACACACACACAGGTGAAGAAGTGAAGAGTGAGGATGAAGTGTGCGACTCTTGTAGTTTCCCTGCTGTTGATGGTACTGTTCCACTCTGAAGCCACTGATGAATCTGGTGAATGCAAAGGAAAAACAGCAAAAGTGTTTCTGAATAAGTCCTTTCTACATCGTGGGGATATCTTCTCTCCTCCAGATACATATAGCAAGGTAGGACATCTCCATCTCTTTACATAGGCAAGTGAGTTTGTACAGTTTGTAGGCGATATCAAAGGCGATGATGGGCAGGTTAAAGCGATCATACATTTAATGTTTTACATGGCCAAAAAACTGATTTCACAATTTGAAATGATCAATCTCTAGCAGCAAAAAGTTGAGAAATTACCTTGAAATACAATAATGGGGATATTAGAGTAGTAATAAATGTGAATATGTTTGTCTAATGTGTATCACTATTGTCTAGTGTAGCTACTTTAATTCAATGTAGATGACAGTCGGCAAAGTGACGAGGACAAGCGCAGTCATTGACAACAATCAGGCCGCAGTATTTAAACAGTGGTTTGACTTCAAGGATGTCCAAAGCAACATCCTGGAGATTGAGGTCTGGGACGAAGACGAGGGTTTGAATGGCAAAGATGACTTCATGGGAAAATGCCAGATTCAACGGCATAAACCTGTCAGTGAAGAGAAATGTGACTTTGAGAATGATGAAGTATCACTGAGTTACACATGTATGTGAAACATACAAAAAGAGATAAAGTTATATTTCTGTTTGTGTTTTTAAAAAATGGATGGATACTTCTATTAATAATATTTTAAAATGAGTAGCAGAAGACAAAAAATGTTCTAGCCAATATGCCCTTTCTGTAATCTGACTTTAACATCACATACATTAAATATGACAACATATTACAACTATTGAATGTATTGCCATGAAAACTGGTAATTTCTCCTCAGGAGGAACTGTAATGTATTTGGTGATCCTTAACATTTCTTCATGCGCCGCAATCAGTATCGACGTCAGCACTTTACTTATTTTATTCCAGTAATTCCCATGAAATGTTTCCTCTTTTGCTGCTGCTGATGTTTCTGCCCTTTGTCAGATTTTTGAGTGTTGTGCATCTTTAGGCCCCTAGAGGTGCACAACACTGAGGGTTTGCAGTGTAACATATTACAGACAAAATTGCCACTTCCTTAAAACCCTTTAAAAAAATGTTTTCCTTTCAATTCACTGCAGTATCAATAACATGTAAAACATGTAAGCATTAAAATTGCAGTGGTTACAATATGCGTATGATTATTCTTGTATTGTTTTTTAGTCAGTTGACTAATGACAATGAATAAGTGTCTCATCTGCCTACATCACTGACAAACCAAGTGAATGTATTAGCAGGTGCTGCACTTGTTGGTTGTGTACATGGTTGCTATGGATTGAATATGGGAGGACATCTCCTGCCATTCACATTCAACGTTATTGATCTTGAACCAAGACATTATGAAAAATCAATCATGTCTCATTGTTGTTTATTATGGTGTTGAACATGAACAATTGTCTTTATTTGTACAAAAATGGTGCTGTCCATATGGTGACTTTAAATATTGAAATATGGAACAATATATTTCAAGTTGCTTTGCTCTACTCTGTATAATCTGCAAGGTTACATGGCAAGCTATCAAGGCTTACCCATTACTTCCTGTTTTTTTAAACAATAAGTAAATTGCTGACTGTCCTGTAAGTGTGCCATCATTAAATGCTCAGCCGCAATCCTGATGCAAATAAAGGACAGAAACTAAGTCGCAGGTTAAAATACACTGCTACTGTACACTGATGCACAATTACAGGCATACAACTGTGAAGTATAGATGATGGTAAATGTGAATTGATCTGCACAGTAAAATTAACAAATGATTATCATTTATGGAATTAAAGGCTTCACATATCCACTACAACCCCAGAGTTCTGCTGACACAAACCAAACATGTCCTTCCCACAAGACTGTATTTGCAGTCTCAGCAAATCATTGAGCCTGAAGAAGAACTGACACAAATACTGACCACAAATTTGGGAGATGTCAGTGACATTGAGCAGCAAGTCAGGGGAGGTTTGGGAAGATAGTCTGAATCTGATGACTTCTGACAACAGATCAAAGTACGGATGGCGATCTCGCATCTCAGGTAAGAGTACACATACAACTATATTCCTGCCAATATATACAGCACAACATTTACTGTAACAGAAACAGTAGCTGTAGTAATTATAAAAGGGCTATGTTATGCTTGATGAAATGTGGATGGGGACAAAGTACTGCTAATTAAATAAACCATTCAGCTAAATTAGGCATCTGCACTGCTTGTCTGTGATTTTTCATTACCTTATTGTGATCATTTTGTGATTTAGTGTGGTGGATTGGAGCTGCTGCAGTGTGTCTGGGGTTTCTTCTGCTGATTTTGATCTTAGGTGTGGTGGCACACAGTAAGTACAATACTGCCTCAACAATGAGCATAACTACACAGCAAATACTTCTTTGAACACTTGAAATAAATCACTAAGCTTAACTCTGTGTAGCAGTTGATGATTTTCATGTTTTTTCATTGATTCTAAATGAACTTGTTGCAGATTCCAGGGCTATCGGTTATCATCAGGACTCAAAGTTTGAAAACCTGATCTACAGCCTGACCATAGACAGAGACACTCTGAGAGATGAGCTAGATCAACTGAAGATTAACTCTGGCAACCTGACAAAAGAGATGGAGGTGCTGCAGAGCCAATACAACGCTATGGCGGAGAGTCGAGACAAGCTACAGGAGGAGGTCAACAGGTTGAATCTCAACAGAACAGGTAAGAAATGTACTTATGCAAGAAATTAAAACTTGAATGGAATCGTAGATTCACTACTGTAGAAAGGAAATTGAACTTAGATGCAGAAAATAGACTTGGATGGATCACACAATGCATGCTAGTGTACTCCATTAAGCACAAGGACCAGGATGATAACATGAGTAATTCTCACTAATGCAGCATCATTTCACGTAATCCATTACATTTTATGCTGGTCTTATTTATTGCTAAATCTAACTGGTCTAAATATTCCTGTATTGTCTGTTTAATCTTAAACAGAATTACTGAACACTTCCTGTGTAACTTTAAACAGACAGCACAAAAGTGTTGTATCCAAAATAGCAACTCTCAGAGTCCATGTTTTGTAAACAGCAGGCATTTTGCACCAAAAGTGAAAGATTAATCTGCATAACTGTTAAATTCTAACTAAAACTACAATATTTAGCACAGTTGTGTAGGAATCATTTAACCAAGTGCAGACTCACTGCATGATAGTGGAGCTATGAGTCTTTGTGTTTACCACTCTCTTTGGTTAGTCCTCATGACCAAACTTTGCAAGTAACGGTAAAAGTGAAAACATATAGCTGTCATTTCTGCCAACAAAATAAATGGTTGCAGAGTAGAAATGAGAAGCCTTGTTTTGTCTACCACGGTCTGAAATCAAGGACCCATTGTTTCAAAAATTAATAGGACTTTGAAATGGTAGGCTAAATCTACAGGAGCTTCTGCCCCCTGTACATTTAGTTACAGTAGCCTATACGATAGGAATGTGGAGAGTGTCAACTATTTCTATGACTGCTTTTTTCAACAACAACAAAAAATCTCTTCCAATATTACAGTTTCTCTTTAGTCTGATAGGCCTATATGTTCTGGGGTGTGAGGAGTGGCCACCTTGACTCGAGTCACTTACAGAAATTATTCTTGAGAACCTGGTCTTAAGCTCACAAAACTTGTTCCCTGCTGGTCCACAAATCTTAGCTTAAAACGAAAACAGTTTCAGGATCACAATTATTAAAATACACATGTGCTGTCTCTAGATCAATCTTGCCACCAAGGATGGAAATCATTCAGAGACAAGTGCTACTATTTCTCTCCTAATGGAGTGACTAAAACCTGGGGAAGCAGCAGAAACGACTGTAAAGAGAGAGGAGCGGACCTGGTGATCATAACCACAAAAGAAGAGCTGGATTTTGTCATCAAAAAGTATGAGATAACCTGGATCGGTCTGTCTGACAAGGAGCAAGAGGGCACATGGAAGTGGGTGAATGGGACTGATCTTTTAGGTGACGAATACTGGCAAAGCGGGGAGCCCAATAACAGTGATGACGATGAGGATTGTGCCGAGGTCTCACGAACAGCAAAGAAATTTAATGACGTGCCTTGTACTAGAAAATTTTCATGGGCATGTCAGAAATAAGGTCCTGTTGGCATTTGTTTGTTTTTCAGTTGATGCCATTTAGTGCCCACCATTTTGTATCTGATTATTATTGCTCTTACTGGTCTATAAATACATATGGTTATAGTCTGATTACAACTGTTCCTTCTAGTGGTGTCAAATATACAGTTAATTCAGAAATGATATAAACAGCACTAAAATATAAATAAAGGTGATTTATCCATTTAAAAAATTATACTGAATGAGTTTTCTTTTATCCTCACATTGCCTGTTCATATTTTGTTCCTGCTTTTATCAATTATTAGTAATTCAAAGTGAAAACTGCAATGCACATTCTTGTGTCTTCTTAATGTTTCTTCCGCTGATTCTAAAATTAACAATAAAAACTTAAATTAAACACGGTCAAATTGGTGAGGAGGATTTCTACAAATTTGGCGAGGGAACATTTTTCACATCAGCAACGGCACTAAATTTTGTGAAAATGAAATAATTTATAGACTCATGTTATATTTCACAATTTACTTTTTAAAATCTGTCTTCCTGTTGTTCCATTGATGACTGTGCGGCCTCCAGAGACTAACCAGAGACTGAATGACTTTCCATGTACAGAGAACTGTGACAAATATGTGATCTCAAAACTTCTTTGATACTTGAAAAAAGAAAATCTGCCTTGAAAAAGATTTCTAATCTAGCAGTGCTGATCTTTTAAACAATTGTCTTAAAAAATGTCAGGATACAGGGGTCTTATACCGGTCGTATTGATTTTAACTGCCAGCCACTAAAGTGAACTAAGCTCAGTGCCCTTTAAGAGGTTAAATCAACATTGGTTCACATAAACCAAGTCCTGGCTAAACATTAACTCTATGTGGATTATAAGAAACTGCTCTCACCACCTGAATTAACAACATAGCAATTTGACGTCACCATGTCATGAAAACAAACTGTGTTCCCAACAAAATACCCTCCATTACTTACCGTTTCAGTTCCATGTTTTAGTGCAAACATGGTAAATGTTGCTTTGGCAATATGTTCTCTTCTCTCTTCAGCTGTTACGCTAACCTTTAAGGTAATATTTACTTTTCAAACTTATTTGCTCATGCACTGGGAAAGTTAACCAGTGCATGAGCCATTGTTTCTTAGCCTCAGCGTGAAATCAATGTCATCAGTAGCCATGACTCCAACTATTTGATTTTTCCTCTCACTAATGTTTCTGTTCTCTGCTGGTAAATGCTCACACAGAGGGAGCCAAGTGCCAAGCCAACACACTGACAAAATGGGAGTAAAATTGCTGCCTTCAGTTGGTGTTGGAATTACCAGAAATACAAGATATACCTTTTATAATGTGAATGATTGCGCAGTTATCAATAATTGACATTTAGGGTGTGGAGAGCATAAAAACATGTCAACAATTGGAGGAGTAAAGGAGTAATCCGTCAATGGTGTTTCATCATTGCAAACACACCCTTAAGTCTTTTATAAGATAATTGATATACTACCTTACTTATGTCTGATGCAGACAGCAGATTTATTCGGCCAAAATCAAATATATTGGCATGTTATAACCTTTTAAAAACATTTATATTCATTTCAAGGCTTGTCTGGACGGACATAAAAGTAAATTTGATTAATTCATTATGGGTAATGGATATAGTTTTTTTAAGCCTCCCTCTCTAAAAGCAACTTCTACCTAATACATTCATTAAAGTCTTAGTTTCAGGATTTTCTATCACGTTTTATAGACTTGGCTTCATCCTTCCAGTGTTACACATATGAGCATTGGTGGAAGAAGTATTCAGACCATAAGTGAAAGTACTAATACCCCAGTGCGAAAAAACTCCACGACAAGTAAAAGTCCTGCATTCACATACATACTGTGTCAGACAAATGTAGTGGAGTAAAAAGTACAATATTTGCCCTTGATATATAGTGGAGTAGAAGTATAGAAATGCAAAAAATGGAAGTACTCAAGTAAAGTACATGTGCCTCGAATTTGTAGCCTACTTAAGTTGGCCTACTGTACTTGAGTAAATGTACGTTTTTGTGCACTACATGAAAACGTAATCACTGCAATTGTTTAAAGAATAAATGATCGGCTATGGTGTTGGATGGATTATGATCATCTGTTTTAAATGTATGGGTATAATTTAATCGACTCCATCTATGATCTATTATAGTCATCATCACAAGCAATTTAAACTACTTAAGTTCTGGTGTCCACGTTGCCATTATTATTATGGTATTTAAGAAAAGAATGATCTGGGTGTAGGAGCTTCCGTGAGGTCCCTGAATGCAGCGCTGGTTTCCAGGGAGTGGCACCTGCACCTGTCCGACCTGTTTCAGGGGGACACATGACTCCGGAGGAATTTCCCCCGCTGCTCCCGTCCTTTGTCCGACGGAGTCTTTTCAGTGGGAGACGGAGGGTGAGCGCCAGAGGAGAGGGGGAGTTAGAGAAAAGAGAGAGGGCGATATAGAGATGTCGGAACCAGCCACTAATCCCGCTGCCACCTCGTTCCCAGCGCCAATTGTTTCCCTACCTTTGGGACTGGAAATATTCAGAACTTACTCTGGAGCCCTCATTTGTGTAGAAATAGTAAGTGTGTTTTTTTAATAGAGAGAGCTTATTTATGTTCAGCTGCGTGCTATATTCTTATCAGTGACCTCAGTGCTGTTGTAGAAACTACTCTGCAGGACCTTTAGTCACTATCAATAATTGATGACCTGATATGTTGTCAGGCTGTAAATTGTAGGCTATTGACACCGCTATTCATCTGTGATGTGCAGACTGCTCACTGTTTAAACGTCGTTAACACGCTGATCTTCACTGTGATTGCCTGACTTGTTTTGGGTTTTTTTTTACTTTCGCTTGACAGCCAAAGCAAGGGCATATGTCGCCTCGAGCAATGTCGCCAAGACTGTTTCATAGACCAGTGCAGGCCTGTAAAAGGCTTCATTTCTAGTGAACATCACAGTATTAACGGTGTCTTTACATGCTATCTAAGCAAATGATGATTTGACTACTTATCTGTAGGCCTGTTTGCAGTTCAGTGCCTGCATATATAGTATAATAGGCCCTCAGATGGAAACAGGGTCATTTAAATGCAGAGTTGTGGCAGTTATCGGCTGTACCCATTTAAAGTCTTTCCCAACGCCTATCATTAATCACAGCAGGTACGGCTATAAATAGTTGGGAAGTTCCATAACACCATGTTCTTTAGTGTTTTAATCCACATGTGTTGCTCTGCCTTGGGTTCTGTGACCAATCACAGTGCTGTTAGCAGGAGACAACCCTGGTGTGAAAAGCAGAGTGTATTATGAGCAACATTTTCAGAGAATGCAAAACCTCTTAAATTATTGATGCACCAACAAACTGATATTCATTGAGTCACAGCTGTTCCAGGTCACCTTACATTGACAATATTCCGATGATTTCCATATCAGTGACATATACATATTTTAGATTTGGCATTTGTAGGTGCAGTACAGGCTACATATGTACAGTTATCATAAATAGTTGACAACCAGCCTGTGACTATGTTACTGTGTCCTCTTCAACATGATGACCCATGTGAGTGTTTGATCCTATCCCCAGTTATTTGGTGGTCTGGTATGGATCCTGGTGGCGTCCTCCAACGTGCCCGTGCCTCTGCTGCAGGGCTGGGTGATGTTTGTGTCCCTCACCGCCTTCTTCCTGTCCTCCGCCTACCTCTCGCTCTTCGTCACCGGCTTGGCTGACCGCATCAACACCGACTGGAATGTCTTGGTGAGATGTCGATACAGCGGATAGCTGATCAGTCACATTGGTCAGCCTACTCGTCTGGCCGTCTGTCCCTGCAATCATTCATTCATCCATCCTTCCATCTATCAATACAGCTAGATATATGCACAGCTGTCTAGCTGTCTGTCTTTTTAGCGTGCTGTCGATCTGTCTAGGTTTGACATGGCACGAAAAAATAACCAGACTGAAATTAGCAGTGAAATTTAAAGGGACTCTGCAGAGCTTTCTTTTAAACTAAAGTCATGTTTGCATCCAGTGCTACTCACCAAAACGCATTGTGTGCGTTAATTGGTTAACCAAATGACAACTAATAACTGACTCATAGCTGTAATTTTTCAAGCATAAATGAGAGACATATGATGGTTCCAGGCTTTACCTTGACTTACATTATAGCAAATGTATTCTCTTTGGGTTTTGGACTGTTTGCAGTCAAAACAAGACCTTTAATGGCATCACCTCTGGCTTTTAGTAATTGTGATTTAGAGTTTTATTTGTACTGTTCTCTGGTGTTTTATACAGTAGATGAACTTGTTAGTTGATTAATTGCTTAATTGCTTAATTGAGCAAATAGTCTTCAAATCAATCGATAATAACCTACATGCAGATGTGAAGTAGGACTCACTATTAGAAGACAGTCTGATTGTATCATTGTAGAGCATATTCTATTAGTGCAATGACTGCTATGATTATATATCTATGAGAGATTAAAGTGAACCTGTGCCATGTTGTCGTGTTATGTCACTGTAGTGTACTCTGTGTTAAGTCTGGGCTCTCAGACGCAACAAGCTCTTCCTCGGGCTCCAGGCCCTGCTCCCAGGAGTAGCCAGGCGTGTGGGGTTGGTTGTTTGTTTTCAGCTGAACAATGAGTGACATGGATGATGAGCTCACACCAAAACGCAACAAAGGTCTGCCTGTAGTCCCGCCCGGCTCGCACAGTCGACAGCACAAACTCTCATTAACCTTCTTGACTCTCTGACACTCCCTCTCTGCCTCTGTGACTAATGATCCACCTCCATTCTTTCTTAATAGGAAGGTTTCCAAATCACTTTTTTATTCTCTCGTTCTTTTTTGCCGTGTTTGTTGTGTCTACCAGTGCTTTGTAATTAATGCAAACGCTTGATGCTTTGACAGATTGGCTCGGTTTGTTATGTGAATGCCAAAGTCCAGGTAGCTTCAGAGCTCAGAGCGTTGTCTGATAATTGTCCAATGGGATAAAACACACATGTTGCTCATTCTTTGTTCCCATGTATTGCACCTACTTGAACTTTTTGGTATTTATTTCTAATGCATTCTCTCTTCTTTTCCTTCAGGATGTGTTTTACCATTTTATGGCTTTGCTTTTCTACTTTGCTGCCTTTGTGTTGGAGGCAGCAACTACAGCAGCTAATGGAGGAGCCAACATCAAGCCACTGCCCAACAGCACTGAGGCCGTCTTGTGTATAACCTACCCTCGGGGCAATATATTCACAGTCCTGAATGAGAAGCAGTACAGTATTAATGTTGCCGCCACGGTGAGTGCTATATATCGTTTCAAATGAAGTCTGTAGCACAGTGTATATGCAGAATTTGTGCATTTTAACTAATATTATCATAACACACTCACAGTCATCTTTTAATGTTAGTTAATCAAGTTGCAGTTAGCACACTAAGTAAAATTGACTGGGTTTGTCTGACCAATTGTTGTTTTTTTGCTTTCTCTCCTTTTGTCTGTTTGTCCCAGGTATTTGCTTTTGTGGTGACTCTATGCTACGGCTGCAGCATGGTGATGGGCTTCAAGAGGTGGAGGATGTAACCTTGAAATCCAGCACAAACTAGTTTTATAACTGCTTCGTAACTTCAGCGTGTATTAAAACATCAGCCACACCATCTAGATCTCCATTGAAAGTCCTGTTATTCAGTTCAGTTCAGTGCAAACATTGTTATTTCCTGATGGGAAACTAATATCCTCAGAGGAAAAATTTAGATGAGAAGATGCCTGAACAATAATATTCCTGCAGGAATTCTACTTCTGTGCTACTGAAAGGTTTGGGTTCAGGTAGTCACAGTCTGGGCTGTTAAAGGAATTTTAGGACAGGGTTAAAGAAGTGTAAGTTGTTAACATAACCTACAAGGCTATACAGGGTGATTTTGCAAGATATGATCGATGCTTGTGAAAGTTATGGTTTTATTTTTCCGTCTACTTTGTCAATCATACAAATATTGCCCCATTTCCTGAAAAACATCCTCATTGGAGGGAATACTTCCCATTTCCAATAACATAAGCATGCCTATGTATGCTGTTTGTAGGTTCTGCACAGCAGAACATTAAAGTGATGGTGCAATTTAAACCTCTAATATTGCCCCATTTCTTGAGTCACATCCTCATTGGAGGGAATATTTCCCCTTTCCTAACACAAAGAAACATGCCTATGTTTGCTGCTAATGGGTTATGCAAAACAGAATATTAATGTGATGGCGCAATTTCTCTGAAAGAGCCTAAAAGGCAACATGAGTGTTTCCACTGTCCTCTGGTTACCTTGGTGCTAAGGAGCTGTAAACTCACCGTAGATGTAACACGACTGACTGTTATTACATTTTTATGTGGCCACTATTTAATATGAGAGTTGATCTGATATTTAAATTTCAAAATTGTAATTTCTTTTTGTGAGCATTTTGTCAAATTGTTTTATCCTGATTACAATCTTTTTCACAATATTGTAAGTATTGTACATTCCCAGTTAACATCAGTCACAAAATACTATCTGCTACTGTTAAACTGTTCTTTCTGAGTGCTGCCCTATGTGGCTAACTCCACTGTGACTTACTGATACATATCATTTGACCAAGGTATTAGTTCAATAAATCTGTCATTCTATTGAATTCTACTTCAAACTAATCATTTAATCTGACCATCAATAAAACGCCTTTGTCAACTACTATATTTCAAACAATGATCATTATCTAGTAATGGATCATTCAAGTACGTATAGTAGTATGTGTATAGGGTTTGATCCTTATTGTAGCTGTGTTGATGCATTATAAAATGCCAAAATCAATAACTATCTTGCTACATGATTTAGTAGTTGTATTTACTGTTTAATTTTGTTTGCATCAGACTATTAAATGTTATTGATTTAAAAATCGTTTGCAATTATTTTTTCCTGTTTGTTAACACCTGCTGCCTGTTGTTTTTTGCTTGTCTTAATTTTAGAACTACCGAAATAAAGGTTTTGAAAAAGAACAAGCTCTTGTCTTTGCATAATTACGAGGTGCATTGTTTTTCTGCCACAGTGTCTTTTTTGATGCTACCACTGGGCGTCGCCAAAGTCCGAAAATGTGAAGTCCTACACATAATGGACTTTACGAGAGCGTCCAGGGATATACTCACGTACAGCAGTGATCCAGGCAGTGTCGTTTCCCACACACTTCCTCAGGTCAAGCGAACAATGTCCCTTTGTTTATCTGTGAGAGTGCATAGGTGGCCCTGTATTTTTTTTGACAAGAACAGAGACTGTAACTGATGGGGACTGAACCTTCGACTATATAAGAAGACTGAACACACAACTTCTCTCAATGGCGTCCATTGCAGTTTTTTTTTTTACCTATTTCAACTGTTTTCAACTTGCACTTGAATACAGAAAATGTTCTTTGCTTGTGTATTCAAATTAATTCAGTACCACAACTGCAGTTAAACGACATATTCTTATCATTTCACTGAGACACTTGGCATAGACATTGATGTATCTTGAGGACACAGCAGGTAATGGCATTCACTTGACCTTCCAGCCAGTAGTATTTGCCCTAACTGTACATGTATTTGGACGACATTAACGTTCATATATCATATTACATTTGAACTCACTGCAGTTATTTTTTTATTCAGCCACTAGATGTCGCCTGTTATCTACAACTGCTCAACATGTCCATGTTTATCCAATGTTTATACATAAATAGTAAAAGGTTGGCATCATCAACAAACAAAGTTGGAAGCGCTATAGAATATTGTGCTTATATCATGCACCCTCCACACTTATGAAGTCAGACAAAACTTGCAGATAATAAAATACTGTGTTATATTCTTACAAAAGTCATGTTTGGTCATTTAGAACCCTAGTTCAACCATCCATCCATTGTTTAATACCTGTTGTATGCAGTTCAATGCTGCCAAATGAAACATCAATCAACTTTACTTCCCCTGCGATCGCTCACCACTGCTCACCTTGATTTTCCATCATAATGGTCAAGTCAAACAGAATAATACCGAACGTATCGAATGTGATCCTTCATAATAAAAAACAACAACACGTCCAGTGTCAAACAATTTAAAGCTTTACTTAAAGCTTTTCATGTTTAATTGATGTTGCATTTAACTGATGTGCATGTCTGCACTGCTGTTTGTGTGTTGTGATATCATTGGTCTAATGATTATTTAAATGTTTTAAATATATATATATATATATATATATATATATATATATATATATATATATATATATATATACACCCCTTTGAGAGTAACCTGCTGGGATTACACAAATACTTATTTCCTAATTTTCTATTTCAATTATATTACAGAAAATGATTCACGACAACTTTAAAACCGTCGTTAACAATATTTTATTTTGGTGAAAAATAATCAACCGGAAATGCTCCCCCCTCCCTTTATTCGAGCACGCTTGACGCTTGTTTCTTGACTCGTTTTTCTCCCACTCAGTCAGTGTCGAGAAGGCAGTAAGAACCCGTGTGTGTCGGCATTTACCTGTCAAGATACGGATTAACGTTACAAGCCGAGCATTGGGAATATTTCTAGTTTCGACTAGAGCAAACTGCAAAATAGTACCTTCACGTCCCAGCCATGGGTATGAACGGGACGGCGTGGGGGGGAGAGGATTTAAATTTCTCTTTTGATTTGAACTAAACGCACCAGAGCAGAACCGAGCTGATTTTTCCTTGTGTTTCAGTGTTTGGCTGAGATACAAAAAAAGTTGTTGTTCGTCGATTACGGAACAACAGAATCTTTATAAACGAGTTGGTCCGTTTGGGGGAAGTATTTGTTTGTCCTGGATAGCGGCTCACTGAGTCGGGGCTGACCGCTGGACTTGGTCCTGAAAATGGAGGCTGTGATCGAGAAGGAATGCAGCGCGCTTGGAGGACTCTTCCAAACTCTTATCGGAGACATGAAGGTAAGCCAAGTTAACTTTTCAGCACACCGTATGTTACCCGAGAGCTGTTACGTGACGTACAAACACTAACGTTAGCTATCCCACCCAGGTAACTTCCCAACCAGCAGTGTAGTTAGTTGTTTATGATAGCTTGGTTAGCAGCCCTGTCGTCTACCTGGTCTCATATTAACCTACGTACGTTTTCGTTTTGTGGTAACGTTTGCTCGCTAACTTGCATTATTATATATCGATGCACTCTAATCTCTGGAAAAAAGAATACAGGGTTGTTTTGTTCCCGTTTGAAGTGGACGCATCAGCCATCATTGGTTAGAGGCGGAATAAAGCACTCTCTAAACTAGGGCGCGATCTTATTTAGCTGTTATCTATCAGCGTTGCAGCGATAATTAGCAAATTTTTCCAGCTGTTGTAACGTTACTTGCCCGAAGGAATTCTGGGAATGTAGCTGTCAGGGTAGAACATGACCCGCAGGGTCTGAAGGCTCTGACATGCGGAGGTCAAATGGACAGCCATCGGGTCTGCTGGAGGCAGGAAGTTTGTTATGATTACTGCTCAGAGATTCAGCACCTCATGTCTCACTTGACTGGGTAGTCATGGCCCCTCTGTCTCTTAACTGTCAGCGAACTATGCTGCCAGGAAATATAGTGGAGAAAAATGCAAATGCTTAGTGTATTTGCTTTGTCTGTACATAAGCCACACTCACTTTCAAGTGTTTTATTTTAAAGCGCTACAGACGGGGCTGTGTACCCAAATATAAAGTGACGGCTCACTAAACCCAAGCTGTCAACAAGGGGAGTAAGAAATGCAGAGAAAGCCCAATTGCCATGGTGCTAGTGTTTGATATGTGATGGTGGTGGCCACTACAGAGAGAGAGAGAGAGAGAGAGAGAGAGAGAGAGAGAGAGAGAGAGAGAGAGAGACTTGAGTGAGCAGAGATGCAAAGAGATAGTACAAAAGTGATGTCAGGGAGAATAGGAAAGCGAGAGAGAGAGAGAGAGAGAGGTACTGTGGGTAGAGAGAGTTGAGTTGGTTGTTGGGTGTAATGTTTGACAGCATAACATGACATTCCTCAGACTCCTGACAGTAGTAGCACATCAGTGACATGTGCTCATCACATGGTCTCTGGTGCTGTCTTACTACGTGATGCATTGGGCCACTTGTTCTCTGGGATGGTTTCAATAGGAGGCTCTTCAGCTTATTTTTAGCCCAGGACCTGAATTAGGTAAATTTAGAGTCCCGTCGGGAACCAGGCTCATTACAGCATGAATTAGTGCTCTTGTTGTGTGGGGATCTTTCCAGAAAGAGGCCGGCGACCCATTTTGCAACCTGTCACATGCGGGACATGACAGTATCAAACCTCATGCTTTTCAGTTGCATACACCTCTGTTAGACACATTTTCATCCAATAGCTTCAGTTTTCTGATTCCCTCATGTCTACTGGAAACAAGATGGGGAAAATAAAAACATAATTTTTGGGTGATAAACTTGGTCACATGTATGGGAAAGCCTAAGGCTTGTATTTGTCCTGTTTAGCCCTGCAGGTGAGGCGAGGCATCAGTTTGGTGTGCTGTTGATCGAACTGTTATGTAACTCTGGGAATAATGAAATCTGTTCCGACGATTGTGTCATCCGTGTTTGTGTCTCTTTTCCCCCACAGAGCAGCTACCCTATTTGGGAGGACTTTATCACTAAGGCCGGCAAACTGCAGTCCCAGCTCAGGTGAGACTTATGTCCTCGTGCTTTCAACCCATTTTGTGCTTTATTTTGACTTTTACATTAGATGTCAGTCAATTTCCCTCTGAAGAAGTTTGAAGTTGCCACATTTCCTTAGGCTACATCCATACTATCTCCGTCCATACAGCGTTTCAGCCATCGTTTCCGAAATGATCTCCGTCCATACTACACGCCTGGAAACAAATATCACGTGACTCTTCACGTTCACTGGGCATGCGCCGATGTAAACAGGAAGTAGATTGTCGTATTTTGTAACTAAGCAACCAGAGTAATAAAGTAGTCTTTAATGATTGTAAGTACGTGTTTGATACTTAAGATCTTCTCTCAAATCTTCCTCTATAAACTCAAACAGATACGGTTTGTGGAAAGTTTAATAAGTTTTATTTTTCAGACTTAACGTTAGTTACAGCGCTGCGGGTCTCTCTCTCCGCTCACTGATCTCTACAATAACAGCTGTTTCCTCTGCAGACATGCAGACTTTAACTGGACAACAGCTGCTAGTAAAGACAACAAGGTCAGCAATGCCTGTAATCAGTTGTCCGTGTTAAATTAACCTGGTAGTCGATCGCGGGGGTCTACGTCATCGTTTCTAAACTTATGCTTTTCCATCAGTCCACACGAATACGCTACCCGGAGTTTTCAAAGTTATCCGGCTTCGGGATCGTTTCTAAACTTATCCGTTTACGGTGCTCCAAAACCCCGGCGTAGTGTGGACGCTCAGTGTAAACGTAGCAAAACATATGCGTTTCCAAACAAAAACGGAGTAATGTGGATGTACTCTTAGACTAACAAGCAATGACAGTCTACATAAAAGCCTAATCTCTGAACAATACTGTCCAGGAGTCATTATGTGCCCCTCTCCCCCATTTAGTCTTCTTTAAGCCTAATTTAATTTGTATTTCAAATGTTGTAAATTTGCACACCTCCTGCCAAAATTATTCCAAGTCTTCTGTTAACAATGAATGCCAATCCCAGCCACCTCCCCTAGTTGGCTTTAAGTGGCCACATGTCAGGACACAAACACTTTATGACAGCTGATATAAAAGCTCATTGTCCAGCAAGTACTGTAAATATGGATGTCCTGTGGTCTAAATTATTCTTTGATTAACAATGCATGGCAGTTCTCTGGCCCTTTAAGTGTCCACGTGTCCTGAGACAGATGAATAGTGACGGTTGGATAAAGGCTCAGGGACTTAACAATACTTCCCAGGGGCCACTCAGTGTCCCATTCTTCCATTTTGTCAGTATTAAGGCTGATTAATGGTGATATGTTATTCAAGTGTCTCAATCATTCAGAGGTTAAATATGTGACCCTGCCATGCTAAAGCTCAGGGGAGTATTTGTAGCCTTGTTGCTAATGACTGCTTGTTTGGCAGTAGGATGACTGTGTGTCTGGGCACCAGGGCAATGATAAAAGAACAAATCTAGCAGGAATTGTACTGTTGAAAAGGTTGAACCTACAGTAAGTCAGTGAGATCTTTTTATCCAGTCTGTGTAGGTTAGTGGCGGCTTGATAATGGAGATGCCTGTAAAAAGTTGCCTTCTGTCCAATATATGACTATGTTATAATGTGTGATCGCTGTCCTTTTATTTAACCTATTCGTTTTCCATTATTACACCACTTTTTCTGTCTGCTTTAAAGATTGTTTCCAGCAACTAAAACTTTGGCAAAACTAGCCCCTTCAAGATGAGAGTGAGGAGGAACGCACACCATTATATTACCAAGATAAAAGTACTAGTGTGAAGGAACAGCCGAACACTCGTAGCCACGATGGAAAAAAAATGATTCAGCCTGATCATTTTATCAACGTTTGGTTTAGCTGAATTTGAGAAATTACCAATGTTCCAACGAAAAGAAACATTGGTAGTTATTAAATATGTTTTTTGCGTCGTGGCTACACATGTGCGACTATCTTTCTTCACACCCAAACTAGCCCCTTCGACTACAGCATAACCCACACCCAAGAACCTCTATAATCTGCTTTAGGCCCCATAGATTGACACATACACACACACACACACACACACACACACACACACACACACACACACACTCAGTAAAACACAAACACACCCACCTTCCCTCCTCGGCCTGGATAAGTGACTATCCAGCAGTGGTAGCGGCATATGTCTGTGTGTCTAATGATGTCCTACAGCAGGCTACTCTGTAATTTAGACCCTCTGCTCCCCTCTCACAAAGCAATGAGGAAATCAACCAATTTCAGGTGGTGGACCTGTTCTGTCATTTTTTTTTGCTTCAAATATGGTGTTTTTTTTCCTGCTCATTCTGGTTTTAAGCAACCATCACACACACACACACACACACACACACACACACACACACACACACACACACACACACACACACACACACACACACACACACACACACACACACACACACACACACACATAACAGCTTTGAAGAAAGAGGGCAGGGTGGAATACAGGCTAGCTGATTTCTAATCACAGTCCTCTTTTAACTTGTCAGTGTTTGGTCTGTTTAGTGGATCATGGTTGATGCAGCTGCAGAGCGAGGCGTACACAGAGGCCTCTCTCTCTCCCTCTGCTTCAGAAGAAGGACATTTTGTGAGAAACAGACCACCTCAAAACTTCAAATTCAGCTGATGGATGGATGGTTATAAAACGTATTTGGACTCAACTAGGAGCCCTAAAAGTTTAATTGATATACGGGTAGATCAACAGATGCATACGGTACAAACATACATGCGTAGTAAAAAGCACATTATCTGTGTCATGAGTCCTTCTCTGTTGTGTCAAACAAGGGGAGTTAAAGACAACCTCTTTCTATGATTTAGATTTACTACAGTCGCATTCCACTTTCTGTTGATCTAAGAATAGATGGGGGCAGCAGTGCTGAATATATCATTGTCAGAAATAGCAAGCTGCTCCACTACCTCAGGGTCTATGGGGAGTTTAGATTGGCTCGGCCAAGGCCTTGTGGAATAGATGTAAAAGTCGTTTGTCTTGACTCCAGCACAGGGGCGTTAGCAGATTTTAAGGCCAATGGTAGCAGGCGGGTCATTGTTGGAGCACTGTGCAGAGCTGAAGGCTTGTAGCAGCAATGACTTCTTTTTTCTTTCTTTTTTTTCACAGCCACAGACGTCTTGGGAGTTTTTGGCTGAACGTCAGAGCTGAAATGAAAACCTGATTAATCTGCCTTTGGTGCATCTTAATAGCCGTTTATTTGTTGAGAGGTTACCTAATTTCATTGTCAATTGAGCCAGAAAATTAAAAAAAAAGATTTGGAATGTTGTGTAAAACCATGATTTTTCCTTCTGCTGAGGATAGTAGTTGAAAGTGTTGTGAACCAGTTTAATAGTTTGGCATTTCTCTAAGAACAGAGCAGGTTACAGCAGATGATTATGTCTTGTAATTGTAAACTTTTGCACATTGTACTTAAGTGGGCCGGAGACATTTATTCTAAAAGTTGACTTCTGTTAAAACCACTTCACACACAAACCTGTATTGGATTAATACATTAAACTTGACTGAACAAGACTTCTGCTGCTAGTGCATGTAAATTATAATCCACCCAGCGATCTGTACTGTGAATATATTAGTGGAGACAGATATCAGTTGAAGGTTGCTTGGGTGGCTGCACTAGGCTTTAAATAGAAAGGAATCTGTGTGCATGTTTCTTTTTCCATTTGCAGGACACACCCTAGGATCTTCTGGTCAGCTCTACAACAACACTGCACTCATCATCATTATATTACGCTTTTGGGTGATAAAGAAAGTTCCATTAACTACTGAATGCTAAGACTTAACTGTCACTCAAATCTAGAAGAATATTTAGGCCTGAAACTAAGTTTTGAATCAGGTTTGTTTATCAGCTGTGTTCTGTTGTTTTTACCTTTCTTTCGTATGGAGGCCCTTCTGAGATGTTAGCTGTAACTCCATTAAGCAACTAACAACTCAAGCAGTCTTGAGACAGTTTTAAAAAAAAATACAGTGCAACTCAGTCTTAGGAACACATTGTAAGCACAATAAACCTTCAGTCTATTTTAAAGTAATTTTGAGAGGGCACGACTCAAAGTGGCTCTGTGGTCAGCACTGGTTCTGGGTGCTCAGCCCCAGAAATGTGCAGTAGTGCTCCCCAAGATCTGTAAACACACTTTGATGTGTAAAAGTGATACCCTTCTCCCTATAAGGATATCACCCCACCACAGAGGCCATGCGTCAGGAGCACTACTGCCGTTGCCTTGCATGTGTCTTAAGATACACACACCGTAAAAAAACAAAAACAAAAAAAAAAAACAACACTCCGTAAACACATAGGTGTGTAATGGTGTTGGCATATTGAGGATTAAAAACACTTTTGTTCCATGTGCAAGTCACACTTCAGAAATGCCACCAACCTGTATTCAGCTGTTGTTTTTGCACAGTTGTGAAAGCGACCTGTAAGGCTTGTTTATGGAAAATCACAAGTTGTGTAATGATGGTTTCCTGTTGGCCCTTTGGAATATAACAAGTGTTTACAAATCAAGGTACTCAGGGTTAGAACAAACATGCTCTTTTGGCTCGGAACATTTTTGTTTCTGTTTTTTTTGCACGCATGACTGTTTCATTGTCTCTGTTGTGGAGATCAGGTATCACAAATGCGCACACACACACACACACACACACACACACACACACACACACACACACACACACACACACACACACACACACACACACACACACACACATACTTACAGACTCAAAGAGCGTCATCTCCATACCTGTGATCTTAATCGTGAGAGCCCTGTTGTTTCTGAAGTAGGTGAGTTAGTATTTGCCAGTTAACCAGTTAGTCAACTGACCTGCCAAAGAGGTCGACCTGTTGCCAGCGAGCAAAGTAGCCGGTCAGTCAGGCACTCAGATGAGACGCCAGCAAGATAGTATCTATAATGAGTAAAATAGAAAGTAATCCTACACCAAGTTTCCACTACTGTTTTTTTTTTTTTATGACATTGAATTTTGCCCTTTCGTCAGTCCATTATATTAAACTGCAATTTGTAAATACTTGGTCAACCATACAAGATGACAGAGGCAGGTATGATCCCGTTGATCCCACATTGATCCTTTCATTGACCTGTAAGAGCAGCAAACTCCGCTCTGAGCTGCTCTGCTGAGCCGGACAGATTCCAGCGGTAGACTTAGACATTCCTCACACAGCAGGGCACGTTTAAGTCTTAACTCACTCAGACACTCGTAACAACTACAGACACTATTATACATACTTAACATTTCAAATGATCAAGGTTGATGTAAGCTTCATAATCTAAAATGTAGCACATATGTGCACACTTGTTGATCAGCCACCTGTGTTTATGTTACCTCTGGCTGAATCTAAGTACTGCTTCTGCCGTCATTTTTGGACAGTTTTATGTTTTATAAAACATGGTGCCGTATATTGTCTCTCCTCTTTAAAGTGTGACGTATTTATTTCCATACTGAACCTCTGTTTTACTCTTCTCTCCCAGGGCGACGGTGGTTGCTGTGGCGGCGTTCCTCGATGCCTTTCAGAAAGTGGCCGACCTGGCTACCAACTCACGAGGTAGGAACATGCACACCGGTTTAAAGGCTTGAGTGTATGACTAGTGGTCTTCTCCTGCAAAACTACCCACGATCTCTTAAAGGAGTCGGTGTCACTTTCAGGCTTGATAGACACAGTGCTGGAAGGGTTGAATCATTTAACTCGCTGTTAAACAGTATGTGTGTCTGGGCACCTAAGTGTCAGTATGTGTGTCTGTGTAGCCCTACTGTGCAGGTCCAGGCTTTCACCCCGCTGTGCTGAGACGTTTTGTGGGTTGTTTGCTTTATCGCATGGGTAGTAAATCCGTCACTATGCTGTTTTGAAGATCTGCTGCTGGCTTTTGTTTTCGACCTCTGCCCCCTTTCCCCCTGCTTTCTGCCCCCCCCCCCCCCCCCCCCCCCCCCCCCCCCCAGCCCCACATATACTCCACCTCTGCTACATCTGGACTCTCCCTGTAGAGTCTGCTCCAACTCTGTAAGCGTATGAGAGAGAAAGTGAGAGAATGAGAGCTCTCATCCCTCCCTAGCTTTGACACCTCAGACCCTGCTTCATACTATTAATACTATTAATAGGAACTGAGACAGGCACACACATTCATCACCTCACTTTCTGCGGAGAAAAACGGGGGGGCGAGAGAGAGATGGGGGAGCACAGGGAGTCATAATTCTCTTGCTCCCTCCTTCTCCGTTTTAACGCACACAGTATGGATGTTTACTGCGAAGGAGTCGGATTCACTGAGCTGAAGAGCGTCATCTTTCATCACTTTCTCTTACCACGCGCTCCACATATCTTATGTTTGCAGTATTGCATTACACCGTTATCGTTTTTGTGCTCTGTTGCTCCGGCTGCACTGTACACCTGAGCTCCTCATGGATAATGTGTTATAGTGCGCTGTTGGCTGACACACTGCTGTCTGTATCAGAGATGGATAACCCTGTCCACCTGATAGTCGTACCAGGGTATTATAAGGAGTCTTTATTCCTAAAACGTTTGTTTCACACCCTGTACCTCAGACTGGTGCTGTACACTGAAAGGTCACTACTTAAGCCTTTCTTTTTAGCTTATCATACTTTGTATAAGCTTATGAATGCTTTGACAACATATTATAGCACATATCTTTTAATATGTGTGTATCTATCTGTGTTATTCTTTATCTTTAAATAGTTGCATTTATAATGCTCTGTAGACTAGTTTGGTGCTCATAACACCCTTCAGCTTTGATTTATTCTTTGCAGTAGTTCAAATATCTGCTGAAAGTTGGCCTGCTGTTATAATGGAAACTTGTAAAAGATCTTACAGTAGTCCTAATGTAATGGACCTCTAAACGTGCCAGGAGTAGTAGCCGCCTCTACCTGGTGATAAGATATCAGCTTACTCTATTGTTCAGCTACACGGCAAAAGAGAATTGTGTGTGTGTGTGTGTGTGTGTGTGTGTGTGTGTGTGTGTGTGTGTGTGTGTGTGTGTGTGTGTGTGTGTGTGTGTGTGTGTGTGTGTGTGTGTGTGCGCGCGCTCAGGTTTGATGTTAAAGAGCATCTGCATGGTTTAGTGTCTAGATCAGATAATGGTGGTCAGGCTAGTACTGACACACACACACACACCATTTTATGTTTGCTCATCATGATCAGCCAGAGGCTCCTGAGGCCACACTATACAAAGATGATGACTTCTTTCCTTCATCTTTTCTATCTTCTCCGTGTTCTTGCTTCTTGTCCTCCTGTGTGTCTGAAACCTGAAAAGGTGTGTGTGTGTGTGTGTGTGTGTGTGTGTGTGTGTGTGTGTGTGTGTGTGTGTGTGTGTGTGTTTTAAGGTGCTGAAGTAAAAAAAGGAAACATCCCTTTATCTCCCCACCACCACGCTATAGAGACCGCCAACTGTTAATGTTCTGCTATGATAACAATAATGAAGGCGCACCAACATAAAAGTAACCTGGTTATTAACCTGGTTAAAGGTTATTTAGTCTCTTAATCAGGAGAACAAGGCTTTCAGCCGCCTTTTGTAAACGGTTGAACTGTTGTAGAGCCTTGCAGACGTTGGCAGTGATGGTTGCTCATAAAAATTCTCTTGACTCTGCAGACTTTGATATGAGACAGTATTTATGTTTATAGGTGTGTACATGAAGGTTTCTTAGGGACCTTTTTATCAGTGTTATCTCTGAAGCAGCGTGATCAGAAGCTTGAAAGACACAGAAGTCTTTTCTAAACTTGAACCTTGGACCGCAATGCTGTGTTCTCATATATTAAATGCATACCAACCATTTATAAACCTTTTTTTGAGTTGTGTCCTTGTTGTGTTATAAGTGTGTTATAATGTTATTGTTGAAGTGTATGTCGTCTGTTGATTCCTGTGAATACAGCTGATTTATTAGTCCTAATAAATAGTGTGGAATGCATTTTTTTTTTTTACACTCTTCCTCGTGTATAATAGCCAATAAACAAAATACAACCACAACAAAAATCATTATGATCTTAACAATAATTTAAATGGCTTTTAATTAAAATGTGCTTTTTGATTTATGGTGTCAGCACTGTCGCTATAGTTGGTTCATGTAAAACACACCAGAGCTGTGAAACAATCTTCCAGTATAAACAGCAGTAAATGCTCATTGCATGAGCTAATCACTGTGGTGCAGTAAAAACCTTTGACTGAGTTTCGGTAACGGTCCAGCTAAAGTCTGTAGCTTCATATAACTATCAGCTGTTTAATGCCGTTTGTGTTTCTGCATTTGTTTAAGTGGTTTTTGCATCACATGGACCAGGTTGAAAATACCCAATTAAAGCATAGTTATAGGGTTGAAAAAGAGATGAGGATTAAGATGAAAGGATTAATTTGTATTACCAAAACAAACTCTTGAGTGAGTATGCTTCTTTTCATTGTCAAGATTTGTAAAGGTAAAGTCCAGCTTACCAGTTTACAGTTGAGTGAAATAAAATAACCGGAATGTCAAGTGGAGAAAGTTTGAATGAATGAATGAAAGAAAGAAAGAAATACTTAAGTTTCCAGACAAAGCTTTTCCTTTCCAATGTTGTGCTCCGAGTCTATTGGAGCTTACAGTGAACACAGACACAGCAACAGTATATGTATAGATAGATAAATATATATACACACACACACACACACACACACACACACACACACACATTTGCTAATGAACAGAGAGCTACGCACTCATAACCAGAGATGCTCACAGGTCTGCATCTTCCAGTGTGTTCAGACAAAGACTTGTACATTCAGGGCCACACGCACACACAGGATTAGCTGAAACCACCTGTTTCGCTGCGCTCTGTTGTGGTCTGTTGGGATTTGGACTTTCTCCCCACACAAAGGCCTCACTTTTCTTTGTTGTCTCATTCTGATAAAGTACATTGAAGTGTGCTTTGGCATCTCCCCATTGCCTCTCGTTTTGACTTGTTTTCCAGCTGTGTTTTGAACCTCTGCATGTTTTTTTTTATTCTTCATATGCTTCCTGAGAAATCATTTTTCAGGTTCATTCTTAGTATGTCAGGGTTAACTGTATGTGTTCATCCCTTATAATTAAGCTGCTCTTTTCATGATGTCTGTCAGATAGCATAGCCCTGTGGTCATTTATTCATCCAGTAGTTTTTCAGCCTTCCTCTTTTGTCTCTGCAGCTTTGTTTATTTTAGCTCTAGATGCTGAGCTCAGCTTTGGCATCTCCATGTATTTTCACTTTTTTCAGTATGGTCTAAAACACTGGTTGTCTCGCTTTGTCTGTCAACAGCAAGTTTCTCATGAAGCAACCTGAGCACACTTTCAACACCGGTTAATCATTTAAGAAAGTTTACAATATCAGCTCCAAGGAAACCAACATCAGCACTGAAATGGGACAAACCAAAATATCACTGGAATAAGTCAATGTAATTGTAAAGCATTCAAGAGCTCTTGTTAGAAAGAGAGAGGACTGAGCTTCTCACTCATTAACTGAGGAACTGAATTTCTACATTTTTGGTCTTTCATTTCAGAGTCGTAAGTCTATCACACTTTGTCTCCTTTCCTCTCTGCTCCTCTCTTATTCTGTCTCCTTTGCCACTTTTTGCCGCCCTTTCTTCTCCTTTCTTTCTATGGGTCACCCTTTCTTTCACCTTTTCACTCTGTCTCTGCTTTATCTATTTTCTAACCATGAACCTGTCCACAAGGGTGAAACCATTGCATAAGACATACTTCTGTATCCATGGACTGTTGGCACAAACACACACCAGGGCGGCCACATCCTGCCACCCACAGAGTTGCTGGCCTTGAAGCAGTGTGACTGTGTTTGCTGTAACAGGTCTAATGGTTCTATTTGATTTAAAGTCATGTGATTGAACCTGTTTTGGGTCTGACTTGATAGAAGTACTCACACATCAGGCCACATGGAACAATGTCCAGGAAACCGAGAAACAAGCCGTGACCGAGAGTGTCTGTGAATTTCCTGAAAGGAGAAATGTGATGCTCCAGGCAATAAGACGGGGAATATTTAGTTATGATTTGATCACAAAGCTATTGTTGCTCCAGACGCGCATGACTACCCTGCATAGGGCTTGATTCTAAAATGGAAACCTAGTTGAAAGTGATGCATTTGTCTCGTTGTTTCACATTTTATAAGCAGAATCTGAGCATATCATAACATAGTCTTTAGTCATGGTGCACATGATTAAAGCTTTTTTCAGCAGAGAATAAATAAACTCTTGTAGCTGTTAATCAATCTTGGTTAAACTAATCAAGTAAAATGAGCAGCTCACATTAAGCCACATCACATTCTGTCAATAATCTCCTTACCTCATTATCACCTCCACCAAATGTTACTCTGCAGTGTATAAAAGTAGCCACCCGTGGAGAACCCTATGAATTTCTAATGAAGTAGTTTTTTTGCTTCTGTTTAAGAGAGAATCATGAAGTTTCTAAGATCCAATTATTTGTCCCGCCCCTGCTAGGTAACCAAGCGGTTCATTGAAGACGGACCCGTTCAGATCAAGCACAGGGTACAACTTCAGAGTGCCGGTTATGAAGCATACAGCTGTCTTCTACCTAAAGTTCTCTTGCACGGTATTAAAGGTTATCACAACACAACCCTTTTGTTAAATACTAAAAATGTAGCAAGACGACATAAGTCAATTGAAAGAATTCATCTTACAAGCAAAAATCAAACGATAGTTAATAAGACAACTTGGTGTTTCGCGGCCTTCATTTCAGCTGTTGGCTGTGAAGAAACCGGGCCGTCTGAACCATATTATCTCCCTCTGAAAAACTTGAAACTGCACTCGTCATTGGTAAAGAATGAGACAAAGCCCTATTGAATCTGTAAAGAGAGAACAAACGCAGAAGAACAGAGAAGGCAGAAGAATAATCCTTTCTCTTGTTTCATCAAGTACGCTTTCATTTTCCATGGATCTCCTCTTTCCCTCCATTCTGTACCAAATTATGCTTCCGTCATAGTTTCCTTCTGCGTATGCTGGCTTTGTGTGTGTGTGTGTGTGTGTGTGTGTGTGTGTGTGTGTGTGTGTGTGTGTGTGTGTGTGTGTGTGTGTGTGTGTGTGTGTGTGTGTGTGTGTGTGTGTGTGTGTGTGTCTGTGTCTGATTCTACGTGCTTGTGTATGCATCTTTTTTTAGCTTGTGTTTCTGTGTTCATACTAGTGCTACCTCTTTGTGGTATTCCATTCACCGTGTGAGTGAGAGAGTGACTGAGTGGGTGAGTTGTGAGATTTCTTTCGAGTCAACCCCGGTGAAACAGCTGACGGCAAGCAGGCTGCCCAGGGAGATGAGGTCATTCCATAGAGCAGAGCAGACCAGGAGAGCAGATGTTAAAAGTAACACAGTAATGCAGTTTTCACTCTTTCCAAGCGCATATTGTTGGATTAGAAACAGACATGAATTATATAAGAACGTATTCTAAAGGGCTGTTAAGTTTGATAAAGGTGACGGCCAGACCTACCCTAGGTTACTAGACCATAGTATGTTACTGGTACACACACATCCCATCCTGGACAGGCTGCTTCCCATCCTAATAGTAGGTATACGTAGATCAAGTTGTACCCGTTTTGACACTTCATTAAATAACTTGTTTAAAAGCCTAGAGTCGTTCTCGGTTATAACATGTTCAAGAACATGGACACACACGCTATACTGAATTTCTCACACCACCCATAGCATAATAGTTTGTTCACAATTATAAAAATAACCAACCCTCTGTCGCATGTTGGTTGGCAGCTGTCAGGACACCGTCTGGGCATGGTGTGTGTGTGTGTGTGTGTGTGTGTGTGTGTGTGTGTGTGTGTGTGTGTGTGTGTGTGTGTGTGTGTGTGTGTGTGTGTGTGTGTGTGTGTGTGTGTGTGTGTGAGAGAGATATTATTCCCAGTGGCTCTGTCAGCAGCTAGTGTTGAGTCTGTTTGGACACGTCTGACTCTGTGGAGGTGAAATGGACACCTGCCATGGAGCCGGCATGTAGAAGCCTGTTGGATCTAATTGGACCTAAAAAGATTATTAAGTTGTACAAACATGTTTTTAAAGACGATAATTACTGGAATCCTCCAGTCACCTGTCCAGTTATTGAGAATGCTTTGAGCAAGAGAAAAACAAATCATTGTTATACACATTCTGTTTGGAAAAATGACGGATTTTGTGCTCATTACTGCAGTCCTGTTAATACTTGCTATTATCTGGCTTTACTTCTTTGTTACCCCAGTGTCTTTCCCTCCTATCTGACTGCATCGACTGTGGCATCGACCAAACATAAAGCCCACCGGTATGTTGACTGGAAGCAGCCCAGCATGTCAGAGTGAGCTGCAGCCTTTATGAAACTTTAATGACTTGTCTCTCAGTAGACCTGGAGGGGCAGATAATGAGGGTTAAGGAATAGAGATGCTAAATCCCAGATCAAAACCCCCAGTATAAAGGATAAGTCGTATTTATCTCATACTAAAGTGTAATTGCCTATACTGGGAATAAAGTATCGATCCAGTAAAACGGTCCAGTGCTGTTTTTACCATGCTGGTTGAGAATGCCAAGGTCTTTCATTGCTCCATATTTTCCAGCTTGCTTCTAGTTGGGACAAAGTAGCTGTGCCACATCTTTCTGACCTCTATACACTATAGCTTCAGCCCATTGTGTAACCTCTCCCATTAACATCAATGCCGCCCCTCCTTATGGAATAGCTTAGTTCCACTGAGGCCCCTGAGTTCCTCCAATGAGTTCAGCACCCGAAAATAACTTCCACCTTAGAGGTGCGTATGTTCTTCATTTTGAACTTTCTGCACTATATTTCTTATACGTTTTGAAGTAACATGTCTCTGAAAAGGGACAAAGGAAAACTCCCCAACCGATTACATGCATATTGTATAAATAGTTGTCCGTGCGGTGTTTCTGTGTTAGCAGGTATCAAGGGTAAGTTGTAAACCCCAGATGTCCCTAAAGATTTACCTTCTACTATTTTCAGTCATCTGGTAATTCACTTGGTGCCTCTGCTAATGCAGGGTAGAAGCTGTCACAACTGTTATCTGTTATCTATGCCTGTCACTATTACAGGCATAGATGAAATATTCACATATCACTCTATTTAACTTTTCAGTTGATGCATTGAGAATGGTTAAAAGCTAAATCACAGCGAGATAGAAGGGTTTTTGTGTGTGTGTGTGTGTGTGTGTGTGTGTGTGTGAACTAGATACTGTAGATCACTGTAATCTAACCTTTGAATCTAAATGAGTCCCAGGGGAGTGAGAAATCAGGTGTGTGTTGATTGCCGTGTGTGTGTGTGTGTGTGTGTGTGTGTGTGTGTGTGTGTGTGTGTGTGTGTGTGTGTGTGTGTGTGTGTGTGTGTGTGTGTGTGTGTGCAGGGATTTGAGCTTGTGGGTGCATGTGTGTACATACAGGCAAGCACATGCTACACATTTTGTGTGTGTGTGTGTGTGTGTGTGTGTGTGTGTGTGTGTGTGTGTGTGTGTGTGTGTGTGTGTGTGTGTGTGTGTGTGTGTGTGTGTGTGTGTGTGTGTGTGTGTGTGTGTGTGCTTGTTTCTCAATGAGGCCTCTGTTCCCCCTCTCTCATCTCCTTTTGCTCAGTGATACTGGGCCATACAATTACTGTGAACTAGCACACATCCAGCCTATAGTTAAAGTAAATAAGTGATTCAGTCTGAAATCAGACACTCTACTTGACAGGCTCCAAGACAGTAACATTTTTCTGTTAAATTATCGTGGACACATTGGCTTTGTTAGACCAAACTTGGAGTGCACTGAACCTAAGATTTTGGTGGAACAGACTTCAGTCTAATTCTGTCAGTTATTTGCTCATTTTCTCTGAGCAGGCTCTGTGTGCTCTGCCACGGACAGACCCCCTTACAGCTTCACTAAAAGGAAAAAAATCAGTTTCCTCGTTGCCCCTCTCAGTTCATGGCTTGGCCTCTGTTACAGAGCAGCCTTACATCCTGAACTAACCCACTGTCTCATGCCCTCTCTGACAGAACTCTGTCCTCTTTAACCGTTTCAGTCCAGGACCAGCCGGGCTGTGTACATTTCCTGTACTCTGTCCAGCTAAAAAAGACCTGAATCTCGTTCCCTGGACTAGCACTGAGGCTCTCAATCCACCCTCTGTTCTCTTCTGTTCACCCTGACCCCATCCTGGGACTCTTACAGATCACAGGAACCAGCAATTAAATCAGTCAACGGGTCAAATACACACACTAACGTATAAACTCACATAACAATTTCCCCCTCTAAGACTCAACATAACATAGATTCGTCAGGATGATTTAGTTGTGATCTACAAGGAAGTGTTTTTGAAAAATGCAGCCGCAACCGTCTGCTTTAATACAAACATCTGACCACTGGCATTGCAAATTCAGAGTTACTCTCTTGTCATGGAGTTAAGGGACACAAATGTGCGAGTGTATGTTTTTCTGAGTATGAAGGATAAGACACTGACTGACTGACGAGACGGCGCAGGTTCTCATCCAGGCTCTTGTCATCTCTCCCCTGGACTACTGCAACTCTCTACTCGCCGGAGCCCCGGCGTCGGCCATCAGACCTCTGGAGCTTGTCCAGAAAGCTGCAGCTCGCCTGGTGTTCAATCGCCCCAAGTTCTCCCACACAACTTCCTTTCTCCGTTCTCTACACTGGCTACCTGTAAGAGCTCGCATCCAGTTTAAGACTCTGGTGCTAGCCTACAGGGCAGTGAAAGGAACAGCTCCTTCCTATCTCCAGGCCATGGCCAAGCCCTACACCCCCGCCCGACCACTTTGCTCTGCTGCCTCGGGGCGATTGGTTGCCCCGTCGCTCAGAGGTCCCTGCGGCCAATCGACCCGGTCACGGCTGTTTTCTGTCCTGGCCCCACAGTGGTGGAATGAACTCCCCACTGACGTCAGGATAGCAGAGTCGCTGCCCATCTTTCGGCGCAGGCTGAAAACCCACCTCTTCAGGAAGTGCTACCCTGAGCCTTCCACTTAGCGCTTATTGTTTTCATACTAGCTTGTTGCACTTATTGTATTCGTATTACTTATAGCACTAACTGTTTTTCTTGTTTCTGTACTTTGGCTCTGAGTTATGCTCTGCTTCATGCTCTTAGATGCTTGTTTGGAAAAGGAAATGTACTTATGACTTCTGGTGACTAGTAGTTCTTTTGATTACCAATGTTGAATGCACTTATTGTAAGTCGCTTTGGATAAAATGACTAAATGACTGTAATGTAATGTAAAGACACAGGAGAGATGTTTTGCTGTGCATGACACAGAGAAGAGTAGGCCAAACACCTTTCAGTGCTTGACCCAGAAAAGAATCTGAGATTTCTCTGTGCACCTGACTATGCGTGCATGCAATGTGTGTCCACACAAGTGTTTTGTGGACATTCGCACTGTTTGCTCTCTGTTTTTGTTGAACCATAAACCCGGTTAGACCAGTGAGCTTTGGATTTGGAACATCTGACATGCATGCAAAGCCAAATTCATAACACATGTCTCTGGCAAATTAACTTAAGCGTAATGACTTTCTGCTGTGGTTTAATAGGCATTTATTTACCAAGTTGCCAAATGTATACTCCTTTCTGAGAGGGGGGGGGGGGCATTAATGGACTTGTCTCATGTTTGATTTTTATTCACATTGGCTTCTGTTGTCTTATGTGCTATTGGCCTCAATCGATTAGTAAACTTGTGATACTTGACACAAAATGTTGTCATTGTCCATTTATTGATTCTCAATTACTTTCCTAAATATTTTCTACTTCTATAAAGTGCTAAGAAATCCCTGGGCTGACAGTGTGTGTGTGTGTGTGTGTGTGTGTGTGTGTGTGTGTGTGTGTGTGTGTGTGTGTGTGTGTGTGTGTGTGTGTGTGTGTGTGTGTGTGTGTGTGTGAGAAACTCAAGAGTATTTAAAATAGTCACACTTGTTTCCTTCAAACACACGTGTGTGTGTGTGTGTGTGTGTGTGTGTGTGTGTGTGTGTGTGTGTGTGTATGTGTGTAATTGCATCTGTCTGCTGACTGTGTGTGCGGCCTCTAATTTGTAACCTCACAAGTGTATTTGTTGTGACTGTGTGAGCTAATTTTAGGTTTTTCTCCCTGTAAAAGTTAATATTGAACACATTAACACAAGACCACTTCCCAGCAGCCAGGCTGTGACCCAACACAGTCTGCTTTTGTTCTATACCTCCATGCAAGCACTTCTAGACTCACTGGACCTAATGGAGATAGTTGAGTTTACAGCCCTACCAAGGACTCAGAGGAATATTAATCCAGAACTTTGTGTCTGGAAACCCCAGCTCATTTATTCTTAGATTAGTATTTCATTACTTTTTTTTAAGGTTTATTTAAGGTGGACTATCTGCTTTCCTCTGCCCCCTCCTTCTCCCTAAACATTGTTTCTCACTTTCTCACCTTCATTTTGTTCTCATTTTGTTTCCTCTCCACGTCCTCCTCTCCTCCATATCTACACACTCACCTGCTGTCTGTGTCCAGGCTGTCGAGACCAGGTGCATACACAGCCGTTCTGTGACAACAGCATCGACCCGTTTTCTGTTCATCATCAGGAACTTTCTACTTTGAAACTCCCCACAAGGACATAGAGAAAGATGGGACGATAGAGAGGGGCAGAGACGGGGGGAGAGTAGGTTGCAGAAATACAAGGTGTGTTTCCAGTGATGTGTCACACTTGAGTGCCACAGCTACTGAGGTTGACCGATTAATCGGTTTGGCCGAGTGGTATTTGTGTGATATCTGACTTGTTTTCAGTTTATTTCACCCCACAAAAGTTATCTCTCAGATATGTAACGCAACACTATCAGCTCTTGACAGGTATAAGCTGATTAATCAGCTTTTTTTCTACTCCAAACTATTGTTATTATATCGGCCTTTAAAAATCATTTGCCTCAATGCACGCATACACAGAGGGATACCATCATCAGTGGTTACCCCATTCAGTCAAGGTTACTTATAATATACATATATTGTGTTGAATATTTCTCTATATAATCATTTTAAGCTAAAGTTTGTTTTTTTCTGATTAAGGGAAATAATGATTTCAGTGAACTAGCATGTTGCACGCCGTTCTTTAAATAGCTCTAATCGGTATGAGTTTATCGTTGAGTGTGTGTGTGAGATAATACAGCCTTTGTATTGGTTGATGGATGGAGAAGTAATGGTTAAGTTAAGTCTATGCAAGTTACTCATTCAGTGAGTTGACTCAGTGAGCTTTCAGCGTCTGGATTGTTCCCATCGTCCCAAAGACACTTCATAAAACACTCTGAATGAATGTGTGTGTGTGTGTGTGTGTGTGTGTGTGTGTGTGTGTGTGTGTGTGTGTGTGTGTGTGTGTGTGTGTGTACGCGGAGGCGGGTGTATGGATGTGTGGTTGTGACATTCGGGTGGAGAATGTCCCCTCACTAACTCGTTGACAGTATAGAGGGCTCTTACACGTACACATGCACACACATGATGCATGCAAAGGCTCAGACACACATATGGTCGATGTAATCTGGTGGTCATTATTGCAAACAAGGCAGTGTTGTGTTGTACTGACAAACCGTTCAGTCTCTCTAGTGTGTGTCTGGTTTAAATTATCACCAGTATCTCCGAGACTAGAGGCCTCCCAGCCTCCCTCCCTACAGGGAAAGGGAAGGTCACATACACATACACACATACACATATACACACACATACACATACACATACGATACCCTGTTTGGTAGGTTACAATTTGCTTTCATGTTTCTGTTAATTATACCTTGTTTGTTTGTCTTGTTTCTGACTTTGTTTGAGAAAAACTTGTTCCTCTCGATATACTCCATACTCTTGAAAAACCAAGGATAGCCTGTAAATTGTGTTTCATGGTGGATTTCTCCTCAGCAACCAAAGTTTCCTAATTGTTCACACTTTTGAAAGTCACTTTCATTAAAGATCATCTTTCCATTTAATTGTTGTCCAATTTTGATGTTTTCTCTGAATTGTTTTGATGCCAAGGGGACATTTAGGGTAGAACGTTTTGACCACCCACAAAGGTACATGTAAGTCTATAGCTCGATATATAGCTCGATAAATCAAGGAAAATACTGACTTTGACGATAGTATAGGGGAACTTGCAGTGCATATTTAGTATATTGATTCAAATTGTCCATGTAAATGCACATTGTCTATGTGCATGTACTCCTCTGCTTTTTATCAGATCGTGTTTGCTTTTACAGTATTGCAGCAATTCATTTTGTATGGTATTTTTGCTTTTGCATTTAATCTTCAGTTCAACATTTCACTCATTGCCTTGGGCTTATACGCAAGAGAGAATAATACAGTGCCGCTCCTTGTGCACACCCAAAACTGTATTATGACTTCTGTGGAAATATCTTGAAAAATGTTGCTCTCATAAACCTCTTACAAAAGCCCCCAAATGGGTTATTGACATTATTGAGCACTAAAGCTAATCTCTGGGCTTTTTAAGCACATGTGTCTACATGGTCTTAATTCTCTGATGTTTTAAGTATAGCTTTAATTTCCTGTTTTTCTGCGTATGATTTAGACATGCATGTTGTAACAAAGTTCTGTTTGCTGGCATTTTCTAAAAGGTACATTTGTTTCATTCTACTGTATTGTTATTGTTGTATTTGCACTTAAAACCTGACGTGAACATCTCTACCACGTTGACAATGTCATGAAGTACAGAATTGCAATTTAAAATGAATGTGAGAGTAATTCAGGCCACTCTAGCTCTGACGTTAGTCTTAAAAACAAGATGTACGTGACTCAGACCCGATGACTCAGACCTCATTCTGTTCAGTTGTTATTGCGTTCAGTTATTGCAGTTGGAAATATGAACCACTGTCCTCGTCGCTGCAAATGGCATCAGACTGTTTGCATGTTCCGACCATATGCTGACGTGATGCTGGTCTGTACCTCTGAACATACAGTGTCTCATTTGTCCAATAAATAAATCAAAATAACAGCTTCAATGTTGGCTTTTAAGTTGATTCGTGGTGTGACTGTTTTAAGTTGCAGTTATCTTTGCCACTGTTTCTCAGCTCTGCATACCCCAAATAAGGATGGCAATACTCTGCAATGAATTTAGAGGTCCTAGTAAATCCTTTCTGCTCATCTGTCTGTGGAATGTGTGTCAGACCAGAAAGGAAGATTAGAGAGAAAGTGGGGCACCAGAGCCCGAAAAAGAGCAAGAGTGGGCTCTGGGGTAATCTATTCTCCCTCTCGTTCTCTCTGTCTCTCTCTGGTCTTCTGATGACACGCTTAAACCCCCTCCATGGGGGATTTGATTGGTCAGATTCTGGGCAGCAGACTTATAGCTGCTGTTGCATGCTGTGTAGAATAATATGCAGCCACTGGCTCCTAGTGAATGAAGCACCGGGTTGCCAGCTCTATTACAACAATTGATGTTTTTGTGCTTTAAGAGGTTATTTGTTCGCTAAAAATGTAATGCCCTATACCTGATGAGGCAGAAATGGCAACTGTGGTGATTTGTGTTGTCCAAAAATCCATTGGCTGTAGATTTAGCCAATAGCCTGTGTCTTTGTACCCATACATACCAGAAATTGTGCATTTTGCATTCAAGAACTGACTGTGTCCCTAAACATGCAGCAATGAACCGGCCAATTGCTCACTGACTGGATGACCTCAGGCACCGTGTTAACGTCATGGTACTACATTCACAGAGACATCAGAGACGAGAGGCGGTAGCTGACAACTAAGCCAGTGCAGAAAGAGAGAAAACTGAACCGAGCACAGAAAGACTGGGATGTACAATAGAGAACAACTAGATCAGAGAGCGAGCAGCTTAAAAGACGAAATAAAGGGAATACAGTCGAATAAAGGGGGGCGGGGTGAAATTCCTCCATGACCTACATCTGCAGCTGAAGCCAACATGTGCAGTTATGACATCGCCCTGTAAGAGAACAGTAAACCAGTAGCATAAATTACCATGTCAAGTCTGCCTGGAGACTCTGTGAAGAGACCACCCTGATGTCTCTTGTACTCACTCTCATTCATTTCTCTCTCCTCTCTACTCCTGTGCACCATGTGAACTCTAGAGATCACATTACCATACAGTACTCC
This sequence comes from Cebidichthys violaceus, assembly GCF_023349555.1. Classification (NCBI taxonomy): domain Eukaryota; kingdom Metazoa; phylum Chordata; class Actinopteri; order Perciformes; family Stichaeidae; genus Cebidichthys; species Cebidichthys violaceus. Next base: position 11,318,485 of record NW_027176927.1, read on the forward strand.
TCCGCTTAACAGTTTGTCTCCTTGCAGAAGTGCCACGCTGTTTAATTTCTCTGACAAGAACATTTGCTGAATTCATTCATTAATTCATTCGGTGACTGAAGACTGTGACCCATACTGTAGACGTCAGCAGACCTCTGACATCTATGGTGATGCTCTGCAAGGCCTGTACTGAAGCCATGTTCATTTAGTTGTTTGTTAAGTAACTGCGTAGTTGGACTGAGGTCAGACAACCTCAGTATAAAACATTTCACTGTTTGGCCATAAAATACTTCTTATTTCAGGTGTACGTTCAGGATGGTTGTCCTAAAACTCTTAAAACTGACATATACTCTTACTGCACTGTAGGCCCACTTAACCCAAACATTTACTTTTCAAATCTATTTTTAATAAAGAGCCATGACCAAGCGTGTTTGACAACAATTATGGAACGGCAGGGGTCCAATAGTAAACTCAAATGCATATAAAAGAGAAATTCTTCATATGCATTTGTGCGTAGGGAGTGGGACTCCAAGACATGCTTGATGTATTGCCTATATCATTGTTCCAGTGAGAGATCTCGGATGCAGAATATCAATAGCTGTAATGAGGATGTATTGAGCAAATGGAAATCAGCATTCTCTGTAAATAGGCACTGAATATGCAGCAACTGTGCAAGATGAGAACTATCTCACAAAGCGCACCAAAGAGTGTGACAGGAAAAAGGATGGTGGCGTTTTGGAGTCGGGAGAAACGCGTTTCTTCTTATCTTAATTGGTTCCCATCCATCGCTCTGGTATCCATTCATACCACCGTGCTATGAGACGGATGGTGAAACAGGAGGAGAATAGCGGAGGAGGGATGTAGAGATATACGGTAGCTCAGTAAGCATTCCAAATGAGGAGGAGAGAGACGCAGAGCAATGAGGGCATTTGTGAGCTATCTCTTCTTGTTTATCTTCGGCCTCGAGACCTCGTTAGCATTCACCCTCCAGAACCACACAGAGGTGACATACTGTCACACTCACATTACTGCTCTCCGTCATCTATACTCTCTTCTCCCCCTTATCTTAACAGCAGAAATCAACATGTATGTTTTCCTTACGTTCCCCTTTTCTAATCAGCCCTCCTCTCCCACTCATGACACATTTCTCTCTATTTTACAACAAGCATTGTGTCAAGAGTGTAACGATTTGCTGGAATTTTGTTCAGTGCTCTTTGGTATTGAGGCTTCAGCTCTACAGTGGCACACTGACACACTTACTGTTATCAACCTCAGCTCCGTTTAGTGTACATCCGTCCATAACTCTTCATACATCTCTAAACCATCTTTGTCTACATCACCCATTTGTCACTGTGATGAGTCTTTATGCTGCTTGTACTTTCCACATCAGTGGTGAGATGACAGAATAGAGTGGAGGAGTGCAGGAAGGTAGTAAAAAAAAAAAAAAAAGGGGGGGGGGGGGGGGACAAGAGTGTTTTGGAAGACGGAGAAAGGAAGGGATGAGATGAAAATAGAAGAGGAAGGGAGGATGAGCAGAGAGGAAAAAGAAGAAACAAGATCAGGGCAGAAAAGGAGGGGAAAATAGAGGCACACAAGGAGGAAGGAGGAGGGAGGATACAGCCTTCAGGAGAGGAGAGCAATGTAAAGGAGAGAAGGGCAAGGCCGGGGGAGTCTCATGCATCACTATTCAGGGTGCATTTCACTGCATTGCAGTGGCACACTGACACACATTCACTACTACAGTTCACATTGACTCTCAATTGGTTCTTTTAAAAACATAAATGTACTGAATATTTTTTGTAGAATAAATTTCATTCGGTATAACAATCTGCTATATTGTCGGTCCATTGTCAATATGTTGTCACTAAGCTACGCTGTCATTCACTATCTACACAAAGACACTCAGATGCCAGCCTGTAGTTTTTGTGGGGCCTTGTTTGACTGTGATGCAAATCATCGACAAACAAACTGCGTCATGGGTTTAAACCTGGCTCATGAGCTGCCCTTCCCTCTGTCTCTCTCTTATCCCATCTGTCACTATTCAATATGTATATATGGTGCTATTTAGCAAGAGACAGGGCTGATAACGTGTAAAACGGGAAGTCGTTAACGGGCCTCGTTAGTGTTAATGTTCTTTTGCAATCTACTGTATGTTCATGGCAGCAGGTTCAGTGTGGAAATCTAATCATACTTTACCTGTGCTGATGTTGCAAGTTCAGTATTGGTTCTTTTGATGCCATTCTTTGCCAGACTTCACCATAAAAGTCTGCAGTTTAGAGACATTCACAAAGAGCAAAATCAGTTGATAGAGCACCAATAATATTACTTCACAGCTCGATCACACCCATCCACCAAGGTGTGTCTCGGTACAGGACCTCCTTTTTTTTTGCAACTGCACTCTTACATCATTTCTGCAGTATGTGATTCATTATTTTATTCTCGGCCCCGCCGCTCCTCTTCTCTTTCAACACTTCTGCTCTTCTTCTCCTCCTCTACCCTCTGTCCTTCTTTCCCTTCTCTTGTCTTAGCGTGACAGCTGTCAGGAGCTGTAGTCAGACAGTCCATAGTTTTTTGTGTGTCAGCAGCACTGGTCACACTGCAGCAGGTGCGTGTGTGTGTATGCATGTGTTGGTTCTCGTTGAGGCTATAGACTTACTGACTGTCGTGTGTGTGTGTGTGTGTGTGTGTGTGTGTGTGTGTGTGTGTGTGTGGACACAGGGGAAGCTCACTTTCTGTCAGCAGCTATTGAGGAATGAAGACTATCACAGCAGACTATTATAAGCCCTTGACCTTGGAGACCATGCATACTTGTATCCCCACATATATCCTCCCTTTAACGAGTATGAATAGTATAATATATTTAGGTCATTTTTTGATGTATAGTTTGTAATTAGTCACTCCTACATTAATTCATTTTTTTTACAGCTCCACCTCCTCCCAGAATTATTAAAACCTCTAACAATCAGCCACTTTAGTTTATTTTTTATTCAAAAATGAAATTGTAGACTTGGAGTAGGCTAACACACTGACGGAGCAGAAATATAAATCGATGAATGAAATCCTAGCCTGTATCTGAACTATGTGGGTGGCTCCATCTGGGCATGCCAACTGCTCAGCTAAGTGTGCGCGTGTGTGTGTGTGTGTGTGTGTGTGTGTGTGTGTGTGTGTGTGTGTGTGTGTGTGTGTGTGTGTGTGTGTGTGTGTGTGTGTGTGTGTGTGTGTGTGTGTGTGTGTGTGAGAGAAACTCAAGAGTATTTAAAATAGTCACACTTGTTTTGTGTGTGTGTGTGTGTGTGTGTGTGTGTGTGTGTGTGTGTGTGTGTGTGTGTGTGTGTGTGCACGTTTTCAAAGACATCATACTAAGATGACTTGAACAGTCTGTGAAATGATTCAAGATGGGTCTACATAACGTACATCATCATTTTGAAATCAGGCCACTTCCCATTTTTTCGGTGTGAAAACCCGCCCAGCCGTGTTTCGATTGGAGGCCAACATGAAGAGGAAAAGATCTGTTCTTAGATTTAGCTGGCTTAGTAGCCTTAGTGTTTTCTCCAGCTCTCTAATTAGCGAACAGATCCCCTCTGTCCAGCTGGGGGGGTGTGCTGGTGTGTGCTGGTGTGTGTATCCAGCTGTATGGTCTCCAGTCTCTTATCAGTGTAACCACTGGCCCGTAGTTAACAGCGACCATCTGGTGCCCATACAGAGTGAGCTTTAGCTAGCAAGCCTCTCTGATCTTCATGTCAAAACTACCCGAGCCACATCACTCTCTCTTTCTCCATTTTTCTTTCTACCCTAACCCTATTAAGTCTTTACCCTCCTTTCCTCACTGTTTCATTTGTATATGAATGTATGCTTTAGATATTTAACATATACCTTTCTAACCACTTCCTCCCTTCCTTCATCTCTCCTCCTCCCTAAATTACTCAAATTTCACTCTTCAGATCAGCTTTCCCTCCATCCTCTGATGACAGGCTAACATCTGTGTAAAGATGCACACTGGCTTAGTGTGTTCCACGCTTTCGTTAGCTGGTTAAACAGAAACGAACCTCTGCCTTTTGTGATGTGGGGCACAACGAGGGTTCTTGTAGTTTATTTAGTATTTGTTGCACATTATTAGTAGTCAGTATCCTATAGCATAGTAGTGTTTTTGACTTTGAGCTATGAGCATAAGTTATCATTTACATCATATACATTTTTGCCATTGATGTTTTAATATTGATGACTGAAATGTTTTGCATTTGAACAGGAGAAATTCAATTGTTTTTTTAGCAGTCCTTGGTCTAGCTATGTGTTGTTCTGCAACTGTACTGGTATATTGAGATTGTGCTGCAGGTATAAGCTGCAGGTACACAGGAGAGGGTCATACAGGGTCCTATTGATTCCTGCTGCATTGATACCATTATTATTGATGCTCTTAAATCATTTAACGTTGTCGTAGCAACCACAAAGGTACTCCTGCTGTATAAATACAGACAAAGGAAGTAACTTTGTCTGTCCACCTTTATGTAATCCTGTGTAGAGAATGAGTTGCATATCCTGCTGCCTGAAGGGAAAACTGTCCAGCAGACTTATTTAGAAAGTGAGTTCATTGCAAGACCAGCCGCTCACACAGGGTGTTTACAATAGATTATGGAGGTGTCACAGTGAGAGCAGATAATAAATACAGGTTTTGCAGTATGTTTCAAATGCATTGATGCACCAACCTGTCCCTTCAAGTTGCTTTTCTGCTTTCTTACAAAATGCTTAAAACACACACACACACAGACATTTGCTGTCTATGTCAGCACAGTGTGACATTCCAAGGAACAGTCCGGAAGGGGGTCGAGGACAGAGACAGACTTGCCAGCTCAACATCAAATCTCTCTCTCTCTCTCTCTCTCTCTCTCTCTCTCTCTCACACACTGTGTCTCTCTCTCTCTCTCTCTCTCTCTCTCTCTCTCTCTCTCTCTCTCTCTCTCTCTCTCTCTCTCTCTCTCTCTCTCTCTCTCTCTCACACACTGTGTCTCTCTCTCTCTCTCTCTCTCTCTCTCTCTCTCACACACTGTGTGTCTCTCTCTCTCTCTCTCTCTCTCTCTCTCTCTCTCTCTCTCTCTCTCTCTCTCTCATACACACACTGTCAGACAGACTATCACCTTTGTCACAAATGTCCCTGGACCATTGAGACAAAAGTTTCCACAGAAAGCTGAAATGTCACAGACCAAGAGACAAAGCTTTGTTAGGGTAATATGAAAAGTAATGGTTTCTTGCAAGTATTACTATCACAACCTGACACAGAGAGAATTAATAAACAGCTGTGAGACAATCGAGACAATTGAGTTTACAGCCTCCCGTATATTCTCTCTGCGGTGGAGCGTTGTTGATTTCCTAGGCCTCATCAGTTTAGCATCGTTTGTACACAGGCGCACCAAAGAGTCAGTGTATGTGTCTGTTCTCTACTATTTAAGTGTTGGTGGTTCAGGGATAATTACAAGCCTCTGAAACAACCATGTCACACAGCAGCTATTTCTACTGACAGCCAGCTATGCTACACACACACACATGCACACGGTCATGTGTGTGTGTTTAGAACTAGAGCTGCCAATGGAGCTATTTCTATCCAGGGGTCAGTCGGCACTCGACAGAGTAGACAATGTGTGTTAGCAGCCACTTTATCCTGAAAGCAACAGAACAACTTTCCACAAACGGGGCAAATTGCATCCGAACCGTCAACACTTCCTCCGACCATATGTGGTATTTGAGCTCGTATAGATAATCACAAAATTTACATCAGTCAAATCTGTCAAAAAAATATTGACTTCGTCCTACCACACGCTGCAGTGCTGTGGACACACACACAATCCACAATCATACATGTTTCCACAGTGACTGGTAGTCATGGCAGAGGCCACATGGACTAGCTACCTACAATACCACATGGAGTATGTGGTATTGCTAAATTATTTAAGTTCAACAAAAGACTTTTCTCATGATCGATATTGTGTAAACGGTTTTGGTTTCGAGGCTCAGTTACCTGACATTTCTGCCCCTTTATGCTTATGGCATGGGAGGAGTTTGTGTGCCATAACCACGTCTTGAGCAGTGCTAACGTCTATAAACAGGATCCCTTGAAAGGAAATGCGCTATTCAGTGGCACTCTATTCAAATGGAAATAGAGCTATTTCAATAAACTCATAAATTCTGACTTGAGTGTGAGCTAGAGTTTTATCTATCATAATGGCACACCTGTGCGTATAGCCAAGAGCACATTTTGGTCCTCTTATACACCTCGTATAATATCCAGGAGTGTGAAATGAATAATCACCTGAAACCAAACTCTTTTCTTGACAGAGTGGGCTACAACTCTACAGTAACTTCTTAATGAAAAACGTTTGCCAGCACTAAATCCTCCTCCTTCGGCAGCCATGTGGCCTCCTTGTGGCACTGTGGCATCTCTCCACCACACCCTGTAGAATAACAAGCAGTCAAAATACGGGTGAGATGATGGGCAGATGGATGGACGGATAGGATGACTAAACAAGTCAACACAGGAATGAATGAGCATTATGCTGCTGTATAACCGAACGGTCTGTTATGCCATGTAGTAGCCACACCCTCTGCAATAACAAGCATGTGGGGTGAAAAAAAAAAAAAGAAGGAATGAATGAATGGATAGAGGAAAACTGTTGAGGACATAATGGGCTCAATGGGACTGAGTTAAATTATGTCTTGGTGACATGGTTGAGAAAGTTGTAATTTGCCATCTAGAATCACTTAAGTCTGTGTTACAGTTGGTCTCGGCCTCCTTGTCACTGAGCAGTCAAAAGCACACTGAGCTAATTCTGCTCTTTTAGAAGAGCAGGACAGATGCAGATTGTCTGGAAACCGGTTTATAATCACACAGTGATGGAGACCCAAAACTACAGATGCTGTTCCACTGGTAGTAGAGACAAGGGTAGATATTTATTTATTTTCACCCTGATGAATTTGGTTCAGTCTGGCAGACATACACAGCTCAGCCGAAGAGACAAAAGCAGAGGAGATTCAACAAAAATAGTGCTAATTCGACAACACATGACTCAAATATCTATGGAACTTGTTTTAATAAAGGGATACGTACGGACATGAAAATACTTTATCCTCTAAACTTTTCTTCACTCAAGATCCTGTGGAATTTAGACATTCAGCACTAATTCGGAACATATGCTCTAAACTTTGCGCCCATCTTTCCCCCTCAGCCTAAGATACACTGTTCACACAAGGCAGCTTCAAAATATCTCACACCAATATTAGATGTTAGAGTAGATGAGTCAGTAATACAATTGTCCTGGTGCACATATTTTCTGAAATATATTGTTTTTTCACTAACATGATGATCATGCTTCTTTCAATTTACTATGTTTCTCCTGTTTTATAGGAATTCCCTGTTTAGAGGATTTTTTCCTTTTCTTTTGTACCATCCAAATCACCATGAGGGTTGTAGGCCAATTCAGCAGCCTCTTGCATTTGTTTTGTCCGGATTCTGACGAAGTAAAAGACAATTTTGTGTGTGTTGTAAATCTGAGTGTGAATGAGTGACAGCTCTGTGTGTGTGTCTCTGCATGCAGCAAGGACTGTGCTGACAGCAGAATGACTCGCTCTGTTGGAGGGAATTCACACTTCACATCAGATCATCACAACCAAACTGTCTCTAACACACACAGACACACACACACACACACACACACACACACACACACACACACACAAAAGCGTGCACACACACACACAAATGTATGCACACACAAAAGCATGCACACACAAACTGAGAGTATCACTCTGCTTCTGATACACTGAACAGAATGTTGCAAGAACTCCACACAGTTTCATACAAGATCTCTATGCCCCCAACTTGTCTCTCTCTCATGCACAAACACACACACACACACACACACACACACACACACACACACACAGAGTAGTGCTTCATCCCCACAGAGAAACAGACTAGTCATACTGAGCAGCCAGACAATAGTTCTGTCAATCAACGTCAGATCCTGCTTAGCTGTAGAGCCTGAGGCCTGCCAGTGGACAGCTAGTTAGCCTGTGTGAAGGAAACTGACACCAGCCTCAAGCACATGTACAAGGCTCCAGCTCCAAGTTCCCATCACTTCTCTTGACCTAAATATGTGTGCAGTTGGTAACTCTGTGAATACCACAGTGGAGAGAGTGGGGTCAATAAGTCAATAAGTGCAAGGCATTTTTTTTCCAGCAGCGAAGTCATTCTCTGTCTAGTATGAAGTTGATGAATTAACATTAAACTTCTGCATACTGTACTCTTATATACTCTATATATATATATATATATATATATATATATATATATATATATATATATATATATATATATATATATATATATTTTAGATGTTTAGCAATCTACAAGAGGCAGCAGGAGTTCAGTTCCATCTTTTTCACATTGTAGAAAATGTATATTTTATCATTATTCATATTTCACTAACCCAATGTTTGTATTTTAACGCTGTGCTAAACCATTTTCTCCAGTTTCTTATATATTTAAAGGTTCTGCTAAATGATATAGCTGCAGCCCTAAAAAAAGTGTAAAAAATTGTTGCAAATGTCAAACTTTTTGATGGTGGTTCAATTCCGACAATTAATCCCAAAAACAGACTTTGTGTCTAAAGCTAATGTGATACACTTGGATCTCTCTGTTTATTTTTACTCTCATGGAAATCAGTGTCACTTCAGTGGTAATTCATGTAAATGTATTTTTGTCTTTCAGGTGGGACCAAAGACATTGGATCAGCATTGACCAGGATGTGTATGAGACATCGCAGCATAGAGGCTAAACTCAAACACTTCTCCATGTAAGCAACATTACACATACTGCATCTGTGTGCTGGTTTACCCTTTATTCCTCTCTCCTCAGCTACACAGCACAACACTAATGACATCCCTTGTGCAATTTTGGTGAATTGGCTGGGATGTAAGAGGGTTTTGGTGAGAGCTGGGATTTAATTTGGGTTACCGCGTCAATAAGCCCCATCACGGTGGTTTTATTGAGCTGAAAGTGGAATATTAACAGGAACTTCATTATGTCTGGTAAACATTCCCTCTACACACGTTAAAACACTTCCACCTTCAAGTGATTTACTTACAGTGTGATTTTTGAGATTTCATAAAACGTTGGCACTAGATAAACATCTGATTGGGTTAAAGTAGGGCTGGGCAATAGATTTTGGATTTCATAATATGGGATAAGTGTCGTCTTTTGTTTTTTCAAGACAGCATTACAGTAAAGTGTAAAATGTAATCTTGTGAACTCACCAGATGATTCTAGCTGTTCTATTATTTTCCATTACCCACTGTATCCACGCTACTGATGATTGTTTATCAAATAATCATCATTGTGTAAGTATTTATGTAAAAGCACTAATGGTCAACGAAATTGAGGTATTTGGTCAAAAATATTGTGGTATTGGATTTTCTTTTTATCGCCCAGCCCGATGTTGTAGTTATTTCATTTTGCGGTGTTTCCTATATTAGTAGCAGTTAGTTTACTTTTACCCAAACTGTTCCCCGAACAGTGCAACTCCAGTATAATGTTCTGTATTCAGATTCTTATCTCGCCACATCCTCCATGTCTTGACATTTTGTGTGTGTGTGAGTGTGGGTGAGAATGCCCCTTGTAGTGGAATGCTGGTCAAGAGACGATTTGTCTGGCAACACAAGCATCTATAATGTTTCAGTGTAGCCTCACTCACACACACACACACACACACACACACACACACACACACACACACACACACACACACACAAACCACATCTCTCTCTCCCTCACTCACACTACACAAGGGTCTCTAATTTCGGTTGGCATTTCAGTGAAGATTCCACTTGGATCTCCATAGCAGGGGCTGTACATAGGGGGGGGGGCGTGGTCACCACCCACTAACATACACACAGTTTGGAGAAATGTCTGCAAGAGGCAGAAGTCTAATTTTAGTTTCATGCAGTAAGCCTGCAGCTGCCCACCTCTCACACTCACAGCCTCTTCAACACACCCACAAATACATCTCAAATACACAACAAACACTGTTGGGTAATGATTGACAGACATGACTGCACAAGCGTCTTACTTCCTCCTGTGACACACAGTCAGACGTAAGCAGACTTTATATAATTATATTCTCTCAGCCTGTTTTTCTCCCTTTCTTTCTGCCTGTTAATGATTGACAGACGGGACCATACAGTGTATAGACAGAGAGGCAAACCAGACCTAATGTTTTTTTAAGTCTGGCGGTCTCTCTGCTACTTTACAATCAGGTGACAGATATACTGACAAATAAGCTATTTTACTTCTCATAAATAGGTTGTTAGGCTCTTTGATTGGTCAATAGAAACATATTTGGGATACAGATCATTTATGATAACTGTAAACCCCAAGCACTTAATGTTTTAGATGAATTTAAATTGGGACACGTTTAGAATTGTGAAAGGTTAGTCTTGAATTGTTTAACTGGTCAAGCTGACCTCAGATCAGAAGTAAGTGTCCTGGTGTTTTCACAGGGCCTTCCTGGAGGGTCTGATCAACCCTCTACAAGACCAGATGGAGGAGTGGAAAAGAGGAGTCAACACTTTGGACAAGGACCATGCTAAAGGTAGGACAAACAAATGTAACCACACACACACAAGAAAGTAACAGAACATGCTGATCCAGACATTACTTTGACATGAGGATGCATGTTCAACATTAACAGCAATGTAAAGGCCCAATGATAATGTTATTTCATTTTATTATGACTGAAAACATAGTTTGACATGAAGGTTATCATACCGTTCTTGTTCATTCTTCTGTCCCACAATATATAACAAGAGTATGAGAAATTGAGTTTTCACACTGTAATTTTTCACCATGTCCATCTGAACCAGAGTATAAAAGAGCCCGGCAGGAAATTAAGAAGAAGTCCTCGGACACACTGAAACTTCAGAAGAAAGCCAAGAAAGGTAAAAAGGAAAAAAAAGCATATTTTGTTTTTGCTTATTTGAATTAACAAAAATAACACTGCTAAGTGCAAGTGATCTAATAATTAGGGAGACAGATCTTGTATCAACAATCTGAAACTATCCGGTGTCAGACGATGAGGGACATGACAAAATGTCTGTAGTTGATGCCCTGAGAATGAGACGAGGCTCGTATGTCAGAGAATGTGTTACTTTACTTATCCTCTACTAGTTTGCAACTTATTAGAAGGAATGAAACTACAGTCTATTACTCTTAAATAGCATAATATGCTCAAATAGGAACATGGGAAATGCCCAAATTGTAGTTCTGAGGTTTTCATTAGACAGCAGTGATGTGTGTAGAAGAAGTTAGTGATCAGACTTGTGCAGCTCTAGTAAGGCTAAACATTACCTTACTTGGTAAGCACCCTCAGAGAGGGAAGGGCCCTTTTCTTTCTGCAGCTCTCTTGGCTCCGGTTCCTTATATACATTCACCCACCTAGAGAAAAAAATACTATACACAAATAGAGAATTATGCTTCCAGTATGTTTGAGATGTTGATCATTTAGGTATGACTCATGGGATGCCTCACATTCCTAAAGTCAACAGCAAAAAGTACAAGAAATCTGTCTTTTAAAAAACACAGAAAAGATCAATGGTTCTTCTTGTTCCTATGCAGTAGATTTAACTCTAAACTGCCCAATATATAACTGATGCTGCACATAGTGATCAATACTAATACTGAAGACATCAGTCATTTTCCTACAGCTGTCTACATTTCTTTGATTATCAATAAATACTGTTGGCATAAGCTCAAGACAGAATTAGTCAGCACTAGGATTATTGTCATGCTCCTCAGCTTTTTGTCTTAAATTTAGGAAATGTGTCCACACTTTTTTTATATATATTTTGGAATATTTACAAAGGCGTAAACAAATTAGAATCTATCGGTATCATCTGATACTGGGTGGGAAACACTTGATATTGTTATTGCTTTAAAAACGTATTGGTGCATTGTTTTGGCATCTCGATGCATGAGACTGCACCTTTAGGTGATGCATTAGTGTTAAGTGCTGGCACTCTCTCCGTTGACTTGGATCTTTTTTCCCTCTGCCTGTCCCCTGTGGTTCTGATGCCATCCTCCTCCTTATGCTGCACTGCAGCTGAGAATCTGGGTAAGTCAGTTTGTGGAATAGACACACTGTCCCTTTTTACTTTATAATTCATAACCAAGCATATTGGTTGCATTGTGAAGATGCAACCAGATATTTTATACAAAGATTTAATATGTGTGGATCCTGCTAAATATTTCATACGACAACTATCGCTTACAGTTAGTCATTGCTGCTCCATATTGGCACATATGAATAGATGTATGGTTTGTGAAGCTGAGGTCTCCTATAGGTTTTTACTTCAGGGTAAAGAAATCCATGGTCCGTCCTTTTTACTGCTGCCTCGTCTACCTCCTCTGTTTGTTTGTTTTATGGCTCCTCTCATTCATTGTCTGTGGTTCTGGGTTAGAAGCCCATGTTGTTAAGCACCTAGAGTGCCTGTGAAGTCTTCTTAAAAAGGAAGTTGAACAAGAAACCAAGGCGGGCTCCTTAACTGAGACTTTGCTCTTACCCACATGACAGTTGAGATAGAAAAGATGTTTCCCCTCCAGAACTGAGCGAAGATAACCTCACTGAACCTACCTGCACCCGCTTCACCCAAAACCTTTGTAAACTCTGTGACCTTTGCGTCACAGAAATACACAGAAAGATTTGAATCAAGTTCAAGACTACATAGACTAGTTTTAGTCCCTCTAAATGAAGAGCACTCCATTGATGCACAGACATAACAGCCCATCTGTCTGCTTGTGTATATGTGATGTGTTGATGTGTGTCTTGTGAGGGTGTTTTTCTGACCTAAGACCCCGGCCTTGCTAAGTAACAGCCTGTGACTGCAACCTAATGAAATGGAATCATTGATCATGTGAAAGCTGAAGAAGCTAATCTCATTCCCGCAGTCTACACACATACATACATGTGTGCAGACTGCGGGCTCCCAACAAATTCATCTTGGCTTAGTCCCTGAATTTATGGCAAGTTGAATTTGGAAAAAACAACTATAGATTATCAGTAAGATTTCTGAGACTTCAGCTCGATTTACTGTTTTTATAAATAATAGATGATAAATGATAAACAGAAACATTTTAACCACTCATCTACTAAACGTGCAGTATTTTGTGTACAATCACATGATTTGTCTGTGTTTATCACTTTAAGGAGTCTCCTTTTCTTTCCCACACATATCAGAGCGTCTCCTACCTGCTGGCTGATGAGCAATTTAGCGAACTATTCACACTAACCTCTGAAATCTATCTAATAAAGTGATGAGGCTTACCTAAATTGACTGGGTAAAGACATTACCATTTGTTGGTTCAATTAACAGACGTCTACAGTGTATTATCGCCTAGTCATCTTTAGGGTGTGAATCCAAGAATTCAGTCTAGACTACTTGTCACAAGCACCAGTCATCAATAATTGAACACAGAAGGCGTTTGTGAAATATTTTTCCGGGTTGATTTGTTTTCAATGCAGTCGGTGCTCTTTGACCCTCAAGGAAACCTCTGTGTTTGTCTGTGGTTGAACAGAAAGAGGAAGTAGCAATCAAGGGCTTGCCATTCACATAGTTGCACAAGTTATGGCACTGACACCGGGAATGTGTTCAGTTCAGCACTAATGACCCCTCTGCTCACCACAAGCTGACATCTCATGCCAGCATGTGTCTGCATTGTGTGTGTGCTGCGTGTGTCAAACACTTCCATTCACGAAATGACTTTTACATCAACACTGATGTGTGCCTCAAGCTGATTGAGTAATGACAACGGCTTTTAGAAAAGATTCACACTTTTTTAAATGAATTAAATGAGTGAAGTTTGCGTCTTGATCTGTCAACCTTTAACAGGAGTACATGAGGAACTAATGGGAGGCTGATGTGATTATATTAAACACGACTCAAGATACTTATGGACACTAACAAAACAGCAACAAAGAAAATATTTGGCTTTCCATCTGTCTCAGACAAAGTGCCTCAGCTTACAGTAGCGTCTGTCCAAAGCCACAGTGGTTATGCTGAGAATACAGTCGGCCAAGACTTAAACTAGTGGGAGAAAACCAGAATTCAGTAAGATCTTTGGTTTTACTGCATGCCAAGGAGACACCACAGCACCACTGGCTTTGGGGCCTGAAAAGCTAGGCCTAAAGTTTGAACATGTTTTTTTATTCATTTTAAACAGAGTTAATAGAAGCAGGGCGGTGATGTAACAGGACTATTTCTCAATGTCACGTAACGTATACATCTGAGCATTACAACAGTGCCCTGATCCACTAGAATGATCTTTTGTTGTCATGGCAGGTATTGAGCATTGTTCCATAAAGAGTTGAAATAATGTAGTTGTACCTGTTCGCAGTTTTACTTTATAGATGCACCTGATAGGTTCATGTTTGTATTACCTTTCAAAAAAGGATTGACCAGCTGTTTATAGCTAGTGATCAAAACACTATTTGAAATGTCAACTCTGCTTACAAATTATTTCCTTATTGGCAACAGGAGGAAAAAGACCCATTTTTCTTGGAGGGAAGTGAATAATAATGAGTTGGGTCCTGAAGTGAAAACCAGACTAATGACTGAGGCCTGTCTAGCCTTCTCAGACTCACTCATACTACCAGTTCTCCCACAAAACCTTGTACAACGTAATTGTATACTTGTCTGCTTAAAAAGTGGTCGTTGGATCTATATGAGACTGAAAATATATACTGCAATTTTGACTTTCTACGGTCCATCTACTTCATCATGGTCTCCAGAGTTAAGTAATATAGGAGGAACTGCCACATAACACACATAACTCACATTCCTCTCAGTGTTGCAGTCACCAAACCAACATGGTAAATGGATTCCCTCCATATGGAAACTCAGTAGAAGAATGGAAAAACAAAATAGTCCAGTTTAATTGCACATTCTTCTCACTTTGGGTACAAACATTGTCTTAAATCCACCACAGTATATAGTTAAGGGATACACTTCATCCGATATCAACACTGCACTTGAGTGATTCAGACATGGAGTCACTTCTCAGTGATGTCAGCTGTTGTGCGGGTGGGGGCATAATGACGGTAAATGTTTCCATTTGGCGCCTTTCCATCAACTTAGTGTTTGTGTCTGCGCTTGAAGTCGATGTTAATTGTCATTTTCATTGTGGTGTAGTGGACTGATGGAGAGACAAAGATGTGGAAACAGAGCTTACCACATGCGGTATATCATACATAATGTAGAGACTGCACAGACACGTCGGAGAGGAAAGAGCGCACAGCTTGTGTTTTACATTATGGTGAAGGCGATTTGCCCGTGTAGCTCTATCAGCGTTTCTTCACTACGGATTTGCATGATAGAGAGCCGCACGACAAAAGACGCCAGTTTGTTATCTTTGCCCAGATGAAATAGCAGACAGACAGACTGGCCCACATAGTTGTTCACTGTGGGTTAACCTTGACGTATCAAAGTCAAGACTGTGTGTGTGTGTGTGTGTGTGTGTGTGTGTGTGTGTGTGTGTGTGTGTGTGTGTGTGTGTGTGTGTGTGTGTGTGTGTGTGTGGGGTTCAAGTGGTTAGATAATGCCTTTGAGGCCCCCCGTATGTAATCTTGGGCAGTCGCCAGCCTTCCTGCCTCCTTAGAGAACTCAAGAGGGCTTGATTCTGCTTCAGGCGATCCACTCTTAAAATCATGCAATCCCAGACGGAAATGCACGCAACCATAGACACACACACCTACAAACACGACATGCTACACAAAGACGCACACAGTGCTTAACAACAGAACCACCTTGGGACTGTAATTGCCCCTAAGACCTTCCTGGATTTACATATGCATATTCAAACACACACATAGACAGCACAAGGACCAGATGGTCTTGGAGGCACCTTGCACACCTGTCATTGATGAACGCACAGACAGATTCTCTTAACCCCGTCTATAAAGAGTGTTTGCAAAGAGTAACGGGGAAATAAACAAGTTCTCCCTTTTGGATGTCTCGGCATTCTGGATTGAAGTCCAAGACAAGCAACAGATTAGTCTAAAGTAGATAACAAGAGACGGGAAACACTCCATGACAAGAGTGGCCCTTCACACGGAGGTGACAGCCAAAAAGTAGTGGTGACATTCAAATAGTAGCACTGAAGATAGCAGCATCCACAGTGAAAAGATTAACATGTAGAGCAGCAGTCTCAGCCAACACTAGAGATGAGTGATGAAAAACACCAAATGTTCTTTCATTGCTACATGATCACATCGCTTGTGATCATTCATGCATGTTACAGTATAAATCTATTATTTTTATAGTGTTTGTGTGGTGAAGGAAGTTAAAGGGAGAATATGGTTTTGTGGTAAAATGTATCTCAGTGCCTTGAATTTTAAACATTGTGAAATAGTAAATAGACCAATCAGGTGTTTCATGCGAGTTGGTAACTTTATTATACACGTAGTAATGTATATATTCTTTTTGTGTGTCCATTTTGGTTCTAAGGTCGTGGTGATATCCAGCCCCAGTTGGACAGTGCCATGCAGGATGTCAGCGATAAATACATTCTGCTGGAGGAGACAGAGAAACAGGCCCTGAGGAAGGCTCTTATAGAGGACAGACAGAGGTTCTGCTGTTTCGTGGCCATGCTGCGGCCTGTAGTGGTGAGTACAGTGTGGCAGAGAGAGAGAGAGAACTCGGCCTCCAGAAAGCACTCCGAGAACAAAAAAGACCTTTCTTAAACAGCCGCTGCTTTCAAAGGAGGACTTTTTTTTTTCCTAGAATGAGAGCTCATTCTGCCACTCTGCTCTCTCTCTGTTAGGATGAAGAGATTTCTATGTTGGGAGAGGTCACCCATCTCCAGGCGATCTCTGATGACCTCAAAGCCCTGACTTCTGACCCACACAAGCTTCCCCCTGCTAGTGAACAGGTGAGGAAAACCAACAGTCCTTGGTTACACCACCAACCTTCATCTCACTGTCACAAAGCGGACCCTTTTGGTCCGGTATGACTTATCATAGGTTAACTTTCTGGGATTAAATGTAGCTGTGTTTAGAGCTGTTCCCCTTCACAAGTATGACGTGTGACTAACATGTCCCTCCCTCTCAGGTGATCATGGACCTTAAAGGCTCCGACTATGGTTGGTCATATCAAACGCCACCCTCATCCCCCAGCACCACTATGTCCCGGAAGTCTAGCATGTGCAGGTAGGCTCCGACAGCCAGTCACAAGACTCTTTGTCTTTCAAGTACACATTCATTTACTTTACCCATAAAAGCTTTTTTGTGATCCAGTGTTTCAAAATGGTGTTGAATGGGAAATGAATTTAGTCATGCATTTTGATCACCCATTTCCAAAAACAGTGGAATGAGGAGATGAACCAGCATACAATGTATTATTAGGTGTATGTCCTATGTATACACATAGGATATAATGAAATCTGCAAATCAGTCCTGTAAACCCTCTCAAAGGGTATGGAGACAGCTCACATCAGTGTAATACAGTCAGGAATAAGGACACGAAGAAGACCTTTTGTGTTGTCCAGTCTCTGTCTGCCACCCAGTGGTCAATATGGAGTAGTTTGCAAAAACTTTATCCTAGTTTCTTGTATCTCTGCTTCCTCTCCCCTTTGTTAGTGATAGTTGTCAATTAAGTCACTCCACTGAAATCAGTTTAAGTGGACCTCCTTTGTCAAAGAAAAGACACACAGATACATCAATTAAAAAACTAAGGATGGATGGTTAGAGAACTTTTAAAGAATAGACAAAAAGCCTACTTTTGTTTAGTAGCTGTTCAGACCTCGTCTACTACCGTCTGTCCTCCCTGCTTTTTGTGTCTCCCAATGATTTTTTTTTTCCTGAACTGTTCTGCTCTAAAGAAAGAAATGTAATGTTAAGCCCCGGTTGTGTATTGCTTTGCATTTGTCAATTTTTGGGTTGCGGGATTTCTGTGATTGAGTCGAAACTTAGATTACAGATGTTATGTCATGATGGGAGTGTTTCAAGGCCTTTTAGGTTCTCAAAACATTGTAAAGCTGCTACAGAGCATCTATTTAATAGTTCCCGTCCACCTCAAGCCTTCTTTTTCTTGATCCTTAGATGGGGGATTTTGGAATTCACAAATCATCATGACACAGCCGCTTTTATGATTTTGATGCTTTGCAATTTATAATTGCCCCTCATTTTAAGTTTGTACATGATTTGGTACATATTGTATGTATTCTTTATAATACGCATTTTGCAATATACCATTTTTATATCCACTTCAGATAATCAAATAGTTACTTTCAAGTCTCAATTCACACAGTAATTATACCCAGTGTTTATGCTGTTTTTGCTTTTCATGGGTGCGCTGTGTGATTATTCTCAAAGGCATGAAATCCTGTGATTTCCTGTAATTATTGTCATTATGGTTTCACGCCTCTTATGTTGGTTTGTTGTTTTGACTGGATTGGCCTCAGTCACTGCCTGCTGCATCTTGGTGTGCTGTGTTAATTGTTTCCCACCCTGTCTCTCCCCAACCCCCTGCCTTCATTCCCTCTTTTTTTATTTCTTTTATCTTTCTTATTCAACCTTCCTTCTTCAATCCATGTCTTTGGGTGCACTTGATTCTCTTCACCCCGCCTGTCACCGCCAAACTTCTCCTTCTCTGGTCCTCCCCTCAACCATCACTCCTTCCCCTTTCACAGTAGTCTGAACAGCGTTAACAGTAGTGACTCCCGGGGATCCAGTGGCTCTCACTCTCATTCTCCTTCCTCCTCTTCTTCCTCCTCTTCCTCACACCACCTCTTCCACCACCATCACCCCCGCCAACGGTACCGTAGCTCCACGCTACCCCAGCAGGCCCCAGCCCGGCTCTCTAGCATCTCCTCCCACGACTCGGGCTTCATTTCTTCATCACACGACCAATACACATCGTGCAAATCCTCCTCGCCCATGGCAGCTGAAACAAAGGTAAGAAAAACCCTCGGCTACCCACACTTCCTATAATTTTGCCTTTAAGTATGTTCACGTGGTTGAGACTATAAAACCAAATATGCCCTATGATTTTCCAGTCATTGTAGTAAGAGACAGAGAGAGAACCCCAAACCAGCAATCCACTCTTTTCTCACACATCTTCCTAGCCACTATGAGAGGCTGTTAGCTGGCAGCAGTTAAGTGTATGCGATCATGGTGAAGTCATTTTACTGCTGTTATTATAGCATAAATGCCCAGGAAATTAGTCAGCCTCCATTCTATCCCAGGGCAAAACAGGTCAGCCCCATCCTGCTATTAAAGAGCTGACTGCTGTGACAGACTGTGGTTTGGCTTGAGCATACTGTGTGTTGTATTTTCATTAAATGTATCACAGTAAAATAACATGTTACTGTGTCAACAGTATATTTTATAGGCAACAAGAGTGCGTCTCCACCAGCAGGTCTCATTCTGTCAGTTTTATCCAACCATCTCACACGGTTTCAGATAATCATCAATGTGGTCGTCCAGAGGATTATCTGCTTGGGCTTTGTGGTTTGAGATCAACCATGAGAAGCGGCTGCACAAGCTGACATTTTTTTTGCATGCCAGCGACCAGAGTTCCCCCGTCCAGAACACATCGGTGTAGTTGGACTCCAAGATTTTATGATGCAGTGAAGGTGGTTTGGCAAGTCCATACCCGACCCATTTACAATACTGTCCTAGGAATCAGCCCTCTTGTTGCCTCACTCTTGGTGCAGTTACAGTAGTTTATGTTTGAAAGAGCAGACAAAGCTCACTCCAGAACGAGAGTGAATCCGGGGTTGGCTTCCACCCGCTGGCGAGCAGCGTAGCCCTCTCTGAGCCGGGGGAGACAACTTTGAAGTTGTGTTTACAAACCGCAAACCGACAAATCCCACTCATTGTGCCTTTAACGGTAATAAAACAACCAGGGCTAATAGATGTCCCACATGTTGAGTTTGTGGGGATACTTTCAATGTCCTAAAGAAGAGAATCTCTGCCTGTGCTTCCCATAACAAAGCTGCAACACTGCTGATGTCCATGCAATTAATTCTGGTATGACTCCCAGAGCGCCCTCCTCTACAGTCGTCACCTGGCTGTACTCCTCACTAACTGCTGAGAACTGTGGAAAGTTGCCTTTGCTCTCTAACAAACTGCTTCTCTCTGCTTTTCTCTGTCTACCTGCTGACATGTCTGTCTTTGCAATCTCCCCCCCCCCCCCCCCCCCCCCTCCTGCTCACCCTCCCCCCCTCTGGTCTCAATGCCTGCTTGCTGCTCTCGCTGTCCCAGCCATGTCCCAGTTCCAGTTCCTCTGAGGTATCAGAAACTGGGCAGCTCCACAGTGACTGCAGCTCCCCCTCTCCTCTAGCTGCTGCTAGTGCACCTCAGCACGCTACTGACAAGGTGAAACACACTCATCCACCATGAACCTTACTCCTCTTTCACATAAATGTCTTGTGTGGTACCAGCATTACACGCCCCCAGCTTCATCACACTAAACTTCAAACCCGAAATGTTAAAGGAGCCTCCTAACTCCCCGGCACGTGCATCGGTTTCTCCAGTTTTCATTCAGTTCAGCATTTGTGACCATTTCCTTTTGTTCTGTGTTGTTTTGATAAATATTGATTCCTTATTATTTTGTGTTCCTTTGTATGATTTCTCCTCAGTTATGTGGTGTGTTTTGTTTTTATTTTCCACTGTTTATCATTTCAATAATTTATCCCATTTTGTGTTTGTTCTATTTGGTCGGTTTCTGTTATCATCCCTCCTCCTACCAACGCACACACATCCAGTTGTCCAATGGCTTTGACCACTACAGTCCGGCCAATTCCTCTTACATGCATACCAACGGGGGGAGTTTGGGGTCAGGGTCAGGCACTGCCTTTCCCTTCTTCCCTCCTTCCTCCTCATCCTACACCACCACCTCCTCCTCCTCCTCGTGTCCCACTCGTTCATGGTCACGTCCTGCCTCGGCATTGCTGCCAGACCAACCTCACAACGGCCCGTTGGGCTCCCCCATGGTGCCTTCATCACGAGTCCCCAGCTGGAAGGTTTGTTCATCACCTCAGTCTTGATGGTCGACTTGTTCCCATCCTCCTTTGTTTACTGTTGTTGTTGTTGTTGTTCATCAGTCTGCTTCTTTTATACTTTGGATTAAATCTGCAGCTGAAAATACAGTATGTGAGAATTAGGTGCTCATCAAAAGCACATCAGAGAAATGTGAAGTACAATGAACACTGACATGTCTTTCTTTCTAGGACTGGGCTAAGCCAGGCCCTTATGACCAGCCTATGGTCAACACACTGAGGAGGAAGAAAGACAAGGAGACCCCAGCTGTAGTGGACAGTAAGGGTAGTGCGAATAATGATGGCAGCCGTTCCTCAGCGCCAGCTCTGGCTGCACTACAAACATCGTCATCAGTGGAGGAGAAGAACAGAACTTTAGCTGCACCGCTCAAGGTCAGTTTTAGTCCCTGTCTCATTCAAATACAGCCTGCCTTCATTAAGCCAATCTCGCTTTCTGTTATTTATTGCACATGTTCACATTTGTAATATGTGCAATCATTTCCTCAGTTTTTTTCACTAGGTCTGTATTATCACCTTTCTATTCTCCATTTAGGCTTTAAAACCAAATATAGACTTTTGTAGTGTTCATAAGTCATTGTTCTTTATAGCAACTTTTGATAAATTTGCTGTCAACTATTATACAACCATATGGCCTCCATTAATCGTTGATTCTTCTGACATCGCAATAGTTCAGTGCTTCAATTACCTCTTAATTCTGCCAATACTGAGAGAAGCACATCAACACAGTTCAGTCTACATTTAATGCTATCTGTGTTGCTTAAATTTCCAACCTCACATTCAACTTTCAGCAGGCTGATGTTTCTGCAGTCATTGCATTGATTTAGAGCATGTGACTGAGCCTCCTACCATTTAATGCTCCCTTTCAATGACTTAAATGAATTGCGCCTGGCTGCATCCAAACAGTGAGACTCTCAGGCCCTACCAAATGTTTTTTTTCTTTTGATCTTTGCTCCAGGCTGGTGATATTGAGGCCCATGAGGAATTGGCTCTGGCCTTATCCAGAGGTCTGGAGCTGGACACCCAGAGGTCCAGTAGGGACTCCATCCAGTGTTCCAGTGGCTACAGCACACAGACCAACACACCCTGCTGCTCTGAAGACACAATACCTTCACAAGGTAACACTCTTGAATCAAGAATCGGATGGGATGGTTTAACAATGTTTGCTGCTAAACAATATCTTGTATCAGTTCATGGTTAACATCTCTGTTTGTTCTTTCTAGTATCAGACTATGACTATTTCTCAATGGCCGGGGATCAGGAGCCTGAGCAGCAGCATTCTGACTTTGACAAGTCTTCCACCATCCCCAGAAACAGTGACATCAGTCAGTCCTACAGACTCATGTTCCAGAGCAAACGGCCGGCCTCCACCGCAGGCCTGCCCAGCACACAGACTCCTTACTATGGACAGGGGGCCTACTCTGCAGGGCCCTATCCCCCGACACCTGTCCACACTGGGGCTTATCCTTCCACCCCTACAGGTACAGAGGCACTGATAGTGCCACAATTGCACATGTACAATCTTTCCATTTTCACTTTGTTGACGTATGTTTGTAAGGTGTTGTGTTGGTTTATGTCAACAACTCCCTTTTAGGCACATTTACTAAATGTAATACTTCATCATAAGAGTAGTTCATGTTCTGTTTTTTCTCTTCATGTCCTTCAATATCTTCTTATTATTGTTAATAAATTACAAAAGCTGCTGTATAATATACTGAAGTGCACTTAAATATTATTTAAATGCATTTTGGTAACTGTTCAATTCTCATTTGTGTTCTATCATTGCAGGAACATGTCCAGGTCAGGGATTTTATTCTGGATCCAGCTCCTATAATGCCTCTGGCTCGTATTCTACAGGCCACGGTCCTGTCATTGTGACCCCCGGGGTCGCCACAATCCGACGCACCCCCTCTTCAAAACCCTCCGCCCGCCGGTCAGGCTCAGTTGTGGGCACAGGCCCCATTCCTATTCGTACGCCTGTCGTCCCGGTAAAAATCCCTACAGTACCCAATATGACTGGAGCAGTAAATGGGAGCAAGAGTGTAGAGGAGGTGGGAGGAGGAGGAGGAGGAAGAGGAGAAGAAAGCCCAGATTCTCCAACATTTGCAGGAAGGGAGGATGCTGGCACGCTGCCTGTGATGTCCTGGAGTGGTCAGGCTACAACCAATCCTCCCACTGTACCCCTGCACAACCAGCAGCGCCTACACAGTGAGATAGGGCAGGAAGGAGGAGGTGAGGAGTCAGGAGAAGAGTTGGAAGGTAACATGCTGGTGGCCATCCGCAAGGGGGTCAAGCTCAAGAGAACCCTCACCAACGACCGCTCCGCACCACGCATCCCATGATGACATGACACAAAAAACATGTGAGCTCCGGCTCTCACTTCGTTGTTTGTAAATGAGGTCAAAAGGCTTTTGAAAAAAAATAAATGTACAGAATCAAAAGGTTTCTTTTGCTAGTATGAGAAATATATTACGCCTGCCTGTTCGACATCTAGCGTTTCTCATTCTGTAATTTTTCACCTGTGAGAGTCCCTCACTGCAGAAGCCATCTTTGATTCAATATGGAAAATACATAGATATGCTATTGTTCAGCTTCACGGGTTCTGAATTGGCCTATGATGCCTCAGAAATAATGTAAAGCCAAGTTTGTTAAAATACTGGTTTTGACCTAAAGTGGATCACAGGCCCACTTGTGGTAAGTCAAGTAATTCTACGAGTACAAAGATAAGACCTAAGAAATTAGGTCCTGAATAAAGGTTGTTGGCCTAAGCACTAAATGTTTTTGTAAATCCGAGCCCACAGCTGTCTAATGCCAGTGTCAAACATGAAGATGTTTTTTTGTTGATAAATCACAAGAGAAGGACAGAGTAGCATTAAACCACAGTATGTTCATTTCTTTAAGACGACATATTTTACACACATGCATCCAGTATTCTTCCTGAAGCAGAGGGTTGGACAAGGACAAAGTGTCCGCCTCTTGTCAGTGTAAAATGGACACTGTGTATAATCTGAACAAACTCTTATTGTTTTGGGAGCACTTTACCATCGTGGCACAAATAATCATTCTAACTGCCTCCATTTGACGCCTCCTGTATTGCATCGTCTGCGTACGTGGCTATAGGAAGCTGCTGTGTTGTCGTCCACTCACTGTTCAAACACTTCATACTTGAGATATCCACAGAGCCGACACGGACACAGGTGTGGGCAACACAGAGAGCTCCTCAAGACGCTGAAATGAACTTCCAAATCAAAGTGGGAGGAGACTACAGTGTGACTAAAGCGTCACATGGTTGATGCTGTGACATTAACAGCCACTACGAGTTACGTCCTGTTTTAGTTGTTTTAGTATTTACATGATTTGTAAATAGTTTTGCATGTCTCTGTTGCTAAGGAGTGTGTTGGTGCTTCTTACTGTGTATTTCCTTCTGCTCCTCCACAGTGGCACAATCATTATCTTCACATCTTTAAACAGGATAGTTATTAATTTCATGTGATCATCAAACCTTGTTACCTTTGGCCAGGAATTCATTTTATTTTCATAATTTTTTCCACTATGAATCTCATTTAATCTGCATTATCTACATGCTTTGTAGAACTCCTCAGTGGTTTGTGTTTATATATTAGCCCTTATATATATTAGCCCCTTGTTTTTTGTAGCATTTATTAGCCTTATTACTACCCACTGCACATTGATCGCTCATAACATTACTAATAAATGTCGAAGTACAGATGTGCCATGTCACAACTCAACATTAAATCAAATTTATATATATATATTATAAAACATTTTATCAGACTTTTTTTTCAGGACAAATATTTGTTGATGTTTCTGAAGTTATGAGTAGAAAGCTGTAATTAGTAATGCCACACCGGTTGTATTGCTCTGTCTGGTTGCTGTTATATCAAACTCATTGTCTGCTTTGAAACGCATGTAGTGTTCATGCTCATGTCCTTTTGATTCATTAGGTTACTTTTGCATCCTTCAACTCCAATTCTAGTGTTAGGATTTTTTACAGGAGCATCGAAGGTGTCAAGTACATACTTATACATACGTATAGATTTTGTTACACTTAAAACTAGGCGATCGCATCGATGTGCACTGTGGAACTTAAGAAGTCCGTCACCATAGGTGCAATAAGCTGTTTGGGAGATGATGACTGCAGCGTTGTAAGACTATCGGCTGAAACCAGTTAGCATCCCCGAGTCATTGCCTGTATTTTGATTTGCATTTCAGTTCAAGCACTGTGAGACCATGGCTACTGCAAGATGTGTGAAACTGTAAATGTTATTCAGCTTTACAGGTTAGTCCAACAACTCACTTTTTTATTTATTTTCTTCTGCTCAGTCTTTTTGTTTGTTCCTCAACCTATTTTTATACGTATATAAACTATCAGAGTAACAGAGTTGTTTCCTCTGTCCATGCGTGTACTATCTGATGAGGTGTTGTTTCATCAGTGAAATGTTTATGACCGCCCTGCTACAATTCATTGACGTCCCATATTTCACACATGCGTAATTGCACTTCATTTTGATAATCTCATAAATGCTGGCTGGTTTTAAAAATGAACAGTAGCAACAACAAAGTGTTCCTTTGACTTCCAGAAGTCAGAAACATGATTTAAAAAACAGTTTTGGTTGTATAATGGTGAAGCCTGCATCAGTATTATGGGTTCACATTTTCAGGACAAATGGTATTTGCATGATGGAGAGCTGATTCCAGACCAGTTTCAGTTAAGCCAAGACAGAGAAGGAGTTTGCCTGAATCATTGTTTTCTAATTTTTAGAAATGAATATGTTTCTGTTTAACACATATTTTGGCGTGACTGAGCTGAGCGCAGACCGATAACAGCCCTGATATGAAGTTTTTGCTGGAGCAGATGGTGACATGATTTAAGTTTGTTTGTACTCGTTATTTACAACTCATTTCAGGCAAAATGTTATTGAACTGCTCATCTGGTTGGCATCAAATCGTATTAGGTTAAAACAAGAAAGATATCATCTCTGCCTGAAATAAAACCATAGTGTGAACAGGGGGATGCACCACCAACCACTTGCATACAGAATACCCCTCTACTGTTTGACTCCAACAGAGCAAAGATGATATTATTCAGATGTTTCTGGAAATCCAGCATTCAGTTCTGGAGATTGTTGACGTTAATATTTTTGGCCGTCCAACCTGTCTAAAACGTATATTATCAACCTGTACTTTCCATATTTAAATTGCTAGCATAAATATATATATTCTATCAGAGTTGCCAAAAGCCAGTATATCCTATGATTAAGACGTTTATAGTTTGTGAGGGTTTGTAGTTTAGTTTCTAGCTTATTATTATTCCCCCCGAGGAGAGTTGACCTCTCTGTCTGTCTCTGTACAGTTCAACAGGCTATAATGCAGTTTGTTTCAGGAAGTAAAAGGTTGTTATTTTTTGTGTAATGACAGCTTTAGCAATATAATAAAAATATAAATTTTGCTTTGGCTCACTGACTTCTTGAATGTGCAAGTGTGCGACCTCTGTGTGGATCAAGAGTATCAAACATTAGACCAGAACACCGCCCTAATATTGGAGTTATTTTCCATTTATTAGCTGCAACTGAAAATCAATCGGGTGAACAGTCTGCACATTGATCTCTCATGGAGTACTAAATGCATTGATCTGTGTGCCCGTTGTGTTGCTTGTGACGGAGCTTTACACCCACTTAGTCTGTAAACTTGGATAGTGTTAGTGAAATATTGCCATGTACATGTTCAAAGTAACTGAACGGTAGGATAACACGTTTTCAGAAGAGAAAGCCTTCACTACCTTCGATTAGGATGCAAACGGGTGATGTGCTTGGTTCCGACCATCAGAGGGCGCTGAACTCCTTTTAACACCCAAACCTGGTTTATAGCTTCTGCTTGGACAATGCATCACTCCTCCCATCCTTAGAGACCTGGAAACACTCGTCTAATAAATAAAAGTACAGCCAAAAACAACCGATCTGCCACAGTCGCACAGAAGGCGAGAAACAAATAAAGCATAAGATCATGAGTAAGACAAAGGCTTTTCCCTCTTTTGCCTCGTGTGCAGGTTTCCTCCCTGACACAAATATCTTCCACATGGTGTCATATTTTCCTCGGGTGTGGACTGTAGTCTGGGTGAATAGCTCAAATGTCCCACTTGCATAATAGCAGAGGGAGAGATGGGCACACACCCAACACACAAGTAGTGCTTTTACTGAAAGAGCCGACCGTATGTTACATTCAGTACTGTATGAACACTATAATATGTCAGTGTCTGATATCATAACTGTAGTATAACACGAATACAGCTGACTGTTATATACCGTCCCTATGCACGGCATCGACGTACGTCTCGCGGTGCCGTCAGAGTTACGCACAGAGGAAAGCGGCGCTGCTATTGGGACGTATTCTCGTGCGCTTCTGGCCGCTGACGTGCCCTCCCATCCGCCTCACACCATCCTGTCAACCAGAGGTTACAACAGCCGGGGATTTACGCTCGCAAATATGTGATTCTGTACAAATTGCAATCGGCCAGTTCGCTGTTTGAGGTTTCGTGCGACCTGTCGAGACAATTTACCCAGCTGGAAAAATAAGAAACGCGCGTGACGGAGCAGCTTCTGTGTTGTCAAGGTTTTTTTTCTTGTGGAGGTTGTCGGACGGGACAGCGGAGCATCGAGCGAGGTGCGTCCGGATAAAACAAGTTTCAGTTGGATTTTGGGACAGCTCTCGCATCTTTTCCTACTTTTTCTTGTTTTCCAAACGGCTTGTGAGATGCTCTCGAGTCCTTCTATTCCTAAATAATGTGTAATACTTATTGTGAGGCCCGTTTTGCCCTTTGATAACCCCGACCTGCCTCCACACTGGGGATGTGTAGGCTGTTATCGAGCCGTCGCTGCAGCGAATATTTGAAATTATGGCCAAAATATGTAATAAAGCGGCTTGTCGTATGTGGTGGTAACTAGGCCTGTTGTACTGTCCTCCACTCTCTTTCTCCATCAGGTTCCCGGCGCATTGCTCTACCTTCCCCCCCATCCCAGCGATGCTGCCCTGCCTGCGGAGAGTCCTGCGGCCCGCCCTCTCTTTGAGAGCCGGGACCCGGTTGGCCACAGCCGGACTCGGCAACCACCATCTACCCGTTTTAGCCTCTTCTTCGCAGTTCATGCTGGTGCAGCGGTGTAACCTGGGCACACACCCGCTGAAGGAGCCCGTGGAGCCCCTCGACTCGTCCCGTGGAGCCAAGGAGTTTATTTATACTCTCCATCCGTCTGAGCGTACCTGTCTGCTGCGAGAGCTGCACAAGTTCGAGTCCATAGCTATCGCTCAAGGTAAGTGATATGCTACAGTACAGCGTGATGTATTGAATGCATTTTCATATTAAGTGGAATACAGCAGGAAAACCAATGGCGATGCTGCTTTCCTAATACATGACTAATATATAACGGACATCTGAAAATGTCTTATTGAAATCATTTAAAACTGGTGGATAATGTTTTTTGCATCATAGTCATCATCAACAGTACGCCCTAGTTAAAACTATTGTTAACCACTGGACACTACATGTATTGACAAGCTATTGATTGTAAGGGTTAAATGTTCACCTATCAGTGTAATCACTATTGACATAAGCTACAGTTCCAGGCTCCAGTATCAGGGGACAGGCTGTAACGAGATGAAGTAACATGTAGTGTAGTTAAGAGTATAGTGTTGATAACATCACAGCTGTGATTGGAATCTCCTGATGGGGAATGGAAGTCTAAAAACGTTGGAAGAGTCTGTGTAAAGCCTAGTTTTTTCTAAAGCATCACACCGTAGTTCCACGGAGACGGACAGATAATCCCTCTGTGCTGCTATGCAGCCGACCCTGATCTCTGACCTATGACCTCCCTGAGAGAAAAGAGAATCTATTGGCATGGATCAATACAGCGTGTCGCCATAACTGCAACTCTTTTTTTTCCACATCAAGCATCACTCACACAGTATGTCAGTAGGGAGTAGACTACAGTGTCACTCAGTACCAAAGCCCAGGGTTGTGGCTTTCAGATAAATTATGCGGACACTCGGATGTCTAAAAATGGTATCAGATTTTTTTGGGGGGTTTCATGACACATAAGAATGAAACTATGAGACTAGTGGAGGAGCACGGTGGATGTCCCACAGACGCAGAGAAAAGGAAGGAAATGGGTCGACCGATACGGAGATAGAAGAGAATAGAGGGAGAGAAAGAGGAAAGACATGAGTGATGATGAAGATGCTCTGCAGAGCATGAGGTTCTCTTTGGTCGTGTGCTGCTCTGAGCTCATGTCATCTCAACCTAAAAATAGATTCTCGTAAATTTGTCTCATGACTTTAAGTTTCATGCCTGCCAAATTGTTGGATATTGGATTTTTAATGTGGAATGCAACTCTGCGGCTATTGAAAAATAAAATAAAATTTGAATTATATATCCTGGAAACGTAATCAATGCTCCTTTTGACTTTGTCAGTGAAAACATTGATATTGATATCAGAGCTCTAGAATTGCGGATAAAAGAAAAAAGCACTGTTGCTTTATTCCTGTAGAACTTCTGGGGAGTAAGAGAAGTTTACAGTGGAGCCTTGTTTACTGTAGTGTCTCATGATGGACAAATGATTACTTGTGGGACACCCTGCAGGGTAGCCTCAAATATCTCAGGCATCAGAAGATTAAAAATCACAATAATCCCGATAGTCTCTCAATTCTACTGCACCAACAATTGGATTGTTCTTATTTTATGGATACTCTTCTTCCTGTTACTTGACCAACTAGCTGGACTCTCAGTCATTGTAAACCAGGCTGCTTTAAGCCATTTAGCATCACACTGCTGAATGTTGAACATGCATGCATCAGTTGCTATGAATATGGCATGTGTGTACTGTTTCTTCTCAGTAGGTTACAGTTGTAATTTTGGCCGCGATAATAATGTTAAAAGTGGTGATTTACAGAGATGGCCTTGAAGACCATAGCAATGATTGTAAAGCTTGGAGGGTTATATTGTTAAACAGATGAACACTTCTGTTTTATTCACAGACCATCATATGTTGTTTAGTGTTCACACCTTTGGTGATAATTATTGCTAATAACATTTGCCCCTGTTTGATTCCAACTAAATTGTTTCCCCCTCATTGCACAGGGGAAATTGCCTTGTTTCGAAGAAAAGAAATACAGAAAGTCGCCCCTTCCTCATTCCCACTGTGTATCCTGACTCTGGGGAAATGACAGAGGGAATTGTTGCCGGCCATCATTACGAGGCGCTTCAATAAGATTCTCCACGCCCGGCACTACCTAATAGTACATTATTATTTTCCTGTCGGATGTGGATGATTGCATCCTGACCACATGCTGCGAGCCATCCCTGTGCAATATCAACACCGAGCAAACGCCGCAAAATTCCACATGAGCATGACATTGTCGTGCAATATCGGAGAATATCATGCTTCTTTAATAAGCAGACAGCGTGGCATGAAAATGGAGAGATGTTATGACATTTCTAGCTAGATTTTGAGCTTCTATGAAATACAAAAGAGGACTATACAGCAAGTGAGGTTTTTGTGTCAACCCCGAAAAGATAGACACACAACTTCATATTTTGTAGGATTCATAACCACCATGAATTCTCAACCACAGAAGAGAGAATAGTGTTTGCCAGGGTACTGAGGTGACTGTAGAGGACGGCTCCTTTCCTCTATTCTCACCTATGGGGCCTGCCTGGCTGGCGCTCCCTGACATCCTCACCTTCACGCTATGAAAACCCTCTGGGATTGTCTTACCTACTGTATGTGCCGGGCTGCAGACCAGCTGAATCAGTGATTGCTGGACCGGTCGACTCACTCTCTCACTGACTTGCCGGCTGAGAGATTGATTTTGTTAGACAGGCTCATCAACACCCATCATGATTCTACTTAGAGGCTGGCTGCAGGACACCTGGAGCGAAGCCCTTATTTTCCTCATGTTTATATGCAGGTTCGCTGAATAGTGGGGAAAGTGGATGTCTGCCTGAGCCTAAAGCTCCCTTACATTCTGTATCTTCGTACTGGGCAGTCCTCGGGTTAGTGGAGGTCCACGCTGTTTGAGGCATGTTTACTGAATGTTTACTGAACTAATTCACCTTCTGGATTGTGCTCTTAGATTTAGGTTACACATGTTACGATACAAGAAGCCTGCCAGAACATTTAGTCAGTTTACTCATATTTTTTCCAGTTTGTTTTAGCAAACAGTTGTTTGTTTACACATCGTGTAGACACACAGCAACATTTATCTTGAGTTGTAGTCCTGGTCTTCTGGATTTCTGAATACAAGTCCAATATTCGTTCTCCTTTTAGCTCTGTTTTGGTCACCACCAACTCCTGAGGGAAATATCTGGCTCTTTAGCTGCTAAATGCTCCACTATGATCATCACCAGCTGGTCGCTTACTTTGTCTGTCTGCCGTTTGGTGCTGGGCAGGTAGCATACAGTCTGTGTATCAGAGTTTTAAGCTGAAAACAGCTGACTGCTGCAGATGGAAACTAGTTGATCACAATAAAGTTGTGAGCAGTAAAATGAAACCACTGAGTTGATGCTTAAACACTCCGTAGAGCTGAGGAGAACTGCAGTGTCGGTAGACAATTGAAGTTGTGAAATGGGTTGTTTGTCATTGTGCATATACAGTAGTGCTGTAAACGCAGATTCGGTGGATCAGAGAAGGAAACCGTAGAGTTTTGCCAAATCTGTCATAAGAGCAGTGTCATTCAAACTGAAGGCTGGTAAGCACTTCACAGTTTGTTTGTTTTTTTCCCAAATTGTTTCAAACGTTTTCTACTTTATTCTCCAGACAAATGTCCGCTAAGCATTTTGGGGACAGGGAGTAGCAACAGCCGAGATACTTTGAGTGGAGACAAAATAAAGGGTTAGGAAGACGCAAGTTGTAAGTACATTCTCCTCACTGGAGGGGATTTAAGGTCCATTCAGGAGGTTTGAGGAGCTCTTGTGCAGGTAGAAATGCCCCATTCTAAGAGAAACAGGAGGAGAGAAGGCAACAAAAGAAGGAAAGTCAGTTAGAAGACAGAGGTGAGGTGAGATGAAGGCAGAGATATTTAGAGGATAAACAGCATCCTGATGACTCATTGTCATGAAGCCTCAGGAATGACTGTCAGAGACCAGCTCAGTGATTGTTCCACGGGCCTTTACATGCTGCAGAAATATAAATATTTGAAATAACTAACCAACTAATGCAGGGACTGGGATAGTCATATCAAACAAAGAAAATATGAATTATTAAGTTAGGATACATTAGATAATGTTCTAGTGATTCTCATTGGAAGTGTAAAATATTGATAGAGATATTGAATAAAAGGACCACACTGTGATGATCAGGATCTTATCTCCAGATTCCTTCAGTAAACCCCCAAATACATAATTTTCCCCGAAATATATTAATTTAGTGAACATACTAACCTCGTTATTTTCAATCCAAAGTAGGCATGGTTGAAATCAAGCATGATAATTCTGGAAAATAAGACTGTGATATATATCTTTGAATATTAGTTGAATTATTAGTTTGAATGATACGAGTTCCTGAAGGACAACTTATAAACCTGGTCACAAAAGCTTTTTATTTTATTTTTTTACATTATAACACATTTTAAGGCATAATTAATATGATATTTGACACTGTATAGTTCATAAACCTTGAAGAGGAGAAATAATCTACCAGGAGTAAATGCTGATCTATACCGATGTTTTTGTGGAAATAGGAAAACCTATTTCTCACAGACCTCTCACACCAGGAACATAGAGTAGGCTGTTATTGCATATTAAAGTATCATGTTCAATATACAAAAATACAGGAGTCCTTCTCCATCCTTAAAGAGAAACAAAGCAAAGATTTGGAGGAGAAGGAAAGCAGAGCTGGAGATGTAGCAGATTCATGAATGACTGAATGCCATCTGGGATCATCAGCTACTGAGTGACTCAGTGACATCCACTACACTAACGTGGCTTTCCTTCAGTCCTGCTGCTGGAAAAGAAAATGTGAGAGGAGAGGAGATGGAAGCACTTTCCCTGCATGGCTCAGAGCGTGGAGAAGTACTGTAGGGGGAAAGCAGATTCAGCCGGTATAATGAAACCAGGATCAAAGCTTTCATACTCTTTCTTCAGGTGTGTCTATTTTGAATATTCCTCCTTTTTTTGTTGAAAGGGGAAGCCATTTCCTGTATGGGGACAAAGGAGAGCACCTTTTTATTTCTCCATTCTGCCTCAGCTCATTCAGTCTTAGGTGAATTGAATGTCTAATTCATATACGCTGCTGCATAATGGTAGTCCATGGTGACATTTCACCTGCTGTGACCCATGCACAAACACAAGTGACTCTCTTCAGTCTGTTATAAATAAGAGTGGAGGCATCTGCATTGTTGAACATTTCAACAAATTGCACTGTTATGTCGCTGCCATCGTGCTTTTACTTGACTTTCTAAAAAACAACAGTGATTCACGTTGAATTACTAGAGTTAGTAACATGCCAGATAGTAATTTCTATTATTGGACATTGTTGCTGTGACATTTGTCTGGTAATTTGTGTCCAGAATACACAGTATTCATCACATAGACTGTAATAACATGCTGTGTGTATTAATTGAGTGCAGTTTGCTGCCAACAACAGAGCTGCAGCCATTAATAATTAATCAGTCTCAGTGTGCCAAGGAGTTTTCAGACTGAGCGGATATTCATTGGAAACTTCCCTAAACGGCAGTGGGTGCTAAACCCCAAAACATTAAGTGATACCTGTTGTTGCTGATGCTGGAAAAAAAAAAATAGGCAGAGCGATGATGATAATGAGTGAGTTTTTTTCCTTTGAAGGATACTTTTGTTATGAACACACGTGGACCCGGGACACAGATAGGCTTACATGGAAAGAAGAGAGTTTTTATTGTAACAAAGGATCTGGATGAAAGCTTGATGACTGGGAACGGGAGTCTGGTGCCAGCGGTAAGGAATAGATAGAGATGATGGTGTGAGCGGGGAATGTGGGAGAAGCGTGGTAAGCAGCGTTAGCTTTGAAGCTAGGTGATATCTGGCAGGATGACAGACAGACACACAGACACAGGGTAGTTATACGAAACACGATGAAGCAGAATCACTGGGAATATCTACTGAGTTGGCCTTGAAGTGTAGCTACCACTAAGGCTGAAACAACAGTCTGGCGAGGAGTGGTTGAATAGCTGTAGATATACTGCAAGCTGATGAGCAGGTGACAGGCAGGTGTAGTGGTGAGCTGAGCTGATTGTAGACAGGTGTGCATTTGGGCTGAAGCGCTAACAAAATGCCTGTAGCTAGCTAAAAGCATTACATTTTAGCATGTCAAAAGATTATCTTAGCACTGTGTCTTAGCGGTGATAACTCAAATAATGATGGGACGAGTAAGTTGTTAGCGAGCTAATGCTATGTGTTAGCAACCTACTCAAGTTACCCAAGGCACTTGCAAACATAATACTGCATGGCTTTCTGATTTATCAACACAAATTGCATGCTGTCAAAAGGTTTTAGCTTAACTTACAGAAATAAAGTTAGTCTAAAACTGCCTTTTGGACAAAATGCTTGCTGCACACTTAAATGTAGGCATGCTGAGATCCCCAAGATTTTACATGTGTTTGATATTCAAGGTGGTGTTTGTTTTTGTGATCCTGTCCATTCAATCACGAGGTCATGATCTTGAGAGCGTAAAAGACAGTGATGGATCATTTGCTGCTTTTCTCATGGGACAATATGACCTTTAAAGCCAACACACCTTCACTTTTTTGTTACCTCCAAACTGTTGCCTCTTTCATTTCTTTTGCTCTGTCGCCTCTTCACTCGCTATCTTTTTCCCCTTATCTGCTCTCATTCTGTCCCTCCCTTTCACACTTCTATGAGATGTACCAAAACACACTGCACATCCTACCTCCCATTTTTCTCCTTGGTTTGTACCTGGGCCCCTCAGAGGCTTCTGTAACTGACCTTGCTACGCAGTCGCCATGGCTGCTGATTTCCCTGCAGTCCCACAAGAGTAAAGTCAGCACCTTAAAGTAGATATTAAGGTTTGTATTCCTTTCATGCCCTGCATTTACTGCTTTGTAGGTTTAACTCGGGAAGATACTAAGTGGCTTACCTTGCTGCTGAATTGACTTCACTGGCTGCTCCCTTGACTGGCCTGTCTCAATGATATTAAAGTTGGATAGATGGGATTTATAACAGTGGATGTTTTTTCTTGTTAGCAGCATGTTTACACATTCAGCAGTTACTGAGTCCAATATTCACTCTCCTAACAGCTTTTTGCCAAAATGAAACACTCTACTTTATTTACAAACTATCTACTAACTTTTCACGTTTGCAGTTTGATGCTGGGGATGTACCATTTTCAGGTTTGAATGTAGGGGAGTCATGTTTTGAGTTTGTTATGGTCAACTCCATATAAGAGTAGGTTTATTCCAACTGAACTAATGAATCCTAGTTTGTGCTGTTCCAGTATTGGTAAGCACAATACAACATGTAGCTCACTAGCAGTATGGTAAACAATGGAGATGGACAAAACCACATGGAAGTATTACTGCTTTATTCTGCATAACAATTGCAAATGTTATGCTCAAGCTGAAAGATGCAGCTTCGTCTTGTAAAACTGTCCCTCAATAAGCAGCTTTCTATTTTATAGTTGTATAGTCAATATAGTTTGTGTCAATGTTTAAGGAATTTTCCCTGCACTTGCTGATATGAACAGTAAAATGCATCATGCCGGTACGGCCCAATGGATCATACAAATGTAAAGTTGTCCCACACTAAGCAGAAGCAATAAAAGGGTGTCAGGAAGATGTCCGTACACACCTACGCAGCAGTTGTCATTAGCACGAATAAGTGAAAACACCTGTGCATGTGTTCTGTTTGTGCCGTTGGTGAGTAGGGGTGTTAATTCTAGCAGTCTGATCAACGATTAATACACATCTATGAGGCCAGGTGTGTGCAATTAACTGCAATTAACTTGAACGATAGAAAACCAGCTTGACATTTGTTGCCAGCTTTGAGAACCATTACTGTGAACGAGAGGACTGCTGCACGATTTGGGTCCACTCGCAACAAGAATGTGGTGAGCATTTACTGTAGTATAGGTGGAATCTGTGTATCCCCATCATCCTGTGATGTAAAATGCATGGTCTCCCAGGAACTATATATCTGTGTGGGTTACCAGAAACCGCAGGGGGAGTCATTGTAAACTGCCTTTAGTGTGAGGTATTTAGTGTTAGGCAGCCCATTGCTCAATTAAAAATGTTTCTCTTGTTCTTGTCTGTGCTTTGTCCTTTGTTCCTACTGGCTGGGTGCCCATTTTAAGATGCAGAGGAAATGAGGCTATTTTCATCTGTTACTCCTGTTGCTTGTGGTTTGCCATTTGTCAGAGGGATATTTTCAAGGATTGTGTGTGTGTGTGTGTGTGTGTGTGTGTGTGTGTGTGTGTGTGTGTGTGTGTGTGTGTGTGTGTGTGTGTGTGTGTGTGTGTGTGTGTGTGTGTGTGTGTGTGTGTGTGTGTGTGTGTGTGTGTGTGTGTGTGTTATGCTATGCCCCAATGCTTCGTATTTTCCTCCCACAGGTACAGTATATACTGACTGGTTAATTTTGCATTTACTGGGAGCATACTATTTTCCCCTCAGAAGACAAAGTATTTGAAATTGTGACGTGTCCTGCTGTAGCAGTAGGACGTGAGGGGTTGTTAAAGGTCAGCAGACAAACAGAAATAAATAGGCTTTCCTCAAAATGAGCATTTATATGCAAATCACAATCTTACGGTGGACTCAGTAATTTTTTTTTATCTAAACTACATTATACTACTAGCAAAATCTAATCCAGTTAGATGCAGAAATATTCCATTGATTGCATATTAAATTGAAATAGTTTACATATATTCTACTAGTTATTTTGAAAATCTAATCACCCATTCTAGCACAGATTAATTTCAACCTCAAACTTTTCCAAAAGTGCTGCCACCAAAAATAAATTCCCTTTTCCATACTAATGACTATCCCGACATCTTGACCCATATTCTGTGTGCTGTGAAATTTGCTCCTTCCTGTCGCATAAATCAAAGGAGAATAGCAAGGTGCAGTGCGGTTGATGAATTGCTATAGCCTTCTATTGCTCCTGTTCTGCTGAACACACGCGCACGCTCGGTCACACACACACGCTCGGTCACACACAACCTGCAGATAATCAGATGATATAAATTCATACTGAAACGCATGCTTATATTCACACACCATGCCCCTTCATACAGCAGTCGGTCTTGTATCAAAC
The DNA here is from genome assembly GCF_023349555.1 of Cebidichthys violaceus. NCBI lineage: Eukaryota > Metazoa > Chordata > Actinopteri > Perciformes > Stichaeidae > Cebidichthys > Cebidichthys violaceus. The sequence goes on from NW_027176927.1 coordinate 11,355,864, forward strand.
CACACTCTGATCATGAGAATCACTTCTCTGTGTGAGTGCAACTCAAAAATCAATAAGGCCCAGAGGGGAAAACAATGATTTTACGTTTGCTAGACAAAACCCAAGACACACACACACTAACATAGGCAATTACACACACACACGCACGCACGCACGCACGCACGCACACAAACTGCATTGTATTGCTGCACAGTGATGAAAAATGTCCCTGAAATGGGTAAAAATTTTCTAGTTTCTACCACTATAACCCAACACCTGAATTTGCAGAAAATTGTATTGCCTCTATATATCATATAACTGTTTTACTGAGAGAGAACTTGGCTTTTCAGTTCCTTTACAGACTTATCTCCAATTTCCGAAACTCTGTTCCCACTTCAATTTCATGATGTATCGGCACCAAGAGACAAAGTGTGGAATGAGCCATTTGTCACGGCAAAACAGAGACAGGAAAGTGTGACTTTTACCTCGCCTTAAAACAATAAAAGCTAAAGAGGACTTGGGTGCTTGTGTTTGCTACCTCAAACAGACATTTCTGAGCAGCAAGCAGCTGAGGAAGCAATAAAAAACAGCAAAGTGAAGCTAAAAATCTTGCGGTAAAATCCAACCAACCACCACACAAAGATGTAAATGTTTGGAGATGGATGTGAGCACCTCAGTGTGAGCCTTTTTAGAGTTAATGCCATCTGGCTGTCTGAATAGGAAATGTAGATCATTTCATTTAAAATATAGAATTTTTATTTATAGATATTATATATTCATGTAGTTTGCATACAAAACCAGCAGACATAGAATTCAACCCACAGCAACTCTTCAAGAAGCACAATTCTGGAAACGCTGATGATTCTGCAGTAGCAGGATACAAGATAAGAGAAGGTTTGAGGTTTGAATGAAACATGGCTGCTTTGGTTTTTAATCATGCTCGTGGTTACATACTTATCACAGCCCAATAAATGTTTTCACCACTCGTGTCTGCTGGAATTGAATTCTTTGGAGAAAGTAGCCTCGGGGGTATTAAAGGGACCATGCATTCAATACTTTATACCAGAGGAGTTCTTAGGGGAATAGACAGCCGTGTCAGCTATCGCAGTTCTAATATATAGCTGGAAGAAGCCCAGTGGACTGGGAGAGAAAAGTCTTCAAGGGATTCTGTATCTCGTTAATGGGAATTTTCATGTGACTAGTGATGAGTCGGTGACTCAGTTGCTTTTTCGTTTGGCCTCATTCTTTTTAAGTGATTGAAAATGTAGCAGGAACAGGCTTCTGATTTGGGCCACAATGATGTATTCCATCATTTCTATCATGTCAAGATGGGACAGATTAGAACTATGTATCAGAATGATCACTGGCCTAGCCTGGCGGTTCGATAATAAAACAGCTGAGAACAATTCAGCATCAAGTTTCAGTGAGAAAAGTTGTGCGGTTAATGCAGCAGTACACTGACGCATCGGCTCACAGATGAGCACAGGAGGATCATTGAAAGCCTTTAATTAAATCCTAGAACAACCCATGGATGAGTAATATATGTATTCTGGTACTTAATTGCCAAAGCCATCCGTTTTCTGTGGGTAAACCTCCCTCTATGGCAGTTTGTTCCTGTCTTGTAGTTTGATAGTTTATGCTTTAGTGCCTGAGAGGATTTTCCAAAAACCTGTGAAATAAGATGCACGCGCTGCTGCAGAGGCTGGAGGCTATGTGTAAGCACTGACGGTGAGCTTATGTTTGTGTGCGTCTTTGTGAATGTGTCGGCAGTGTTTTTACTCTCTTGCTGATGGAAGGGCCAGATAGTTGTCCATCAGCAATATGAGACGAGGGTTGAACTGAAGACCGTAGCGTGAAGCTTGTAATGCGACACTGAGTCCTGAAAGGAAAGGATAGATAGATAGATAGATACTAACTTTATTGATCCCGCGAGGGGAAATTATTTTGTTACAAGCAGCAATAGGTTACAGAGCAGCAATAGGTCACAGGTAAAAAATCTTAATATTATATAAAAAGAAAAAGAAAAATACAAGAAAAATACACATGTCACAATATATACAGTTATAATATAGTAAAGATGTTATATAAAAAATGCACACTATATACACAGTGAATAGAACAGAATAATATTAAATCAACTAAATAAACAGTAGTGCAGAGGTTTAACGATTTGATTTGGCCCGAGGTGATTTATTGTACAGTCTTATAGCAGTAGGCAGGAATGTTCTCCTGTACCTGACCTTATGACAGCGGAGCTGGATCATTCTGTTGGAGAAAGTGCTCCGCTGTCCCTGCAGTAGGTGGTGGAGAGGGTGGTCCTGGTTATCCAATATGGATAATAGTTTCTTCAGTGTCCTCCTCTCCACCACCTGTTCCAGATAGTCTTGTTTACAGCCGATGATGGAGCCGGCCTTCTTAACCAGTTTGTTAAGTCTGTTGGTGTCTCCGGCTCCAATGCTGCTCCCCCAGCAGACTACGGCGAAGTACAGTGCACTGGCCACAACAGACTGGTAGAACATCTCCAACATCTTGCTGCACACGTTGAAGGATCGAAGTTTCCTCAAGAAAAAGAGTCGACTCATCCCCTTCTTGTACACAGCGTTGATGTTGGCCTTCCAGCTCAGTCTGCTGTCGATGGAGACACCCAGGTACTTGTACTCCGTCACCATGTCCACGTCCTCTCCCAGAACTCTCAGCGGCTGTGGAGCCGTCGTCCTCCTCCTGAAGTCGACCACCATCTCTCTGGTCTTGGCCACGTTCAGAAGCAGGTGATTTCTACCGGCCCACTCCACAAAGTCATCCACTACTGCCCTTTACTCCTCCTCCCGTTCGTCCCTTATACACCCGACCACTGCAGAGTCATCAGAGAACTTCTGCAGATGGCATGACCCTGAGTTGTACTGGAAGTCAGTGGTGTATAAGGTGAACAGGAAGGGAGACAGAACAGTTCCCTGTGGGGCTCCAGTATCACTGACCACCGTATCAGACAGTACACGGCCCAGTCGGACAAACTGTGGTCTGCCTGTGAGGTAGTCAGTGATACAGGAGACAGTGGACGTGTTAACCCCCACCTCCCGCAGCTTCTCACTCAGTAGCACTGGTTGGATGGTGTTAAATGCACTGGAGAAGTCAAAGAAAGTGATTCTCACAGAGCCACCGGTTCCATCCAGGTGCGACTGAGCTCGTTGCAGCAGGTAGATGATGGCGTCGTCCACTCCCACATGAGGCTGGTATGCAAATTGCAGAGGGTCCAGTGATGATTTCACCTGCGGTCGGAGGTGGGCCAAGACCAGCCTCTCCAGCACCTTCATCACATGGGATGTGAGGGCAACTGGTCGGTAGTCATTGAGGCCAGATGGAGTCGTCTTCTTAGGAACAGGAACCAGGCACGACGTCTTCCACAGCACCGGGACTTCCTCCTGCTTCAGGCTCAGGTTGTAGAGGTGTTGTAGGAAAGGAGGAAGTGAGAAGGAGATTAGAGATGGGTGGGGACAGCAGATAGGATGGAGGCAGATGTTTTTAGTTTTTATGGTCTTTGCATTTTATTTATTTTTCCAGCATAAGTTTTAATATTATAAAGTGGATAGTTTACCTGTAAAGTGATAGCAATGTAAACATGCATTTAAAGTTACTGTGTGGAGCGTTTAACTGGAGGCCCGGTGATATTGCTGGAACTGCTAGAGGGAAGAGAGGCATGGGAGAACCAGAACCAGGACTGAGTGAGGCAGACTGTCAGACCCCCGCTGCAGTAAAATAAAAGGTTTTTCTGAAGAGACGCTGGTGCTCAGAAAAACTACCACTTTCATCCAATGAGCAACCATTCAACACAAAATAAAAGTCCCTTGTAGTGTATTTAACATGGCATTGTAAAAAGTTGGTCCCTAGCTAGTCCTAGAGTCAGTACTTGGAAAGCATATTTGGCATTTGCAAATGCAGCAACTCAGTGGGATTAGTGTTTTGGGGATTGCAAGTGTGCATGTGTATGAGTGCACGCTTGTGTATCTGAGTGTTGGAGACAGACTGTGTTTGAAGAAATCTGCTCCAGCCTGGATTGCCTTGCAGTAGTGCAATAACCTGCAAGTGATGGAACAGACTTCATTATGTGGACTAACATTTCCACTGACCTCAGTAATACAAATGCAATTTCACAGAATGTGCAAAGGAAATTAGCTTCCCTGTCTTCAGCCTTGAAACCAAAGTAATTATCTCTTGTTTTACAGCACGTCACAGCTCAGCGACTGTTGTGTTAATGTGGCACATCCGGTGTGACACTTATTCTATTCTACGACCTCTCGACAGATGGATGTTACAGCTCTTTAACTTAGCTCTTTTCCTTTTGACTTTAGTGTCAAAATGTAGAACAAATGTGGTCGGATCTCAGTAGTCATTTTATTTTCATCCAGCTTGTGTCGGATGAGGTCAGCACTTGACATGAAGGTAGGACGCAAAGAGCTCACACCTTCAACCTCTTTGTGTCTGTTCAGTCACCACACACACACACACACACACACACACACCAATTATCATCAGTGTGCCAGTAAGCTTCCTATGAGGCCTGATTGGCAGCAGAATTATCACTTGCTGACACCACTTTTGCCCTCATTTGTGTCTGGTAACGAGGGAGGTGCTCTTCGCTCCGCTCCCTCGCTCCCTTTCATCTCCTCTGACACATTGCTAAAATGTCCTCGTCTCTCTCCCTTGCTACTTGTTCCCTCTGTGTCTGAAAGGTCCTGACTGATAGGCCTTTGCCATTTAAGAACTGTCTGACATTTATCCCCCCCCCATAGAATAACAGGCCACAGGAGATGCGAATGCTTTATAATACGTTTTCTTCTTCTTCTCTTCTTTTTCAGGGCAGCTGGAAGTTGCACCACCTACTTCAGCAGAGTTAAGATATGGTAAGCAGTTTTGTTTTTTATCTCATCCTGGTGGATGTTTTCGAATGACTCTTTATGTTTATTTTACCATTTTTGTTGGTGTAGAGGGCTGATTGAAGGAGTACACTGATGATGATTAATCTTGTAGCATTACCGCCTGGATTGATCCCTCATTTAAACATCAATTAACCAGGAAGATTAATGAAGATCAGTCTTTATTAATGAGCAGGTTATTGTGGTTCATACTTTGTTTCCATGGTCTCCCCAAAAAAAAGGAAATACTCTATATGAACCTGGCTAATAGGGTTGTACGTTGAACAGATATGAAATTAGCTATCGCCCCTGATGTCCCAAAGAAATTGGTACCTGAGAATATCAGTAACAGAAAATGGTTTAGGTGAGACAAATGACGATGAGAGAAGATGACAAGCTGCAAAATGATGGCCCTGTCACTTTATGACACAAAGCAGACAGTATGTAGCTACTCTGTTATGCTGGGCCACAGTTGGCAGAGGACAACACAAACACACATACTGTTAAAGGAAAGCAAGAAAACAAACCGTCCAGATATCAACTCCTGACTGTAAACAGACTCCACAGTAATATGCACTGTCTGGACAGCTAATAGCCTTTTATACAGTACATTTATTGAGCCATGTTTATGGTTTGTAAGATCCCCATTTGCTTCCACTCAAAGTCTTGCTTGGGTCAATAAACACTAATAAATTATGGATTTAAAAAAAGAAACACGAAATGTAAAAATGCAAAAATGCAAAACAAAAAGTTGCTTTAAAACACAACTGATTTAGCACATTTAGCAGAGAGAGGGGAAAAAAGACACCCAAAGGAAGATAACCAATTTAGATATTTACTTCCGGCCATGATACCGAAAATGAATTTCACTTGCAATGTGAAGCTCTTTGTATGTGAGTTGGTAATGATCTATAGAATGTGTTGCAGATGATTTATCACACTCTGTGACACTCAAACATAGGTAATCCACCTCCACACACTCCGCTAAAAGCCTATGAAGGCATACTTCACAGTGCGCTGCTCAGTTACTGACATGACCTCAGCTTCCACTCCTCCTGCTGAGAGGTTGAAACAGCTGGTTAACCCAATGTAGTTCATATCAACCTTTGTTTGACAAAGAGATATTTCACTACAAGCAAAAAGCAGAGACATCATGTGAGAAATCTCCCCTCTAAAGCTCGGTGTTTCTCTGGCGCTGAAATGCTGTTTTTCCGGCGTTGGCTCTACAACAAAGACAACACAGCCCAGTGAAACTTTGGAAAGAAACATCAACTAAGCCGGCTGACAGCATCGAACACGGCACTCCTGATTTTCCTCGAGACAGCAAATTAGTGTTGTGTCTATTGTTGCTTTGCTTTTCTCCTGCTTCGAGTGTCGATGACTTCTTTGGAAAACGTGTCTTTTCATAACTATAAAGACAGATCCATTCGACATTTAGTCATAACACTCAGACCTAAAAATCATGAAATAAACTGTAGAACTGTAATCTGTTGTAAAGCTTTTTCCTTTTTGCAGACTAAACTCAGTGTGTGAATGCTATTTGGAGCTGAAGTTTGCCGATGAAATTGTCTCAACTATGGTCTCATTTGTTCCACCGGATCAAAAGAAGATGAAGACTGTTGTTTTTAATTTACATACCTTTCGAAAACATATATTGGTATTAAATTATTCTGAAGTTTGAGCAGTGCAGACTTTAATCTCTAGAGCTCTGAATTTTCCTTTGCCATTAAATAAGATTAGGTACAGCAGGTTGGATGTGATGTGATCGAATTGTTAAACAGGAGAGCACAGGGAGCGGACCTCTGGCAAGGCCGCTGTACAGAAAAGGACAGAATATCTATACCACATGAGCAAAGTGTGGCTGGAGGGTAAAACCATCCGGGTCAAGACCATCAGTTGACTAAATCAGTTGTGATATATCAAAAAATGTAAAAAAAACAATTCCCACAAAACAAAAACTAACAAGATCTGTTATAGGTTATCTTACGTGGTAACAATTTCTGCACTGAAAAATCTTCCCTAAACTGCTTTACATAATTTATTCCCAAGTACAACAAAAAGTGTACTAACTGGAACTACTATAGCCAGGAGTCCACTTTTAACTTCCAGATGAGTCCGGATGAGATAAGAGGTTCTCATTGGAAAATTAGAATTTTGAGACCTTGGTGATAGCTGTCGTCATAACAGCTGTGTGGTTGGTTTGAAGTTCAGTTCATGGTCAGCTACCACATCTCTGCTGGATGTTTTAAAACGCAGTCACGTGACCTGTCGTCACTAAATTGTATAATCAATGTTTCTTTATACTAAAGGATGCTAGAGAGCCAAGAGGCAAAAGGTCTAATTTCTCTGCACAGAGCTCACTCGCTGCTGTTAAGAAGACTTCACTCTCAGGTTCTACTTTGTCTTTTCTGCAGAGAAGCATCAGGTCTTGCCTCCAAGAGATGCAGTGCTCTTCAAAATTCAATCAAAGTTGCCCCTGGTGTTACATTATGGTAGAGTCTGTGTTTAAGATTTGAATATATGATAGAGGATTTGTGAGCTCAAGCAGCAAAATTGAAAATGCTTCATAGGCAACGAAGGAGAGCTGCAGCAGATCAAGAGCTTGAGAACAGAAGTGACTGGTATTCAGCAGTGATTATGCTCTAAGCCAACACTTTGCAGCAGATCACTTACTTGAACTAGACTGAACTTCACTTGAACAACTCAGACTAGGCTCTCCACTAGAATAGACTCAACCTTCCTGGGGCGGTTGGTGACATTTAATATTCACTTTCACTGCACTAACTGTATATTAGATGTTATATCTCATCTACACACACAAGACACACACACTGAATCTATTTGTGCATGTAAATAGACGAATACATTACCCTATGTAGATATATGTACATTCTGATAGCCTTTTTAGTGTGGAAGTGGAGCTGCTTGATATTTATGACTCTATTTGCACAAAAGGTCAAGGTAGAATCTCAGTCTTTTTTATTTTAAAGATGAAAGCCATTCCAGTTTAGAAAAAATACTTTATTGTTTTGTTGCTGGTCTGTATGGTGGCCAATGCTACCAATGACCATGGCCATGCAACAGTAATCAGATATGATGACTTACCCACTCTAAATAATATCCGGGGGTTAATAATACATTCACTGAGACATTAAACAGAGAAAGTTATTATTACTAGAGATTAAAAAAAACAAAACATACTGGATTCTTAGACCATAAATAGGCCTCTTATGATGACGCAAATTTAGCCTCAGTTAGATAAGTTATAACTGTATTCTTGTATATAGATATATATAGAATATGGATTAAACTAAATCTGCACACTGCAGCTGTTTTTGTAATATTCTTCCACAATTCAATCTGTAACAGCAACATATTCAAAACATTAATGAATACAAGTTTATTTCGAGCATCTCCCAACAGGCGCTTCATAGTTTTCATTTTCTTTTCAGCACAGAAGCATTTTGTTGTCCAGTGATATAATGATTTTGTATCTTCTTTGTGCTCATTCTGTTAAAGTTCTACTCCGCAAGGCTCAATTATGTTATTCGTTAATGAAGACATAAACACAATCTGCATACTTTCTGTTTTGTTTGTTATTTTACAGTTCTGCTGCACAATGCAATCCCATTCGTTGGATTTGGATTCCTGGACAACTGCATCATGATTGTCGCTGTAAGTCTGTCAGCGTCATGCAGTTTTGTGCTCCGCTGCAGCTCAGTGGGTATAAAGATTTACTCAGTGTTGGGAATTTGATTTCCACCGGGAGAACCTGTGCACAAAGAATATGTTACCGTAGGAAGCTTTCTTTGGATGGAAACATCGGGGGAGAGGAAAAAAAATAAACGTTGTTTTTTTTGTTTGATGCTGCTTTAATTATATCTCTGTATATTTCTAGTTTTCTCTCAGTCTGTTTCTCAGAGTCCTTACTTTTCTCGTTTGTCTTTTAATCATTTTCTTGGCACAAGCTATACCCACTCTTTGTTAAGTCTTTGTGAAGTTGATCAAATAATTAAATCTAAACCCAGTGGAACAATCTGCTCGGAGAATGAAGAGCAGTACGTTTTTTCAACAATAAAAGAGTGCCTTCACTGCAGGTTTTTGAATTTTTTTTAACGGATACAATGAATTCTTGGAGGCCTCTACAAAGAGATGGAACAACAAATGGACAGTGAAAAAATATAATAAAATAAACAAAAGAGAATAAACTGAAATAATAAATTGAGCATAACTTTTCATAAAAAGTAAAGTAAGAATATGCGTATATTATAAAAACTATATTTAGTTTTTTGCCTTTTCTCTTCATAAAGTAGACTGCAAAAGTATGAAAATTGAAATCAATAAATAATCACATTTTTGGGCTTGATTCGATTTGCCTGTGAAATGTGCATTTGATAAAATGTTTTTTTTAATGGAAGTGTAAAGGTCTGACATACTGTGAGATAAACTGATGCATTCTGCCTGAAGATCTCTGGCTGCTTTCCATAAGAGCTCTGCACTAAAGATAGGAAACCATAAACCGAAAGACTAAAAGCTTCCAGAAAATGGCCAATGGTAGCTTCCAATAGAAGTACTTCTTTTTAACTTTTTAAGATTTCTAAAGGCTATTGCAACCATTTTGGAAAATACCTTTGAAGTTAAAAAGTAAAGAGAAGAGAGACCTATAGTCGATGTTATTAGACATTAAACCAAGGAAGTTGTCACTACTAGAGATATAAAAAAAACATACTGGCATCATGGACCATAAATTAGCCTCTTATGATAACGAAGTTAACCTCAATTAGATAAGTAGTATCTGTATTCCTCTCTGAATATAATTGAGAAAGAAAATGTGAACAAACGCATTTCATGTCATACATTAGCTTGCACTGATGGTTTATATTCTAGAATGACAGAATTAAATTGAAAGCTTTCCTTTCTTACAAATTATAATGTGTGTGATTTGTATGTGTGTTTCTCCCAGGGCACACATATTGAGTTATCCATCGGCGTGATCCTCGGAATTTCAACTATGGCTGGTAAGAGAATCTCATGATCCTAATGTAACTTAGTATCTAATAAGAAATATTAATACTTTTGAATCGATAAAGTTCTATACTCACACAGTCCAGAAGTCTTTCAAAAGCACGAGTGTGAGGTAGAGAGATGTGTTTTTTTCTGGAGGGGCAATGAAGCAGTGTATTTTCACTATTCTGTTCTTATCTTATCTCTTTTGATGTCATTTATAGTCATGAATGGTTTTCATTATACAAAGTTAAACCTGCACTGACAACAAGAGAAACATCCATGTTGTTTGCTGCCAACTTTGATCAGTTCTCTAAACACGCCTTTTAATAATCCATCTGGTTTGCTTTCTTGTATATTTGCAGACATAATCAGTCCAGTTAAATTAATAATTAAATTGCTCACGTTACAGCCAGATTTGGGTAAAAAAAATCTTGAAGAAAATTTAGATTTGACACAAACAAACTATTACCTTAGACTTGGTTTAGGTTCACATATACATTTTGCCGTACCAGACTGCAAGTCACACTCCATGTCTGCTTCCTCGTTAGAGTGACGGTGTTCCAAATCACAGCGGACTCCAACAGTTTGAAACAACGATAGAAGGAGGCATTTTCAATTTCAGTGTTGACAGAATAGCCAGTCTTATAATGAAGCTTTAATGATGAAGTCACAATTTCAACACTGCTGTGACACTATTCCAAAAATGAGAAAGTGGGATAACATTAGAGAATGGAAACAGAGAGAGAGACTCTAAAAAATATGATAATACTGTTCACGAGCAGATTGAATGGGTGTAATATCCATTTAGCTCAAAGAGGCACATTTTAATGTTATCACTTGTTTCTATTCAGCGCATCTGGGAGAGACTCTGAGGTTATGTCACATATCACTGCATGTGAATGCAGACCGGAGCTTTGAGAAGAGGAGATATTACTGAAGCAGAAGGACTCTCACCATTTTACATACTTAATGCTGATGAAAAAAAACAACCATTATGAATAACTGCTGGCAAATCATAACCACCGCCATCACTCAGTCAGCATTGGAGTTATGCTAATGAACCTAGCCAAATCCCAATGTATTTCTTCCTAATTCTTTGTTTTTGTCTATTGGGTACAAAAGTGATTGTATCAAACACGTTTTTGACTTGATCCTGCTCTTGTAGATTAGAAATTCAATTTAAAAATGTGTATTTGTTCATTTTCTTTTGAAACTTCTATAATGAATGAATGAGTGGGATTATGATTAAGCCAAAAGAGCAATTCCAGGCCTGGTGGGATTTATTGACAAAGGCGTTATCAGGTTGCAAACTCAGCCAGAAAATGTAAAGTTCATTTTTCAGATAGTTTGACAGCTGGAGCCTGTTATCTCTGAGTGGCATTAAGAGATCTGACAGTGAGCTCTAGCTGCAGCAATCCCCAGTAAATAATTGATTTGAAAAAAAGATGCAGGAAACTACCAGCTTGAGCACAGCTACATGAAGACTAAAAACAGGAAGAGCTTCTGTTCTTTTCTCGAGCACAGCCTCAACCTAGTTTCTATCACTCAGACTCCGTTTTCACAGCAGTGGTAGTGTTTCTCGTTCTTGCTACATTTCGGTCATGTGGGAGTCTGCAAATCAAGAGGCAACAGTTATCTAGCCCATTCCAGAGTGATGTAATGCTAGTGTCAAGTCTGCAGTCAAGTCCACCAATCACACATGTTCTATAGGAGGCAAATGCGGCTCAGCTGGCTCAATGAAGGTGGACGCTGCACCACTCGAAAGTGGTTTACTGTTGAATTGGGTCACAGTTACATACTTGAAACAGAGATAATAATGTAAAAAATACTTCATTAGAAATTGCAACTAGTTGGAACATTTTTATGTTAACATGTTTATATTGCAGCATTATGATTTTATTACAGCATTTAATAACATCCTGCATTAACATAACCGACTGTATAAAAGCCTCCAGGTTGGTTTTCTTCACATCCGTCCCTCTGATCTCTGGTTTACTGGTTTGTTAAGACCCAAACACACTTGTGGGCACATGCATCAAATACACACCCACCTTTGGGTGATGACACTTGTGTATGGACAGGTATGTGTAGGTGTGTGTTATTGTTGCTTTAGAAAGCCTCCGGGTGTAGATAGGTGTTGCTCATATAAAGCTATCATCATGACCTACAGCTGGTGAGTGAGTGAGCCCAGCAGGTAAAAGCAAGAGACATCAGCAAGACATCACAACAGTCTCCCATTTGTGGTTTCACAGACCATTTATCCACAAATAGATGTCGGTGGATAATACACATGCTGACAGTATCTCTGATTTTGCTGCAGGTCCAGAAAGTTTTAGAAAGTGTCTGTGAAAGATGGAGGTATCCATTATAAAGTATGCATGTGATCAAAGAACAGGGAAGGCAATATAAAGTATTTTGTATTCTCTCACTTATGCCCAAACCCAGTTTACTCTCCCTTGCGAGTCCCTCTTTCTTCTTCCTGGGGGAAGTACAAGGCTTTGATTGTTGTAAGTGTCTGTTACATAGTTGGCAACATCTTTGGATTGCACCTCTCAGCACCCTGTGGAGATGGATTTGATCTAATGCAGACAGTGAGAAGCAGAGAGAACAGTGAGCTAATGGCAGACAGCCGACCTCAGCTTTTTAATACATTTGAGTAGCTTAAACACATAATCAAGTCCGATGGGCATTCCATTACACCTGCCTCTTCATGGGCTTGCACAAGGTATGATCTATAAAGACTGCAAATTATTTAATTACTTCATGTTTTTTGTTTTAATAATATTTAGCCTTTCACTGCTAGGAGGCCGTGACCCAGAACAGCAATTGTCAAGCAACCACAAATGTAACAGCAAAGAGAGAAAGTTTATTAAAGTACATTTCAAGTGTGTGTGTCACATTGAGGACATACAGTACCTCCATGTAATAGCAGACGTCATTACACTAAAGTGTCAGCCATCATATTATAGAGAGAATATACAGTGTGTGCTGCAGCCAGACAGTTTATTATATAGTTTGGCAAAAATACCGTCACAGTGATGCAACGTTTGTCAGACATGAAAATAACTAAACACACAGCTTGGCAAATACAATCTGGCACAAAAAAAAGATTACCTTTCTAAAACACAGCTCTGTTTATTTTATTTTTTTATATTACTAACTTGCACATTTCCCCCCCTCTTGCCCTTCTCCCTGAACTCACCCTGAAGTAGTGATGAAGTCATCCAAAGAGCATCTCAGAGAGCAGCAAGCTAACATGCTTGATTGGAGCCAAATACAGACAAACCTGCAGCTTATTAACAGCTGATGCTTTGTTCCAGCAGGCAGGCGAGTCCTTCTTCAACAAGGCCAGGGTCCTCAGCCTGCTGAGACTCACAGTAAACAGCACTCTATGGCTTCACTAATTAAACTGTGGCTCTTTAAAGTCTTATCTGAACTCCTCTGTGCTTATTGATGTGGATGCAGGGTCTGTGGGTAATTTATTCAGATGTACAACTACAGATTGTGTGTAAGAAGAGAGCACTGCATTGGATTGAAGCAGCCAAGACCTCCTGCCAGAGTTGGATGGAGATTGTTCCTTAGCAGGAATGGCAGTGCTGCTTCATTTCCATTCCCCTGAGGATGTCCGTGTCGCTGCGACAGCTACAGCAATACTCTGAACTCAGTGTCATGGACAACAGAGAGCACCTGAGCCCAGCACAGACTTTGTTTTCTTTTAGGAGCCACGACTACAGTAACGTACATGCAACAGAACAAGCAGATTCTTTAACGCAACATCTCCCCACTCATGGATAATGAAACACACTTGCTCATTAGTCATTTCAGCAGGCATGCATCCTCCTCTCCTCTGACACTGCTCTGATTATTCATGGGAAGTTATTATGCTCAGCGATATGAGCTTCAGCAATGCATCTGCCTCCTTAATGAGCTTGGAATGCACTGTGGCTGTCCATCATATCCTGTGCAAAAACCCAACATGGTAAAAATAAACAGTGTGGTTACTGACCCATATTTTCTCAGTGTTTTTATATTTAGATAAGAGGATAAGGCTTTATGGGTATAATTATCTATATGTAATGTTGCTACACTATTCTTATTCAGCACATCTTTTGTTTTAACATCACGCCTTATTTATATTGATAATGAGGGGAATGAATTTACCAGATGACTCCAGGGTCGTGCCTCTGAGTGGTTCATGGAAAAGTGTGTTTAATATGATGAAAAACTCCAGATGAACGGATTCGGTGCCTTGTGCCTTTTGGCTGTCGTAAAAACGAACATCAATTTCCTAACTCATTTTGTAAATGTGTCGCTTTCTTTTCTCGCTTTTTCTACAGCTGCTGCCCTCGGCAACCTGGTGTCTGATCTGGCAGGACTTGGGTAAGAATTACACTCACACACACACACACACACACACACACACACACACACACGGACAGTACACAGACAGGCAGCTTTTACCCTTAAAGTTTCTGCAAATCATGGCAAGTTGTCAGAGGATTTAGAGTCATTACCCTCATTGATGAAATGTCAAGAAAAGCTATGGTGCTATCATAGTGTATATCCCATTGCACAGATTAATACACCAGCACTGTGTTTTTTTATCCACCCTTTTATACACACATTGTGATATACAGAGAGAATGAAGGTAAAGATTTACACTCGCTCTCCACTCCCTTTGGTGAAGGCTAAGTCATTAAATTGCTCAACATTAAACGGTAATTACTGAATAAGCCCAGAGGAAGATAAGCACGAGCGGCAAGGGAGAAAAAGAATCACAGTCAACAGAGGTTTGAGTCCCTCGGAGGACTCCTTGAGGAAAGAAGACTATGCAAAGCAAAAAATGGGGTTATTACTAATCAGAAAAGCCAAATAATTTAAAAAAAGGTCTGAAAAAGGTGTAAATGAGGAGAGGAGTATGCAGCCCAACTTAACTGTGAATTGTGTGAGTTTACAGCTACAGAAAAAAACTACAGTAGACTTTTCTGTAGAACTAAATATTTGTGTTAATCTCGTTATCAACCCACCTACCGTACTTCAGTTTGATGCATATAAAAACAATCATAAGAAATTGTTTAACAAAGTCATCTGAATCTATAGAAAATGTATACATTCTTTAAATAAATTCTCTATGTTCTCATACTGGGATTACATTGGATGTTGTTGTACAAGGAGTGGGGAAGATTTAATGCAACATTATTTATTTAAGGTTTGATCCGGCACATTTTGTCAACCTGTAATGTATTGACATACATTTTGGGTTTGTGCGTTGTAGAAAGAAATGCATTTAGTATAGTTTATTGCATTAATATAAGTCAGGTTCTAATCATCAGTCTTATACTTAACTCTGTAAAAGTGCCTCATTAATACTAACCAGGATTAAAGTAAATTGTTGTGATCTCTCTCACTTCTTTTCATTTTATTACATTTCCACTGACAGAAACAAAACAAAATAAAATAATCTAAAAATAGTTTCTCCTTTCCACCCAAAGATTTAAAAAAACTGAATCTCAATAATTACTGTCACAGTTTTCTGCAGCATGTGATCAGATTGGTTCAATAGAAGCATAATGAATAATAATAATCACAAGTGGAAGCAGTTAGTTTTGGATCAATTCAAACGATTGAAATGCATTACTGGGTTCAATCAGCTGATTCATGACTGTTATCCACTTCAGGGTCTCCTAGTGGCCACAGGGACCATAAGCAGCTTCCTAACCTAACTAAGTATTCCAGTGATTATTAGGGATATAAGAGAAAATAATCGTCTCTCATTAAAATACAGAAATTTCAGTAAAACAGACAAGTTTTACTGAAATTTATAGTTGTAGAAAGACAACTAGACTGGCTGTGCTGTTGCCTTTGCACCGTTTTAGTGTGATAGATTAGCTAAGTTGTTCTGGCCTTTGCAAACGCTCTCAGTGGACACACACCACCAGCTGTGTCTCTGTGTGAGCGTCTGTGTGAGCCACTCAATCATAATGCGGAGGTAGAGCCCCTGTGACCAGTTTGTCAAGGTGAGGCTCGATTAGACCAGACAAGAGACTTTTTTTCTATTTTGATGGATTTAAACCAGTGAGTGTGGAGGCTGTTTGTCTGCTACTGAGAGCCAGTGGAGCTCCTGAAGAAGTCCTACCATCCCTGCAACATTTGCATCACCGTTTATGTTTATTTCTAAAGTACACACACAATAAACCCTGTGATTTAGATCACTGTGGGAGTCAGTGGTACGTTAGTAGCAGAGCTGAAGAGGAGGCGCAGTAGATTGTTGGTACTTTTGTCAGAAGCTGACAGATGAGGAGACCCAAGATGCCTCTTTACTGGAAACTAGTTGCATTTTCATTTGGTTTGTTTAGATCCACACTGGCCATTTGCTAAGTGAACCATTTCAACATTGAACAGATTGTTAGACCTAACTGCTGCTCCCCAAGCTTAAATACCGTTACGGTGTTAAGTTTTGCTGTGCATGAATGGCTTGTGCAATGAGCTATTGCTGCAACTGATTAACATTGTCTGAACAACAGTCCAAAACCCAAAGATAATCAAGAGGAAGACCAGCTAATTTAACATTTCTATACGTTGAAACCAGTTAATTCTTGGCCTTTTTGCTTGAAAAACAAATTATTAAATTTTTTGCTGATTTGTTTGAATGTTTTCTGTTGATTGACATATCCTTTAATGGATTGTTGCAGCTCTAGCATGTTCTCTTCACTGTTCTCAAACTTTCAGTGTCTTCGCAAACAGCAAATGTAAAAAAAACAAAAAAAAAAACTGAATTATGAGTCTGTCCATGTACCCATAAATTTGCATTTTTTTGTTTCCTGCATTTGGCTTGGTTTACAGTCTCACTTCTAACAAAACACACTTCAATTAATTTAGAAGAGGATCAACATCCCTCTTTTCAGGCAGTCCGGCTGTAATGATGTTTAGTTCAAATTGTTCTTGCCCGCCTAAACAAGCTAAATTAAAATCTCTAGAGATTAATTCAAATGCTGCTAACATGCTTAGTGTGAACCTCAGCTTCCTTTAGTTCACATTTGCTCGCAAGAAGAAGAAGAAATTCTTTAGAGACAGGAAACGGTGAGCGCAGGGATGACTAGTAGGAGAGGATGTGAGACAGGTTCATGTGCAAATCAGCCAGATGATCCTCAAGGACTCCCAGTGAAAGTCAAAGGAACCAGCTTCTCCGCTAGAGGGATTTCCTCAGTCAGGTAGTCAAACAGCACAAATAAATGTAGCTGTCAATACAGCATGTTCCTCTGGAGTCTCTTGGGTCAATATTGTGGTGATTACATTGCAGTGATTGTTTGTAAACCACCCACTAAACGTCTGTCTTCCTCGACCAAGAGACAGTGACTGACTGACTTAAGCTCTTGTATAAAATGTCCTGTGTGTGAGTTGGTGCCTGTGGTGAGCAATCTGTGCAACTATATCCACATATGTGTTTGTGTGTGTGTATATTTTTCATGTGTAAGGGTTCAGTCTTGGGTGAATTTGTAAGATTTTTCTTTTCCTCCGTGTGTGTGTGTGTGTGTGTGTGTGTGTGTGTGTGTGTGTGTGTGTGTGTGTGTGTGTGTGTGTTTGTGTTTTGACCAAGTACCAGCTCAACCTCGTTGAAGTCCATAATTTAGCTCATGAGTCATTCTGACCGTTCAGCCTGCAGACGCTCCTCCTGCACAGCTTAGTCTCAGCTGCTGTTTGTGTTCCTTGTGGACATAATGCCTTAGTGGCTTTCTGGGGCAGACGAGGCAGACAGCAAAGCATTAATACATTCAGCCAAGTTAGAAAACGGGACAAAAAACTTACAGGAAACATATTAGTGAGCTCTAGGGAATAAAAAATGGGGTCCCAAATTTGAATGGGCTTACTTGACTTAACCCTGTGATGTCATATCTGTATTTCTGTCTTTCAACTATTGCATGTTGAGTTGGAGCATACTCCATGACCTTGTATTATAAAAAGCAGATGAAGGCAATTAATGAATGGATGATTGATAGTTAAATGTATCCATTTGTTTTTCTTTATAAGTGTATCAGGAGGATTAACAGAGGGTGCTACTTCATCCATCCCTAGGGAAAGCCTGGTTTGCTTGCCTTCCTCTGAGGAGGTTTAAAGCCCAGTATCTGTTAGACACAAGAAGGGATACGTCACTTCCTGGTAGTTCTTTCTCACTCATTTTGATTCACATGCTTACCAATGGCACCACTGCTCTCTGCATCAAACTGTTTCAGAGATAACTCCATGAATATGAGAGCAGCAGCTATTTAAATCCAACACAGTTAGTTATTGCCCACCTGATGATGTTAATAGATTCTCTTGTTGTTCCAGGAAGATTTTTTTTTATTGCTTCTGGTGCAGCCAGGCTGAGTTTCAGCCTTCTGTCTGCTTCTCACGCAGTGAGTCTGGGGCTCAGAAATGATCCAAGGCCCGAGATAAAAGTACATTTAATCATTTCAGTGTTTTGAAAACTGCAGGTATTTTTTTTTCTGATGCTGCCCGTAATTCTTTTGCCGTCTTCTGTTGCAAATATGTGAAATATTTAGACTGGATTTGACTCAAAGGCAGGTGTCTGTATTATTGTTCCATCAAGGTATGATACATTTCATTTTTTTGTATGAATATGAGAGTCAGTGTTTGGATTGATAATGAGAAGAACAATTAATGATTGTCTGCTGTGTAATTATTGTCTGCATGATTTGTTTGGATTTACCTGTAATGACAAAATTTGAAAAAATCTCTCCTAAATAACTTTTACCATTTCTGTTTTACTGTGATGAAAGGCTATTGCCATCAGACACACACACACACACTCACACATATACCTCAACACACACACTCTGGCCTCCTCTCCTCGTATCCTTATCTCTCTCTCAAATATGCTACTTGCTACATATCACTCCCTTGACTCGGCAGCTCCAGCTGCAGCTTATTTGTGTGTGCAGTGAACTGAGGATCCATTAGTGCCAGTGACTGAACCAGACCTGGGTCAAAATATTCACTTGGATTTCATTTCTCACCCTGGAACTGCTTGACATGCTCTCTATTTTTATTTTTTTTTCTCACACTGGAGACATGACAGTAAGGTGCAGCAGTTCTCCATACACTTTTAGTTTCAGTTATTATTATGTTCATAACACCGTTGCTGTGTTAGGTGGACAAGTGAACCGTGCCCCAGACCCTCAGAGGTCCCAAAGGCCCAGTGTTGTTTGTGAGAAAACTGTATAAGGGACATAAACTCAATTGTGGCTCTGTGACTATTTTTCCGATACACTAAACTCACCATCTGTAGATCTATACACAGTGTCAGGGATCCACATCAGACAAAACTGACAACTTTACAATTGAAATAAACAAGTCTTGCATGATTGATGAGTTTCTATCTTTATTGCTTGGTGAACACTATTCTTTATCTGCTGCAGTCTGTCTTTGCTCCGTTATCTGTGTAAAGCACTGCTTTCATTTATTCTCTCTCTCTCTCTCTCTCTTTTTTCCCCTGTTAATATTGATTACTTTGGTTGTTTGTTTTGCCGTGTGGTTTAATGGATCATGACATGTGATGTAGGAGAACATCTAAAGGAGACAAAACAAACACAAATGAGTGGTTGTAGATTTAATGTATGTACAAATTACACCCTAAACACAATTTGAATATGCCTGCGAGTGTGTGTACCACATGTTTTTAGTGATGCAATTTATTTCCATGTCATTGCTGTCATGTTTACAGGATGTTGATAACATGTCTTTTGAATCTATTTACATTCACATTTGAATAAAATGTGAAGCTTAGAGCCAAGGACTCAACTACTGTATGTATACAGTGTTTATATTTTGCATTGTGCACACACCTGAACACAATGACTCCCATTTTGAGTCTTCTCTGTCTATAACGGATTCACATGACTCTATAACTGACCTTAATGTCTACCACGACTCTCTGCGCTGCTTGAACAGGCTTTCCATCTTGTGAAATGTCCAGAAGTAATTCATGTTGTAACTAAGTTTGAGTCCTCTCTCTTCTGTCTGTCTCTTCCTCTCTTTAGGCTGGCGGGTTATGTGGAGGCCTTGGCGTATCGGCTGGGAATGCCGATTCCCGACTTGAGCCCAAAACAGGCTGACATGTGGCAGACCAGAGTCAGCTCTCATGCAGTCAGTATCATCACCTTTTGCTGTGTGTGTGTGTGTGTGTGTGTGTGTGTGTGTGTGTGTGTGTGTGTGTGTGTGTGTGTGTGTGTGTGTGTGTGTGTGTGTGTGTGTGTGGGAGAGACAAGAGCCTATCAGACTAATAAACACTCAACATAAACAGTCTTCAGTCAGAGTGAATGTTAATGAAGCTGTCCCCAATCAGCATTTGAGGGATTCAGTTTGTTGTGGATGGTAAACATCAAACCAGGTCAAGGGGTTTGTACGGCGACAACAGGAACACAAGCCTCCGTGATGTGCGCCTTCGATCACTCCTTCATTGTACGTTAAACCTGAATGATTGTTAATATGCTGTGACCGCTAAAGTGTGAAATGTAATTATCTGTAATTAGGTTGAGTGATTAGTCTAGCACTGAAAGGCTCTTTGCTGAGAGTGAATGAAAGGTCATGGCAATTGTCCTCGCATGTTGGGCAATGCCTGTTGTATTTTCTTGCTCAATCTTACAGTCCAGGTTCTGCATGAATAAAATGTGCAGTAAAATGATGATGCATCTTCCCTGTTTATTGATAAATTTAGACCAAACTTGTCTTGATACTTAAATATCAAAATATAATGAAATAAAAAAGGATTGTTTAAAAAGTCAAATGTACGAGGTTAATTTAGTGTTTATGTGTGGATTATTTAAAGATATCTTATCAGTAAAATTTCCTTACTTCCATTTACCTCTGTGCAGGGCAAAGCCATTGGCGTTGGCATCGGCTGTATCCTCGGCATGTTTCCTCTTTTTTTCTTCAAGGACGATGATGAAGAAAAGAAAAAGAAAAAAGGCCAGATGGAGGCAAAAGAGCAAACGCAACCCCCACCTGCTCCAACAGAGAGCAGCAAAAAGTGAAACTTTCATCTCGTCTGAGACAAATTCTATTTGGAGTCCATTAGAATACTTTAAACTGGGACTGATTGCGCTTGTCTGGTGGACTGGAGTGTGTGGAAATGTAATTGAACCCGTTACAATCTAATCATCGTCGGTTGGCCCAGTCACACTATCAAAGGTGTTCTGAAGAGGATTTTAGATATTATTTGATTGTAGACTTTGAACTTAAGCACAGAGACCTGACCGTCTCTTGAAGAGACAAGAAATGGTTGATTCATTGGACTGCTGCTACTCCAGCTATTGCACCGTAGCCTCACTTTGTCTTGTCTGACCAACACGAGCTGAAACTCATTTATCTAAAACACACTGCAGTGGCCTCTTTCTCTCCTCTGCTTCGAGTTTGTTGAATATATAAACGTCTCACTCTAGTCTGTTCGACTGAACAAAGAGGCAATCCAATGGCTTGATTCAGCAGTGTTAAACTAATTTCTAGTCAGTTTGTGAGGGTGGTGAACCGAGGAAAGATGGTCACTTTTGCATATTAGGATGCACCCTTCCACATCAAGTACGTTACCCTTCACTTTTACAAGCATGTCTGCCTTTTGATGATGTCAAAGTCTTAAAAAGTCCTGCCTGTCTCATTCACACTCGATGACAACCAGTCAGCTGATGTTAGTGAGAATGCAGGCTGTTAAATTTGTAACACCTGCTCACTGCTTCTTTAATTCTTTAGATTTTTGTTTTTTTTTGTTGGTGATTTCACTTAGAATCATATGCTGCGTGATGATCACCCAAAGCGGTATCATGCCCCCAATGTCTCCCATGTATGCTGAATGTAACCAGGTAGGCCCAGTTCAAGAAATTCTGACCTTTTAAAGAGCAGTCTGTTACTTTTTTCTGAAGAGTTGAGCGGGAAGGAGAGAATTACAGAGAGGCAAAGGGAGGAAGAGACAGGGAGATGCTGTGGCACGTAGATAATCAACACTGAACCACCTGAGACCTCTTTCCCAACGCACCTCTCCTGTGCAGGATGAGATAGCAGCAGGCCTCTGATGATTGTTACCTTTTGTTACCTATTGTGTCCATTCTGTAAAAAACCTGTTACATTTTTTAACACTGACGCTACATTTCTCTCCACTTGTATGCTATATTGTCTTTGCTCTACTGCCCTCTGCTGGCTGACATTCAGAGGAAATTGCAAGTTTCTTCCTGCGCAAATCATAAGTTATCAGCTTTTCCTGTTTAGTATTCAAGCCCCTCTTTATCACTATGATTATTGTTGTTGTTTTTATTTTTTTTAAATAAAGTAATCTGCAGCATCAGTCAGCCATGAAACATGAAGGCCAAGTCTATCCATCCATCTAGTCCATCCAAGTCCTAATTCAGCTCTCACTGATTTCCTCATTTGTCTTTTGAGGAGTTTTCTTTGTCACTTGCTCGGCAGAGGTCGCTAATCTCATCAGCAGGACTGAGGACTGTTTATGGCGTTGAATCTGTTTAGAAGTTGAAATGAAAGGAAAGAGCCACGTGTCACTGAATGGAATTTCCTCGCAGAAAATGTATTTATTTTTGTTATAATATACAGACTTGTACTAATGTGTGTTCTCACTGTATATTCTCTTTATCTCAAAGGACAGTAAAGAATAGAAAATATTTGTGAGCACAAAAAGACCTTTTCTTAGTATGTTTTCAACAGGAAGGAACTGATCGCTCTGTTACAGCCCATGACTAAACCTATGCTAAACATGCTCTGAAGACTTACCCTGTATACGATTGTTCTAACAGTAATACCAATGGAGATAATTGAACATATTGATGTAGTTAGGATTTTTGATCTGATTGCTTGATTTCCACCTTGCATGCACTGCTAATAAAACAAACCCTATTGAACATGTTTACTGTGTAAGAATCATAAAAAAAACGTAGTATGTTCTAAAAATGATACATTGGATCCAAATCACGAGAGGTGATTTAAAAGAAGTAACTTGATTAAATGTATTAACTGTAAATATGTATTTTATGGCTTTCTAAACAGTTATAAAGCTCTTGTTGAAAATAGGACGGTTAAAACCAGGTTTGTTTTTGTGTATCCGTGCAGAGGAGTTTGGAGATTTGGACAGTGTATGGAGCAGAGTATTGTGAGAGAACTCTGCTTGATGGGCAACATGTGATGACAGTTATTGGATCATTAAATTGCCTGTCTCAGTGCTTTAAGTCTGTCTTTTGTGCAATTTCAGTCATGGTAAAACAATATAATCTAGGGGTCAAAACACTGTAATCTGGGGGCTATTATCTTCACTTTGCACTTATTTGTGTTCCTGGGAGGAAAACGAAAAAGATTTACAGTTTATGAAAACTCAAGAGTCGATACATTATCTTGAATTGATGTAATTTCACTGTTTGAAAAAGGGGGGAATGTTAAATAGTTTTTCATGGGTTGCCTCCTTGGTGTGTGAAATACAGTAGCCAATGTTGTAGGTCTTGAGTTAAGGACCTTATGTATCCGCTGATATTTTTGTACATTGTAAGCTGGCTGCCTATATTAATTTTGTTGACACAAATGCAAGTGACACAATTTGAAGTTCTTTTGAAATCATGTCTGCTCTCTGTGTTTGCCTGGAGCTTTGGTTTCAGGAGATTTGGAAGCTTCACTAGTTGGAGATTGGGCAAGCAGGAGTCATTAGCTGGAGGCATTTCAGTCTACGTTATGTAGATGTTACTGCCCTACAGATGATGCTCTAACATGCTGTAGTATTTGGATACAATATTGTTCATCTTAGTTGACACAGTGTGTTGTGCATTTTTGACTGGTCTACAGTACACGCTTGTATGATCAGTCGATCCACTTTGGTCCAGACTTAAATATCTCAATAACTATTTTATACTTTATCTATTTAACTTCTATTTAGCTGGGATACTCCCATTGAGAATGTAAATCTCTTTTTTGGCCAGGGGGTCCTGGCCAATTAAAAGATAGATTGCCTTTCAATTCTGCGCAGTCATTCATGGTCTCCAGAGGATGAAGCCCACCGACTTTGGTGATCTCCACCTTTCCTCTGGTGTGGTGTGAGCTGCATCTGTAGTGGCCAAGATTAACTTTGCTGCAATGACATGAAATCTGCATGAGATGGGTGAAGAACCTGATTTATTCCTGCGCTTTCATCTGTATGGATGACTTTGTTTTGTGACATAGTTCATGGTGCTATTTTAAAAAATATACATTCAGGATGTGTTCTGTACATAATAAGAAGAAAGAAATGAATTAATTATTTAGGATAAATACAATATAGGATGGAAATGGAGTACAGAATAGGAGTTTGTTTTGGTGCGATGTTTTTGTTTTATTTATCACCTGGCTGCAAACATCTGGCCTGGTGTAGACTTTCCCAGTGCATTCTACATTATCACATAATACATTTTAGTTTATGGCACATGCAATTTATCCTTTTAAAATGGATTTGTTTGTTTATCTGTTTATGTGTAAGCTTGATTCATAGTCAAACCAGTTGATCTTTTAACTCAAATAAATGCTTGAACAACAACTTATTATACAGACTGAGGCAGGTGAGATCTGTATTGAATACTGCGCCACATTGGATACATTGGTTTTGAACCAAACTGATTTGAGATGTGCTTGCTTCCGGTGATTGCAAAATGTCTAATTATGTGTGCACAGGTTGAAGATTGAAGTTATCTCACCTGAGCAGGTGCATCAGGAGAGCCAATCAAGCACAGTATGTAACCCCCCCCCCTTCACACACACACACACACACACACACACACACACACACACACACACACACACTTTGGGAGGAAGTCTAATCAGGCAGATAAAGTGAAAAGACCTGTGGGGATGCACTGTGGGTGAGCTGCCAGTATCATAAATTAGGTTTTAATTTATTTCACCCAAAGTTCTCAGAGTTTTGTCTTTCTAAATTTGCTTCTTTTTTTATTAACCAAATAATAAAATTTGGTTTCTCAAAAGAGAAAAAAATAACATTGGCTGCTGACATTAGTTCACTGGAAGAAGATAAAATGCTGGCTCAAGCTTTTTTTTGTAGCTACCTGTATCATAATCCAATCATCCAGTCATTTATTATTTTCTACAGGTCGTTTAAATGTTTTGATGAGTTGATGAGTAGTAAATGCAAACTGTATAGGCAGCTTATCACACGGAGCAAAAACATAAGTAAAGTTGGTCATTTTAGTTTCAAACAAGAGACAAATACATTGCCTTTCATTATTGCATCAAGCAGGGATTGTGATACTATTTATTTGATAAAGAGTTTGAATCTAATGAATGAGCTTTTGCTTTCTGCAAAACAAGATAAACTGTATTTTAGGCAGTAGACTTACTGAAGCTGTGTGTACAAAAAAAAGTACATTTCCTTTAAGTTCACTGAGATATGTCACAATGTTGAAAGTTTATATATATATATATATATATATATATATGAAATATTTAATCTACTTCACTTAGTCCCCCCAGGAGATCACCTGTGTACTGAATTGGGAATTGGTTATGTAGGAACTATTCTGAGGGCCATATTACCACCTGTATTGTTTTTTTATTTTATTGTATGCATAGATAGAGGGGAACAGACAGGTGACACAAGAGACAGAGAGGCAGCTGCTTTAAGAGCATCAAGCAGCATGGGACAGCCGTCGCATAGAGAAGGTTTGATATGTGATATGATTTGAGGCTGTAACTGAGAGGGAGAGTAGTTAGATAGAAACAGATAGAAACAGATGGGACTCACTGAAGTTATTAAATAAAGGTTTTGCTTGTCCCCAAAATGACACGTTTGTCTTCATAATGGTTTAGAATTCCCCATTATCATTATTGTATACAAACTCATTCAATTTGAACTTTGACAAGTAAAAATGTGTTTCACTGAAGCTTTATTTGTTATTCAAATCTTTTTATACCTTTCACTCTTTCCTCTATACAAATAATACCAAAATGGAGCAACACACCCTCTCACAGTCAGTATATTTCATGAATACATCTGCAAAAGAACGTACAAAAAATATCTTTATAATCAGTATTAAGTCATTGAAATAGCTGCTCATTTTGACAACAGCTAGTTTTCACAAAAAAATATTTTATGTTTTAGCAAAGCCATACTTGGGAAGAGTTTTTAGACTACTCAGCACACACACCTCTTGAGGCGTTTAGGTGCAGTCAGCCTTTGACAGTGGCCGTCATGGGGACAAACTTTATTACCGTCAGCATTGAGTTGCTGTTTTTCCAAATCTAAATGATTATAACTGTAGGCTTCTTGTAAAGTCTACAGGTCCCCATAGCAGTCATTACTGACACTTAATTAACTCAGAGAGGTACTAATGTGCAGCTAAACATTAAAATAATCAACAACAAAAAATATTGCCATCTTTATTACAAAATGATGAGATATGAATGGTTTGATTGGAAAGAGATTTGTTCTAATTAGCCAGTTAACAATAGTTGAATTTGGAAGTTCTCCCTCTTCTTGTTTCCTTTAAAATCTTGAACAATCTGATATTTATTTAATAATTGTGATTCTTATATGTAATCTCTGTCCTGATATAAACGTCTGGTCTTTGATATTTATTTTTCTTTAATAAACACGCTCTACTCTGAGGCTTTAATATTAAGGGTTGAGTCAATATGTAAACTGAGCCAAAACAGACAAATCCAAAATACACATTTTTCCTGTGGTCGAAAGGTTAAGACTAAATTTCAAAGCAGCTAATAAAGATTGTGTCTCCAACATGATTCAACAGATGAACGTGCTGTTAACATGCTATACTCAAAGAAATAAAAAGCATTTTCTTTAGGCTAATCTTATAATGACATAAAACGGACAGCTTGGCATTTCAAGGGAAATGCCATTTTTTTCTTCCAAAATAATATTCTTGCATTGCAAATTGTTAGCATCGTTAGCACAACTTATTAGAACCAACCAATAAATGTAGCTAAAAGCTAACATGCTAGCCTACAGCAGGTAGCAACATTAATAACAAGCCATTGTGACACTTTTACAATTCCCAATGCTCCCAAATCTCTCATAACTTCTTGATAACAGAAAATAACAGAATTTAAAAAAGTGAATGTACCTTTTATTTTTTACCATGCTGAGCTCATCTCTAATCATAAGCATCACCTTCATGATCCATCAACTTTGTGCTAAAAGTAAAAGATAGTGAAGGGAAGAAATTGTGAATTGTGTTGAGAAATTGTAATATCAGTGGGAGAAAAAAAGTGCTTTCAGAGTTTTATGAAGTTGCATTGGGAGATGCTGCAGCATGGCAGTCAGTCCAAATTGGCTTACCTTCATTGCGTAATTCAGCAGAGTTCAGACGGAACGAACCACCAGCAGATGTCTCTGTTAAATCAACTTGCAGCTGCTGATAGGCTCTGGTAAATCTAGAGTCTCCAAATGTGGTCTTTCTCACAAAGAACCACAGAACGGAAAAAGCGCCGTGCTCCTACTGAGAAGAAATACATTTGATTTTTAAATTCCTATTTTTGATCACATTTTCCAGAGTGTGACTCCCAAAAAAAAAAAAGTATTTCCTCTGTTTCACCACAGCTTTTGGTTCAGATACTCTACATCATGACACCAGGTAACCAGCACCTTTCACATGGTAAAGTACTAACACATTAAAAACTATGTCACTATTAAATTCCCTGCTGCTTCAGCACAAAAGAGATCTCTGAGGGAAAGTGGACAGAGGACGCTCATTAAATCATTGAAAATCCTATGCTTTTGCTTTCAACTGTTAAGCTTTTCCTTTTATATTAAAAATGGTATCCCTTAAAGCCCAGGATTATCCATAGAAACTATAACGTGTTGACTTGTTCTACAGAATGGTTCTGGTCTCCTCACCTAGAGGAGCTGACAGCCTGCCTTAAAACTCTGCATTAGTAGCTCTTTCACCGGACAGTTTGAGAGCCGCATGGTCCAATTGGTATTTCAAGTGCTGTTCCACTCAGTCAGTAGAAACTAACAGTAGGAGAAGCACCAACACAGTCCACAGTTTTTTATGACAGGGTCCACACACACACACACACACACACTCACACAGGGTCAGTGACAGAGGTTAGTGGGACGACACACAAAGTAAAACACACACACACACATATGAACCAGGGCTCTCTCTCCTCTTGGTATGCTCTTTTGTTGCGGCCACACAAGAGCAGCCTTTGTATGTAGAGTGTGACCAAGTACGAGCGTGTCTAAGAGAGAGTATGAGCATATTTGTGTCCCAGTGTCTGTCTGTGTGTGTCCTGGTATTCGTGCCCTGTATATGAGCTGCTCTCCCACTGTGCTGGCTTGGATCCCACCAATTGGCAGGACAGCGCAGATAGAGGACGAGAAATAAAGTGAGCCTCCTTTCTCTCTTCACACTGTTGCATTGTTGTTGGAGCAGGCAGGCTGGCGTTGTGATGGGCCTGTAGGGAGAGAAAGTGGACGAGTGGGGGCAGGTGGAGGCCAACGTCCTGGCGGTGGTACCGCAGATGTTCCCTCAGCTAATGTTTGTCTTGCCAGTTTGCATACTGTGCTCATGTTTGTGCCTGTTGTCTTAGAATTAGAATCAGGTTCTGATCTTGTTAAATCTCACACTATGGCAGAAAAGCTCTCCTCATGTAC
Organism: Cebidichthys violaceus; assembly: GCF_023349555.1. Lineage (NCBI taxonomy): Eukaryota > Metazoa > Chordata > Actinopteri > Perciformes > Stichaeidae > Cebidichthys > Cebidichthys violaceus. The sequence goes on from NW_027176927.1 coordinate 11,384,409, forward strand.
ATCCAGTGCCATAGGATCTGTATCTGTATTGTCTCAAAAAATAAATAATGTGTTCCCGTGTTTAATTGGCTGAATGCCCTTCAGGGATATTCACTTGTCTTTGAGAGAACACTCTCGATTGAGAGCCTGGTAAAAGAGCGTGAAGAGGGGATTTTACTCAATCTACTTTGTCATTGTTGTTGGAGTGAACAGGCTGGCACTGTGCTGAGCACGGAGGCGAGAAGGAGGAGGAGGAAAGCGTTTTGGTGGTGGCAGAGGGTTCACTGGGTTTGTGTTTCCAATGCAGGGCGATCGCAGCCAGAATGCTGATGATGTGAACGTGGAAGTACATAGACCTAAAAAAGAAAAAAACAAGAATAAATTTTGTCATTAACGTACTGTCAGGGGAAATGTTCATCAGTAGGAAAAAGTGGCATGACAAAATAAAGCAGGCTACAAAAAATCATGTTAGAAAACAAAAAAATAAGATTTTTTTTTTGGAAATGTAAAAAACAAAGAAGTTGTGGTGTTTGGTGAATTTTGATGGTCATTTTCCCCAATTTTCTGACATTCAGATTTATCTATCGAGAAAATATTTGACAAATTGACAAAGAAATTATTTTATTTTATTTGCATCCCTAATTTACATGCCCTTCCTCTTGAACTCTGCGGTGGAAGAAATTGTAAGCGTGACAATTTTGTAGTTTGGTGGATCCTCAGAAAAATGTCCTTAAAAACTCTACAAACAAATTTGAGGCAATACACCTGTACACTCACATGTTTAACGCTGTTGGTCAAAGACATAATAGTAAGAAAAGTTGCAGTTTTGTATACATTCTACAATTGGGCGTCTGCATATATAAACACGCTCTTTACATGCTTACTGGACAACATGATGGCGAGAAGATGACGTAATTGGCGTTTAACGCACATTATACAAATGCGGCAAGCATGAATTGGGCTTAAGAGGAGAAGTAGTATTAGAAAGTATAACATACCTGTAATAAACCAAAGTGGGCTCTACTGCAAGAAGAAGGAAAGGCATAACAGTGTAGCAGATGGCCAGCTGAGTGGCTGCCCAAGTTAAGATGTCATAACCCAGCTTCAAGCCTCTGAAGCCCAGAAAGTAGTGGCGGACAGACTTCCGTACCTGGTGGAGAGACACCGATGAACAGAGAGGGGGATATAGCTATTTTCACACCAGTGATAGGATCGGTGTATTTAAGCTACGCAGTTAATGGAAGTGAACTAACCAAATTAAGTTACATGACAAGAATGTATTACTACCCAGAACTTTACGATCTTCTCTCTTACGACTTGCTCCACCGTCTTAGGACGTCACAATATCCAATTGAACGATCAGTCAATAGTTTTTATGAAATTGAATAAAGCTATCAGAATTATTACATTTTCTTTTAGTGGTACACTGCAGTACTCATTTGAATTTCCAGTGGCGGTGGAGTACTCACAGCTCGTGCTGCCATAGTGATGGGGATGGCGGTGATGAAGGTGAAATAGTACCCCGGGTAAACACCATGCCACAGGGCAGACAGGATAAAGGTCAACGCCAACCTGTGCTTTGGGGCTCGGTCATAACACACCCTAAGGAGATGAGAGGAATCAAACATATTCAGAAAACTTTGTGAAACGGAAAGCTGAGTAAATGTTTTCTGACTGCATGCGTGAGTATTGAAGCATTTGCAGCACTTACGTTTTGAGCCAAATTCCTGTTCGAATATTCCAGTTGTCTATGAATGTCTTGAAGCTGGTCGCGGTCTGAAAAAAAATCAATAAATAACAATAACCGCTTAATCGTAACTCACTGTAAGTCATTGCCGACTTTGACCAACATGTCCGTGCATGGAACTTCACACAGTATAGAGATGTTCTGTATTTTAAAAAACTATGAAACATTGAGGATACCTCAATCTCTAAGATGTTGAGGTTGCAGATGAGGTCCCAAGAAGGCTTTCCATTTTCATCCAACCCCAAGAAACCATAACCTGCAGCGTTGTTGACTGCATCAGCTGACAGGACAGAAAAAATAAAATCACATGACTTCCATGGCAATAACGATATAGCTCAAGTTCTCATCATATTCCCTCCTGACAACTGGCCAACTTCAACTGAGACACACGCACACACACACACACACACACACACACACACACACACACACATATATACTGCTCACCTAGTGTCCAGGCGAAGTAGAATTTGGGCCTTGCTGCTTGTATAGAGAAGAAGGCGTAGGTGAGCCTTGTGAGGAAAGGGGCTTGGCTGACAAAATCAGGGTCGACATTGTACGTTATCGGCAAAGACCGAGTCACAGTGAGGAACAACAGCATACATCCGCTGCAGACCAGCAATTTTCGACAGACAGCGTTCTGCAGAGAAAACAGATAACTGCTGAGCAGCGATGGAAACACAGATTACGAATGGACAGGATGACCACTGATTAATTAAGTCACACCAAAATCAGAAACAATGACAGCAGTAGAATCAGACACCCGATGCGACTGGAAAAGTCTCAGTGAATATAAAAATGAAAGTAAGAGAAGACTGTGATCGAGATTAGACAGATTTTACTACAGTCCCAGGTTATGCTGTGTCATTAAGTAAAATCATAAGAGGAAGCAACTAGGTATTCATTCATGACTTTACCAGAGGTGATGGGTCCGGTATCTTATCATAGCCGTTCTGACCATTACACGTCCCAAAGTGCTGCCTAAGCCTCTTGCTGATGTGTCGGCCCTCTATGAAGTCTATGTATTCTTTATAGTTACTGCATGGTCCCACGAAGACACTCAGGAAGTTCAGATTGTAACTCAGGTACTCGATAAGAGAAGGCCTCACACTGCAGAAAGAAGAGTAGGGTGAATAATTTAAAACAAAACAGAGAACCCCTTCATTTTCAGTATGACGGAACAATGATCACTTTGTGTGAAATGCAACGGTGTTATTGCTATTTTGTCATCCAAGTTGGGTGGAAACATGAGAAAAGGATGCCATTCATTTGAAGCTCTGTAAACCTGTATTGTTGGTTGGATAGGTGAAACGTAACATACAAGTAAACATTCTGTGAATGACAAAAAGTGACTTTTTAAAACATCACATGAGACAATCCAAATCTTATTAATCCGTTTATGATATGGTTCCTTTAGTTCACAGATTACAGCACTTCCGCAGCATTTTAAGAGACTAGGGTTGAACCAGGAAATCATAAAGAAATCTAATTATTGCTTAAATTAAAAGTGTTGACCACCTGAGCTATTGTCTACATCACAGGTTATCCATGCATCAAAGTTTGTATCTAATGATAACAGCACAAGCAGAATTGAAAAGTAAAAGCAGAATCAATAAATGTTATATAAATGTGATATCCAAACCTACAGGGAGCACAGTGAAGTAAGCAAACAAACAACTGAATTTAGAGCTGCATAGTTATCACACAAGAGCAACACTATGTGTAATTAAAATACATTTTTAAATTGTATTTCATTTTTTGTAGAGATTCCTTCTAAGAGGGCATGCGTAGTTTATCATCGATTCACATGCATAGCAATTTCATATTTTCCATGCAAAATGATGCCTCTTTTCTAAGTTCCCAGCATGCTTTTTACATGAACAAGCTATTCACCATGATTGCATCTCCTTGTCATTGTCCTTCGTGGCTAAAGGAAAAGAAACAGTTATTTATTCTTTAAATACGGTTTTAATCCAGATGCAACCTTTTGTGTATACATACTTTAACAGGGACATTGAGTCCAGATCCACATCAACCCAACATTGTAAACCATGTGCACCCCAAAGGTCAGATATAAAAGAAAATCAGCTAAATTCAGTTGGGGGAAAGAAGATTAGCATTATTCACAGGACACAGCGCTCCGACTTGTGTCCAAAAAGCCTATCCCCTGATGTTTCACACTGCAACATAGAATTACTGTATAAAAAAGATTAAAGACGTGAGTAATTAGCACAGTAAAAACTTACTTAACAGCCAGAGGCCTCTGCTCAGTGGTCAGTTGTTCGGATTTCTTACACATACCTGAAAAACAACGAATGATGTCATCATCAACTTGTCTGGAAACGTTCGTTTTGACACTTTTTTTTTATCAAATAATAAAATGAATGATGGATGAATTCCATTTAGCTGCTTCAGTTTCATGGTCCTGCTATTGTGCATGCAGGTTCACTGTCACACTGTCATCATGGTTCACATTGCAAGTGAATAGAAGAGAGCCGTTGTTATTGTTAATGCAACACATGTGCTTGTCCTACAGCTCCTCCCCTGCCTTACCGTCATGGAGCTGGAAAGCCAGTGTGGTTATCTTCTGGGTTACTATCATCAGAGGCCTGTGCAGAAACAGAATGAATGGTAACTAATGTTATACACTGACTTTGTGGAGATTCTGAGGTGAAAACAAATAAATATATCCACTAAACCATACAGTCAACCCGTTTTAAAATGTTTTAAAAGTCAGAAGTAGCATGTTTGGTCATTTTTTAAATGACTGACTTGAAACAAAGCAAATGCCTTCCGAGCATCTGGCTGAGGCCACAGAATGTATTTACGCCTGTGAATCACTTCATTGTTTCCACCAGTGTCAAGTCAGGTCACGTATCAATTCATTCAAATCAGTCGGCCTACAGCCTGACAGAGATAGTGTCAAGTTCACAGTGATCCAAAGAAATGGATGTGTTCTAAAGTTGCTTACACAACTAGAATAATGCTAGTCAGAAGATTTCATCCATCTTTAGGTTTTTACACATATTTGCAATGCGATAAACACTCAATAATCGTTATAATTTGCTTGCACTTTTAAGATTGATTCTTCAGACACTGTCATCTAGAACAACATTACAAGATACAGCACAACAATGTTAACAAGGACTCGAGGACTTATATTATGTGAACAATAACTCGTGGTAGGGCTACGTTTCCTTTATGTAGCTTGAATTTTGGTTTCAGGAAGTTAGCCACTTAGGGATACCAAATAGTGCTGGAAGTGATGCAATGGTGTAGGGCATTACGGTTCTGTACAGTAGGTCTGAAAAGACTAGTTCCACACCCCCACTCCTGGTTTCATTCACAGATAGAGACCTCTCTGTCCCAAGAATGTGAGTGTGTGTGTGCACAAAGGCACACTTAAACTACCTCTCTCTCACACACACACACACACACACACACACACACACACACACACACACACACACACACACACTGGTTCCTGTGTGTGAGTCGGCTGCATTGTGTGGACAGCATGGAAAACCGAGGCAGAGAGGGACCGAGCGGCTGGCAGTGCCAGCTAGTTGGCTTTAGAGAAACATTTTCAGGGTGCCAGCCAGTATGTGCAGCTCTCCACCACTGCAGCCTGACCGACTCTGTTTTTCCACATAGACTCTAAAGTTGGCAACGTGCACAAGATTTTTTTCGACCCGGTTCAATTTCAGTTCTGCTGCCTTGTACAAATTCAGAAAGAAACTGCTTATGGAAATACTCGATGACAAATGGGAGAATAGCAACCAGAGTTTAGAGACATTGGCATCTTCCAACAGAGAAAGCAGCACAAATACATCACATAATGAGGACAACAGTGGAAAACAGCAAGTTAAATGAATGGTGTTGCGATAGCAAAAACAATAAACCCACTGAGTCACAGAACCTTCAATTTTGAAGTATTTGCTTTGGCACTGGATTATTACACTCAATCCTGTGTAAGTAGCTGCACATATGGACACCATCTGTGATTCACAACCATTCATCTTTCCAATGTGAAAGCTTAAAGAAGCTGGATCTCAAATTCAATATATGAGCCCAACCGAGGCTGACTCACATGCCTGGCTGATCCTTGCCAAAGTCACGCAGAGTTTAAGTTAGGCTGCCGGCAAATTCATCCACACCAGAACCGGTCAGCAAATTCAACACTCAGCTTTTAAAGAACAACCGCACTCATAAAACTATATTACTTCATCTGTGAACCCTTCCAGTAAAATGACAGGGACCATCTCAGTATCAGTATCATGACAAAACACATGTATTTGCAGCTCCGTGTTGAATTAATAATTTTTTTGTGAAACCTGGGAGGCCTCTTCATCACAGCAAACACATGCCATCATTGTGAAAGTAGCAATGGTTGCAGTTAATACATGTGGGCAGAGTTTCAATTTCAAAATGGTCATTTTTGATGATGCAATCTTTCATTTACTAAAAATAATGAGCAGCGACAGAGGAGTCCCCGCCCATCTTCTGTCACAGGAAATCCCCTGTCCTGCTTTGCTAAGTTCTCCTTTTAGCACTTCTTTATGATTGTCATAGAGTCCAAATGCAATGTTGAAATGAAAGAAACCCTTCACATACAGAGAAACACACTAAAGAGTTACCTGCCCACTGCTTTAGAAGCAGCCTTGTTTCTAAAACAACAAAGTCACAGTTGCCAGGAGGCACCTTAACTCCACCTGGCCCAAAAATGTCAACTGTGAACGGTGAACAATCCACACTGCTGCTTTTTAATCAGTGTTTATTTACACAAGGCTGCGGCACTGGCGAATGTACAATGTGCAAGCAGGTACAACACGGTTCGGAAAACATTAACTGATAACACGAGAGCTGAAGTGAAGAAAAGAGGCGGGGCAACCGAGAGATTAGGCTTTTCCTCACCCAGAGAAGTCTGTGGACAGAACTCCATAGTTATAGATGAAGGCTCTGCTCACTTGGCACGCTGTCAAGTAGCCCATAGCCGTCACCAAGGAATACCTGTGTGTGGAGGAATGAGCAAAACTAAATCAGACAAAGGACAATTAGGATGTTCTGGTGACATATGCAATACGTGTAAATATTACAAAGCAGGGCTGCCACCTCTTGGTTGATTACTAATCAGTTAATGTGTTGGTTAAGTTCTTACTTGTTATTCGTTTTCCTTAAATATTTCTTCATCAGAACATAACTTACTTGTCATTTGCTGTGGCTGCAAACCTTGTTGGTTTGCACTTCCAAATTAGAAATGGGTCAGAATGAATAATTTATTTATTAAAAGTGAAATTGGTGACTTTAAAATGTGTAAGTGACAAATGTTTTTGTATATTGAATCTGTATCTGTACTGATAAATGTTTAACATCAGGACCACCAAAACAAATGTATTGACAAATAGTCCCAAATATTGACATAAAATACCAGGATTATTACTGTTTTTTGTGGGCGTGCACTAACGTGTCTTGAGTTTGCCTTCCTTTCCCCCTGTGCCGGTGATGAAGAGGTGTGTATTGTGGTATGCTTGTTTAACAAGCAGTTAGGAGACAGATGTGTTTTGCTTCGAGATGTAGAACAATACCGGTTTTATCATCCTGTCCCTGTAATTAATGCCTTTATATGTGAATACTAGGGCCACCTAACCAAATCTATTTTCATGTTGCTCTATTCATAAATATTTTTTTTAAAACTACCAGGATACACTTTAGCTAAGTTGTTTTAAGCCAACACACACACAGCTGAAAATTAGGAAACATATACATACACTCACAGAGCTACACAAATATAATATGAACATGGCTGCAAAGAGAGAAATATGCATTTAAAGACACACACACACACACACACACACACACACACACACACACACACAGTCCGGATGTCTCCATACAGGCTTGTTCAGCTGGCATGTCTGGGTGCCTTTTATCTGACGTGTTTTACATTAGTTTCTCTCAACAACATTCTTTTTGGTCAGGTCACATTGTATCAGGAAGATAATAGGGCGGGATGCAATGCCGCCTGTGTTGGAATGTGTGGGAGGGAGAAAATTACAAAAGTAAATCTAATGTCAAAAACTGCCTCACTACAACATATCAATTATCAGTACAATAACCATTATCGAGACGAAGCAATCTGCCTACTCCACCAACACACTCCTATGACGTAAATAGTCTCCAGGCTGATCTTGTCTGACAAGTTTTCCTTGAAGACAACAACAAGTAGAATTGCAACTTAGAAATGAGGTGTAGCCGTCCTGTCATCCACCTGTCAGCATGATGACAGACAGGCAGGTCAGTTGGGTCTAGAGGAAAACAACTTTTTTACATCAGAACAGATTTATGTTTGTCCATAACCAAACCAACCAGGCAACCTAACGGTTTGACTTAATTACACCTATTTGATATGTTTACGTGTCACAAATTCCACCACATTTCATGATACATTTTATAATCCAACATTTTGTCTCCTTAACTTAACTTTATGCAGGATGTTTGTGTGAATTTCCCTTATAGAGTGTAAAGACCAACACTAACCTGTGTACATTGTTGATGTCAGCTTTGATGATGATCAAGTAGCTTGCAAGCACCACTGTCAGGATGTGAGCTGAGTACCTGCAGACAAGGACAAACACAACTGTGCATCATTGCTATTATTTGAATAATACAGCGGTGTTTGTTAAAAATGTATGTGGGCAGTGTGTCAGTGCAGCCTACACGTTTCACCTGAAACTTCTTACTCATGATCAAACACAAACGTTTCTAATATATTGGTAATCAAGGCGTGTTACTGACTCAGTGAAGAGAAAATGACGATGCGCAGCATTGTATGAGAGAAATTGTATGAAGTACTGTGTGAGCTGATCTCTGACAGTATCGCACAGTACCATCCAAAGCAGAAGATGAGAAAGACGATGCCAAGGAGAGCGGCCACAGCGTGCCGGACCAGGGGATTGGCATGGCTAGGACTGAGGTAGAGACGGAACCAGAAGGCAGCAGCCAGGGCAAACAGCTGGCACGCCAAAAAGTTCACCTGTGTGGGAGAGATGGAGAGGAGTGTTTACACATGCTAAAAAAATATTCAACACAATATCTGATTTGTATCACCTACCTGATCGAGAGGAAAGCCCAGGTATTCACTGACAGGCAGCAGCCACTTGGATCCAGTGGTTTTAACGTCAAACGCAGTTTCCACCCGTTCGCCCATCCTACGTAGTTTCCTGTTGACTTTTTCCTTGTTTTATTATTAAACTAACAACTTACTGTTTTCTGTGACAGCGACACATTGTTTGCCCGAAATACTCGTGACAAGTCCAGGCAGTATACGGAATGACAGAACAGGCATGGCTCTCTCTCTCCTCTGCGCTCCTCAGACTCAGGACCAGTCAAGTCAGGCGACGACATAAAGAAAATACATAGCATTTCCGGTTACTGTTTTCAAAATAAAAGACGAAGGCGCTAAATTAGATCTTATAGTATTGCACTAAAGAGATAGTCAGTTGTGATTGTGTGCTGTATGTAAGGAGAAACATGTTCTGCGTACTTTTTTTGCCCACAATATACTCACAGACCTTCCACCGTGTTTTAGTTTGCCCTGCAATCATTCTCACACACATTTAGATTTTGGGTACATATACCTTGCTTTCAAAAGTGGCGGTGTATCTTGTGCTTGTATGTGAAAAACAAATAAAGTGCACCAAGAGTAAAGATAATTGTTAAGGAGAAACTTGCGAGTGTGTAGAACGTTTAACTGGGACAGATACAACAAATACAAATAATAAAATAAAAACATATGAAAGCCATTTCATGTTACTTCCGGTATTATTTGGGCTCTCTTTCAAACTTGGCGGAAAATCAATTCAATGCTCTTTCCTCAGAGACCGTGTGACTTGCAGGGCTGAGAGACATATGGGAATCGATATTTGTTCATTATTTGCGGTTATTTCTCCTTGTCACAATTAAGGCCCAAATATCAGATTTTGTCTGGAAAACACTTTTTGGAGTCCAAGGATGATATTTAAAGTGATCATTGGCTAAGAATTCAGCTTAGAATGTTAGACTTTCCTAATATTAAACAATGAATGTGCTATTTAATAGATTCCTGTGAGTGTCCACTCTTGTACCACTCAGTGGTGAGAACGTGTTGGGTGAGGTCAGGATCAGCTACACAATGACAGTCTGAAGTATCTTTTGCTAGGAAAGTCTTTGAGGTTGAAGGTCCATGTTGGAGCTACAGCATTCTCAAGCTGAAGGGATGTCTCTTCAATCTGTATGTCATAATACCAACAGAAATAATCTTAATCTATTTACAGGGTATACAGTACTTTCTGACCTATTGATCATGTGGGTTACTATGATGTGCAATATGCCAAGTGGTATTACTAGCAAATTTACTGAAGTATCAAAAGTAAAGTAAATTGTTATGCATAATGTCTCCTTCACTTCCAGTTTGTATAGCCTGTTTTATTATTATTATTATTAACCTATTATTATGCATGTATGTGTACACAGCATTTTAATGTTGTGGTTATTATTTTAAGCAATACTGTTGCCTAGTTAATGTATAAAAACATATTATTTTTTAAGCTTATACATTAGGAAATATATCAGAATTGTACTTGCAGTTGAACTCGATGATTTTTGTTTAGATAAATCAATTAAGTCACCTTTGTATTGCAGAAGGAGGAAACAATGGTGATTAAACATATGGCCCACTGATAAAAGTATTGCAAGTTTTTATATATTTTTAGTTTTACGAACTGGTTGTCTGTAATGGCAATTCTGGACAAGATACTATATTGCTGTTTTTCTACATTGATTTCACAGGATTGGATTTTATGTAGTGATATATTATGTCACTTGTAAGCTAACTTGGGAAAGCTTTCAAATTTGTGGAGGTGTGGAAAGACAATGTCATATCTAAGCAAAGTTATTATGATTTTTGGCAAATATTCAGCTTTTGGTGGATGAAAATGCAGATGCTTATGTATTTTGCCACTGTGGGTCTGCTCTTGCAATGTCAAACATATATTTGATTTAAAATGGCTAAGCTGCCCTTCTGGTGAGTTCATTTCTAGCATTATGCTCACGCACAGCACAGGTAAGATTTGCCTTGATTCATCAATCAAATGTTTCAAAAAAACATGCTTTGCAAGAAAGTACACAGGCCCTACAGTGTCCCAGAGGAGCTGTGCAAAAAACATGACACATAAATACTATATTAACATTCAAATTAAACCATATTTTAAAAAGGAACATAGGGGAAGATGCATTATGTATTTTTAAAGTTGTTAGTGTCACTCCATTTTTCACTCAACTGGTTTTACCAACTGATCTGCAATCACAGCAACCTTTTATATAGAAGGAGGTCAGCATTCAATGCCCAAAGATCATTTTGTCATTGTGATATACAAGAGCTCAGACCTTAGAAAGGGGGCCGAACGTAAATGCAAGGGCTGGACATTTCTCTCCAGTAATCAGCCACTTGCGCCGCTTAGCGTCCTGTCAGGCAACGCGCAAGCCGCGTCAGATGACGCGGCCTGTTTACAACTGCCAATGAACACGTGGCGCAGCGAATCGTGATCTGTCATTGGCAAATATTGCTGGAAATAAGGGCGGGGACTGTTCTCCGGAAGACCAATAGCGCCAAGTATGTAGATTCTGTTTGAAAATTTCCCGGGAAATCTGAGTTTCGCGGGAGGGCTCTTGAGCGCGTAAACCGTATCCCTTCATTCATCAGGCCGTTTCCTGAAGCCATTTCTAGACGGGGGAAACGAGAGTTGCGCTACTTTTTAATCCGTTGCATCTGCCTAAATGCACTTTCTTAAGGAAAAATACTTTACAAAAGTCGATGCATCAGACTGTCATCTTTACTTCGGTCTGATTATTTTTGTGACTATTGCGGCGGATTAGCAGACATACGGGCTTGAAAGTACAGAGACAAGAAAGGGGTTACCCCGAATACGCAAGATGAGAAGAGGGATCTCCTCGGCTCCGGACAAAGTGATTTTAGCGGGGGTTGGGGGCTCTCCTCTGGACAATAATATCATTTTAACAACTCTCACGGATCGTTTAAACGCCGGTCAATCCAACGCAACGTATATCCAAATAATAACCACCCCACCGCCTTGCAACGTTACACAGACATCAAATGTGTGTTTATCTGAACCTCAGATAAACAACATTTACACAACTCCACAACAAGCTGCAGCAAACGGAGCCGGACAACGACCCACTCTGGGGAGACCGCCGGTAATAATCTACACAGCTCGTTTCAATATGTTTGGCTTGCTACAACTAGCCACAGACCCGACTAAATGTTAGCTTGCTAGGCTAGCCGAGCTTGTTGTTCGGGCAGCTAACGCTAGCTGCTTAGCCAGGGCATTCCCTCAACCTAGCGAGGTGGCTAACTAACTACCTAGCTAAGCTAAGTTACTCAAGTGGGTTGGTTGGGTGGTATGCTGACTGTGAGGAGGCACACGTCGAGTTTAAGTTAGTTTTGCTTTTACAGAAACGTAGACATGTCATCTAATAGCGTGCTATGCTAACTTCGTGGTGGTTTTGAGTCCGCTTCACCCTTGCAGCCAGATGGAAATATTGGTAAGAGATGAGTAACGTTAGCGGTGGCCTAGTGGCTGCTGCTGGTGCCCTAATTTGGGGGTGGGGGGGATTGTAGAGCTGCTTGGCTCTTAGTTACCTAATTTTTTTAGCTTTCTAAGAGACACGAATGGCTAAACACGCGACTACGTGGGGTTATACGTAGCTAAAGCTTCACTTCAGTTGTGAAACTACTCGACAGATATTTCTCTCAGTCGTTTCTGAAGATGCAAGCCAACTTGGATGAAGCTTGAAAATGTGTTAGCTTTCAAGGCTAGTAACGTTAGCAGTGTTGATTGAGGACAACGTTACTCGTTGGCGGCCTTGATCCTAATCTTGCACAAGTGTTTTTAATGTCCTCTTTATCTGTTAATAAAGTGTAACGTTATGGTGCCTTTTCATGCCAAGTAAAGTGAAACTCGAGTTTGTTGCTGTAGAACTGATTGCACGTTTCCTGTGTTCTCAACATGCACAAACCACACTCAATAGTTTCCAGCAGCACTCAGGGTGTTGGTTTGTTCATGGCTGTTCATCTGTCATGAACTAAACCAGTCTCTGTATCTCAGGCTGTAGCCATGACCAGGCAGGGGGTGAGGGGAGCTGCTGATATAAAATGGCTGACATTTTGACTGTCAACAGAGGGCATATTATTCTTTCTCAGACTTGGGGCTTGATTAAGCACGAAAGTATTATCTCTGGGGTTTACTATGCTTGAATTATGTAATGTATGTAGTGAGTGATTAAGTGACTTAACCCGTCTACATGGGATTTAGAGGGAAATGCACTACACCAGCACCCTGGTACTGGTGTGTTGCTCAGACACTAAAACAGGATGGATTCTCGCCAACACAGAAGTTACAAGGGTCCCGTGGTTGAAGAGACTATTCACTAAGCCCCAATCCAGTTTAACAGCAATGACTAAAATGCCAATTTCGGCTACTGAAAGGAGAAGTATTCCGTTTTTCACTGAAGAAACAGCAAATGTATTTCAGAGTTAGTTATTAGGCTCGGGCAAATCAACTTCTGCAGTTTTAAATGGCCTGAGGTGTTGAACATAGCCTAAATGCTCTTAAACATGGAGTCCAGTACGACAGTGTTGATGAGGCCGACATTTACGATGCCTACTACTGCTGAAACCATATATAGTGAACATAACTCACCTTTGTCAAGCTACACCAGCACTACAATATAATACATTGACTGACATGTTGGACGTTGGCAACCTGTAACTTTGGAGTGAAGATGAATGTGAACATAGGTGGTGAAAATGCTGGATTATATCCAGATAGACCATATTCTCCCAAAACTGTTCTGGAAGGCCATTCAAATTTGGATTTGAATATTCTGTGAAAAGTGTACAGGAAACTGTTTTTTTTTAATTCTTGGAACAGTGGATTGGGATCTCCTATTTGAAGTGCCTGGGTTAATTTAGTTATCTGGTCTGTAAGTATACTAGTATTGTCTTTCTCTGGCATTACTGTGCAGCAATGTGATCAAACCCATAGATGTGACTCACTCTTGAGCTATGTGGGTTTGTCTTGGCCAATGCGTTCAGAAAAGAAGAAATCACAAACACTGGATTTGCGCAACATCACAAGACCAGCAGTTTAAACATGTAACGCTGGAATTATGACAATAAAACTTCTTGTCTTTGAACTATTTCATAGCTATTTCATGGTTTGACTGCTCCTCCGAAATAATGAAAGAAAGCCGACTGTCAAAACTAAAATGGAAAAGACCGAAGATGAGTGATGACCTCTCCCATTCAATGACCAAAAGAAATCTTAACGCTGTAATTTCTGTACCATGTGCTGTGTCTTTATCAATGTATAAACGTTTTCGGTTAACATTTTAAATGGTTGAGGACTCTAATGCTGGAGACATAAGATGAAAGTAATGATGCATTTAACATCACACTTAATCTCTGGTGGCTTCAAAGATGAGATGCCTGCCAAATAACAGTCATACTTTTGTGTCGTTCCCCCCCCCCCAGGCAAAAAGGCGGTTGGCGCTCGATGACTCAGACCACCAGTACCAGTCAGAACCAGCCAGGACTCCAAGAGGCAGAGGAGCGACCGCGGTGGCCAATGGGGCACGGCTAAAGACCCCCAGAAGTAAGGAACCCTCCGCCAGCTTCTACATGTTACCCACAATTTGACAGAACAATGATAAAGCGTCTTTCTGTGTGAGAGGCGGTCCACACCAAGTTTAATACAGCCTCTATTCAGCTGCCTCATACAGTTGTTGGATACATTGGACACTTGATGCTCATTCTGATGACGTTCTCATCAACGGTTAAAAAAAAAAAATCACTTGATTCTCTCTCGAAGTGCAATAGAGCTTGACCCAGCCCGTGACCAGGATCATTTCACAGTTGATGTATGGGAATAACAGGCACTCAGCATGAATTCAAAAGTATTGCATGCGTGTCCTGTAAGGCGTACTGGACTAGAAGATAATTGAAACTTGAAAAGAAAGTGTGTACCTCAGTTGTTGTTTTCATGATATACGGCCACTGCAGCAGTGTACTATCTTGTTGATTCCAGCCACAGGATGTGTTGGAGGGTGAGAGAGATGACATGCTGTCGCCCTCTGATGAGTGGAGCCGATGCTATCAACACAGAGCCATTGAAATTGACTTACAAGTCCAGCTGGCAAACATCTAACTCGGAGCCTTTCCAGCTGGTGATTGATTCGAGTTCAGGTCAACTTCAACTAGTTCCTTGGCCTGTAGAGTAGCTTGTGCTTCCCTCTTCATGAAAATCTCATTGATTCTGACTGATTGATTTCCCTCCAGAATCTCTTGACTGACTCAGTTTTCCCATCATTGCATTGCACTTAAATTAAAGCAACGATGTTGTCCAGTACAAAACGCACCAGTTTCCCAAAATGACCACACTTTTCTACTGCTGCTGCTTTTTGATGTCTCGTGAGCGACTTGACTTTTTCAATTAATGGACGAACGCACAACTTACTTGGGCTTTGTCCTACCGAGTTTAACTGCTATTAGGAAGTTTTATGTTTTACTTTCCCTGCAAATATTCAATGTCAAATAATACAAATGCATTGTCATTTTCATTTTTCGTTTCCTTCTACTTTTCCACTACTGTAGCACCCAAGTCTCCCCCAGAGAAGACTCGGTACGACACCTCCCTGGGCTTGTTGACGAAGAAGTTTGTGGACCTTCTTGCTCAGTCTTCTGATGGTGTCTTGGACCTGAACCTCGCCGCTGAAACCTTACAGGTAATTTCAGACCCAAACAGAAAAAGGCTCATCAGAAAACTAAGAAAAAGAAGGAAAACCTTGTATGTAAATCTCTTTAGCGATGCTGCTGAAACTGGTGAACAATTCTAAGCGTGGATACTAAAAATGTAGAGAGATAAGAAAAGGCTTTGAAAAAGTTTTGGATCTTTGTGTTTTTTTTGCTATGATTGGTAATTAACACAGTTAAATGAACCACTGAATGGGTAACTGATGAGACCTGTATCCTCTACATTCAGGTACAGAAGAGGCGACTGTATGATATCACCAATGTACTAGAAGGCATTCACCTCATCAAGAAGAAATCAAAGAACAACATTCAGTGGATGTAAGTGCTCACTCTGACACTCAAATACTTGGTTTTCATATTTTTAAGGAGTCATTTTTGCCCTGCGGTCCAACACACCCACTCCTCTGTCCCGGTTTGGCATGCAGATTAATTACACAGTTGAACCATCATAGAGTCAGATGAAGTTTTACTGCCAATCGTTATCTGCCAATATTCAGTACAAATATGCGATCAGGAGTTCGGCATTAATGCTTTCTAGTCACCGATCCCTGATAATGTGAACAACAAATCCGTGTTAGAAATCGGCAGGAAGGAGCTGGTGTTGTTGGCAGCACCGGAGCTAACAGCTGTGACCGAGGGAGTGCTTTGACCCCTCGGTAGTTGGCAGCACCGACTCATTAAAGCAAAAACACTCAGATTGTTTCATGGCGAGTCCATGCGTCTTCTTTACGCCTATGTAGTGCAGCCGGCTGAGGCTTCCGCTCAGCTCTTTTGGCCCGAGCCCCGCATGAGTTGTGCTCCGACACGACAACAGCGGCTCTGGCTCTGGCTCGTCTCAGCCAGACACGTCTCTGTTCTCAGCTCGGATGGACGGCACAGCACTGCAACACGTGTCTTTTAGTTTAGTTTGGTGTGTTTCATGCATGTGTGTAATATACATGTTGTACAAACAACAATTATCCAAAAACCAAAATAAAAAAAACAAATACCTAGCCAATGAACAAATTGCTGAATAGTCTAATATTAAAGTGCAGCCCTAGTGTATAGTACACTGACTTTGGGACAGTTGAAATTGATTTTTGGGACGATGGTGGGAAAAAAAAGTCTAATGCCTTGTACTCCAGCTGCTCTGACAAAATTGACGAAAAACCTGATCAGGGCATCTCAAAGTTTTATCAGCTACTTTTTTTCCTGTTGATCAGATTTGCGTCTCAAAACTGCAATCCATTGCGCCGCTATGATGTACTGTAACTCTGCTCTTTTAGTTGAGGCCCGGTGTGGACCCTCTTGGATGTGATGAGGTTGGCCTAAGGTTAGATGTAGCTGAAATGAATTCAATCCATATCAGTCACCTAACTTGTAAATACCCACAGACAAACTGCTGCGTTAATCTTGTATCGAATGACGGTGAGAAAGCATTTAACTGTGTATTTTAATTTCATTCTGTTTTTTTTTTAATACAGACGAAACATTTTCAGTGCTCCTTATTGAAAATACAAACCTCTGCTTGAAAATAATATCCTCTGCAATGTCTGCTCACAGGGAAGATATCTTTGAAACACACACCTGTGGTATCCCGACTCCAGCAAAAATTATAATTAAAAGAAAACTCAGATTAGACACTTTTCTCGCCGATCAAGCTCTTCTACCAAATATTTCAAACCATGAATAAGATTCATTAATATAGGGTCTCTCTCTCTCTCTCTCTCTCTCTCTCTCTCTCTCTCTCTCTCTCTCTCTCTCTCTCTCTCACACAGGGGCTGTAGTCTGTTGGAGGTAGAGGGGGCACTGAGCCAGAGACAGAGACTAACAGCAGACGTTTCTGCTCTGGGGGAAGAAGAGCAGAGGCTTGAACAACTCATCCAGAGATGCAGCTTGGATATGAGACACATGAGCGACTTGCAAAGCAATCAGAAATATCCTTTTGTTGTTTGTTGAGACGTCATGTGTTAAAACCTCCTGTAGCTATGTTCTCATAGCTCTTTGCCAAATTGATGGCGGTGTAAATTGTTTGTACACCATGCTTATTCCTGTCTGAGTGGGACCATGGTGATACCAATGTGATTTTGGTATTCTAGGAATAGCTGAATCAGTTAAAAATATACCAGATCTTAAGCCGATGTGCAAGGCTTCATCTTCCAGCTCTGTCTTTTGAAAACACCCATTCTAACATTACTTTTTTTTAAAAAATTTTACAAACCATCTTATCTGTAACACATATGTCACATAAAGCATATGTTTTTTTTTATTTTATGGTGCATAACATGTTACGTAACTCATCTAGATGAAAACACCAGCATGTGTAATGCATGGCA
The DNA here is from genome assembly GCF_023349555.1 of Cebidichthys violaceus. Lineage (NCBI taxonomy): Eukaryota > Metazoa > Chordata > Actinopteri > Perciformes > Stichaeidae > Cebidichthys > Cebidichthys violaceus. Next base: position 11,402,317 of record NW_027176927.1, read on the forward strand.
CAGGAATCACTTACGCAGTTTGGAGGTTTGTTGTTTGTTAGTTTCCGGCTTGCATATACATGTATGTTTAGTATTGACATGTACTGAAAATGTTGTGTTATTTCCTTAACCCTTTCGTCTCCACATATGCCTATGTAACGTACCAAGACATCAAACAGTTCGGAAACCTCAGAGACCAGACTGTTATCGTCGTCAAAGCGCCCACAGACACCAAACTAGAAGTACCAGACCCTGATGAGGTATGTGCACGCGTGCACAGCACACAAGCTGGAGCTGCCATGGTTGTCGAGAGGAAGCTTCTGCTTCTTGCTCACTTGTCATCTGACCTTGTCACCTGACTTGCTTTTCCCTTAAGGGAACAGTTGGACTTTTGGGGAAATTCACTTCTGACGTTACATGAAAAAGTATTAGTACGAATGATACTATTACATTTTTACGGAGTTACTGAGTTTATTTGGTACACATATACACAACGTATATCCAGTCCAGTACAGTTGGCTTATATATATTGGTAGAGCATTTACAGGCTGCATTTATGGAAAGCAGATTTGTTTGTTTTTAATCTTTCAATTAAGTCTCTCTGTCTTTCTAATAAAGTGCAGTCCTGTCTGTTTTTTTTTAAATGATTTTTTATTTGTTTCCTCTCTCTAGAGTTTGTCCATCCATCTGACCAGCACTAAGGGTCCTATAGAAGTCCTGCTGTGTCCAGATGAGGAGAATGACCCCAGGAGTCCTGTAAAAGACGGCGGCATGGACATCAATGGGAACTCACCTTTCCTCAAAGTCCTTCAAGGTTTGTCTCGATAGACGGAGGTGTGCAAAAAGAATTGATTGACATTCAACTTTCTCTTTCAGGATAAAGAAACGAGGCTGACCTTTATATGTAACTTGTGGACGTTTAAAAACATTTTTAAACATTTTTTTTATAGAATGGTGTGATATTTACAAAGCATCTCAGTTCCTGTGGATAGTTTTCTGCTACTTCCACTTTGTTTTCTATGTTCAACACAGGGTCCTTTAAGACATACAGTTTAGACTCTATATAGACTCAAAGTACTGAGACTGATGCAAATTTGGTACTTTGTTTATGTTGTACTGCATCTTGTCATGGACAACATCACTTTGGACATGTGAAAAAATGTAACTGCTCCTGGTACGAGATTAAAAGTCTGGGGATTGTACCACATTTAATTACTGATTGGCATTGGCAATGCTGTGGCTGTAAAGGTTCAAACAAAGATGTCGACAACGTCGGAACAGTTCTCCAGGCTGGTAGAGGCGTGCGTGACAAAGCTGGAGGGATTGAAACCACAATCTTGGCTTAATTACACAGTTTTACCATCATAGTGTGAAATAATACTTTATTGACGGCCGCGATCGGGAAATATTTAGTAAAAATATGCGATCAGGAGATCGGCATTCATGCTTTTTATTCGCCGTTCCCGGATAATGTTACATTGAGAAGAACAAATCTGTGTTATAGTTGACAGGAGGAGAGCTAATAACGGTGGCAGTACCACAAACGGCTGACTTACCGAGGTTCAATTCAGTTACATAATAACGCTTTCAGGCTCTCTTCAGTGAAAATGAGTATTAGACAAAGATAAATTATGAAGTTCTCGTGATATTTTCAAATGTAATCATGTAAAAATGTAGTTTTGGTGAGAAAACACATTTCCACGCCAAATCAACCCAGTTATGTGAAGAAGTTTTCACAGCAATATAAAATAGATATTAGAGTATTATAACCTGTTAACACAAGCTATAAGGAGCTTATACATAATTTAAACTACTTATTTCAATCAATAAAATAAACAATGGTCCGTAGCCTTGTAGACCAGCTGCTGTAACAAAACAAAAAAGCGATCCATTTCTGCCAATGTGGATCATCAATGACGATGATCAATTAGTATCGGCGGCTAAAAACAGTAGTGATCTGGGCATCTCTAAAAGTTATATTTGCTCCCTTTTTTTTGTGCTGATCCGTGACTCCAATCCGTGATATGCAGAGGTAATAACGAGTTGATTCTCTTCTCTTTCACAGGTCCCACTTGCTCGTCCAATTCTGCCATCCCCGCCCTGGCTCCACCTTCTTCTTCCTCAGCCGTCTCCGTCACCACTCTCTCTCCGATCTCGTCCCCTTACACTAGTCTTCTTCAGCAGACAGAAGACCAGATCCCTTCATCCCTGGGGCCTTTCCTAAACCTTGGGCCTCCTCTTCTGGACCAAGATGACTACCTTTTAGGTTTGGGAGACGACCAGGGAATCAGCGACTTGTTTGACGCCTGTGACTTTGATAAAATGCCCTCTCTCGGCCTGGATGACCTCCTGTGCAGCTAGCATTCGGTAATAGAAATTCACATTCAGAATGAGAGAGAGAGAGAGAGAGAGAGAGAGAGAGAGAGAGAGAGAGAGAGAGAGAGAGAGAGAGAGAGAGACTGGAGACTCAGTGAGGGTTTTGATGCCTGTGACTGACTGTAGTTTGTGGAAACCAATTCTAAATAGACGGAAAGGAATCACTGAGGGCTAAATGCCATGTTCTTTAATGGTGTGAGAGATAAATGGCCTTGCAAGATTTCACTCAAAAGACACGACTGGTCAGTGTAGAGACCTATCCATTACTCTTTGTCTCAGGCGGTGTAAGGCCTCCAGTGTAGCCGGGCGTTGGGGGACATCCTAAAGCTTGTTTTGTTAAGTATAAATTTGGAGGGGGAGGATATCCACCTCTGTGTGTGACGCGAGGTTCACGTCACTGTACGGAGAGAACAACAAAGATAGAACAGCTCGAAGGAAAACGCCCCCCTACACCACCTGGCATCAGTACACATCGTGGGTGAGCATAAAAGCCAAGTGTGATTGCACCTGAGATGCACAGATATGATCACCAAAAACCATCAGTAGAATACTCAAGAGTAGGGAAGAGGAAAACTGATTAATCTGGAAGGATCCTGCAAACAGTCAACGCACACACGCACACACGCACACACACACACACACACACACACACACACGCACACACGCACACACAAGAACAGCTAAATAATTCTAAACATTAAAGGCAGCGTTGATAATCTTTAAAAGCGTTTTTGATATTTTTGTTTACGTTTTCATTACGTCCTGACGGCAATCAATGAATCAAAATGCTTTGACAGAAAAGAAAAAGATCCGGCATCATTCGCTGTCGCAGGACTGTAACAAGCACGCCCAACCGTTTAATTCGGCCCTGAATGTAGTGATCGGTTGCCTGTCGTCACCACATTCTTTAACAAGCTGTGAGCTTAAAGGCTGAGCAACTTGTAGCTAGCCGCACTAACTTTTTTAAGCTAGTGCGGCTAGCTACTTTAATTGAAAAAGAGTTGTCACCACTGGGCCGTGTTTTTCGGTTAGATAATTTTAAAAATATTGCGTACTCTTGCTAGATTCTTGAGATTGCCAACCCTGCCTTTTACTATTTTTAATGATACATTTGATCTGTCGCAATCTCATTCATATCAAAGCAATATTGGTATTGTAACTGAAATAATCCTTAGACGAATCCATATGGAATCAAATTTTGACCGTGTGAATCGGAATCCAATCAATTTGGGAAATTAGTGGCGATACCCAGCCCTCATAAATATGCATTACACAGATCCACGTGGTCTTTTCGTTGCCATGTGATGCATTTACTCATCCAGATGTGTTAATACCAGGTGCTGTGGGGGCTAATGAATGCATTGTTATACACCAATTATCTGTGATATAAGGCTCATACTGCTGACCGGTTAGTAGGCATTTTGTGTGTTCTAATGTAGGACATTTTAGAAATTTCAATTGAATATAAAAATAAATGCAGTTTTGATACACAGCATTCACAACCACAGCAGTTCTTATCCTATGGTTCGGTTGTCTCTGTGCCTGCTCAGACACTTGTCAGGTTACCCATTGTGGCATTCGGGCCTATAATCATAAAGTCACTAAAAATATGAGTATTTTGTACATTTAAGCATTATTTAGATGCATTGAGAGCCGCAAGGAAGTTCATATACGTTTTTTGAGTGCACATGACATGATTACCCAAAAAGGAAACCGTAATGGCAATGCAAATAAAAGGTGTGTACTCTAGAAGGAGATGGGTGCACACCAGTTTTAAATGTATAAAATACTTACAATATGCCTTATGGCTAATAATTTGTTTGATCCCCTTGCACACAGCGTGTCTCTCTTGTGCTATATCCTCCATAAGGATTTAGTAGGAGAATTTAATAAGGGATCTTTGTTATCTGTCCACCTGATCCGCCTGTTCTCTGCTGATCGTGTGGGCAACTTCATACTTTGTAATTAAATTAACAGTTTGATGAATGCAAAAATGTTCAACATGCGAACAGCAGACATTTTGATGTTTAACTTTACCTGACCCGTGTGCTAACGGCATAAAAAAAAAAAAGAAGCCATCATACCTGGGCAATGCGGGGTTAAGCACCTGATGTACTTGTATAAGCCTGGCACGTTGGCACACATGATATGCAAGCTCAGACGTCATCTCTAACTCGTACTCTTATTGATACTTTGTGAAATCAGGACCCAAACTTCCACTTTCTTGCTGCTTTTCACCTAACCCTTCATCTTCATCAGCAGAAGCTGCCATAACCAAACTTACCCTAATGCCTCCTCACGTGGACTATGTGCTGTGAAATTCTACTGTGGTTAGAGTGGTCAAATTGGACCTTGAACCACTTATCACTGCACGCTGTCTACTGTGTCTACTAAAAGCAGTGTAGGAGAGAGGATCGGCGTGTTTGTCTTTTTAGGTTTAATAAGTGTTGACTTTTTTAATAGATTTTAATACTGTAGAAATAACTAATGATATCCAGGTCATCTAAGCAACAAGTGGCCAGGGGTCACTGCTTTAGGCTTCAGCATGTAATGAAGGGCCCATAACCATGATATTTACACAAAAAAGAGAGAGAAAAAAAAAAAAAAGACTAATAGACCCTGTTTTGTAAATTGAGCGAATACAGTGCAACAAGCCATGTTTCATGGTCGCCTTGGTAATACTGCTGTGTAGGGCCACTGAGTCCTCAACAGTGGTTGATCAAGAAAAGCCAGCTGGAGGACTTGCTGAACAAAGCTTTAGGGATGTGTTTTTGTTGTGGTATTTGCAACACCATTGCAGTTCACTTCTGATAGCTTCAGAAAGCTTGTGTTTGATGACATCCCTTATAATAGCGTAACGCAAACATCTCGTCTGAAACCCTGGCTTTCAATCTAGAGAAACCTGCGGTCGCAGGTGATATTGCTGCTGTTAGTGTAAACTTTTCTTGCCCTGATTGATGTGTGCTTGAGTAATTGTGTGTGCAGCATGTGTGAGTAATGTGAAAGATTAGCCTGCCATGTGTAAATTGATGTACAGTTTTCTAAATTTTTCAGTGCACAAGGTACTGTAGGCTACCTCTCACTTAATGTCTGACTATAGTAATAGGGCATAGAGGCGAATGCCATAGTGTGTATGAGTCTTTGAATTCCCCTTTTTCATAGAAATTCCCCTTGTATTATTTAGATGTGATGTTGGATATTACATCACACTTTTCTCTTTTGATTCATGTGAGATTTCACTCATGCCCTGATTTAATGAGTATGCCTTTGCTCTTAAACTGTTCTCATGCTGTTGAATCTTACATTTGAATATTGGGGTACACATTTAATTTGTAGAAAAGCGGAAAACTTGCGATATGTTTTTTTTTTTGGTTTTGTTTTCAATCTTTTTCCCCCATAAGTTATTTACGTTTTGTTTTCATCTCTTTGACACAAAAATGAGTACACATTCAATGTTTCGCAGTTGGCCTATCTGCGGTTTACTGGCCTTTAGGAGACATTGCCATGTCTATATACACCACTGAACCATTATCAGTGACTTGTGTCCTCTGCTGAAGAGTGTGGGGGGGTTGCTTCTCTGACACCGTGTGTCCGTTTTATTTTTGGAATGATGTGAGGGAGTCGTGACACTTTTTTTTTTGCTTTTCTGCCAATTCTTTTTCCATGGAGAGTATTGCCTGTTGCAACAATTACCTAAAATCAAAAACTAACCATTAACATGAACTTCACCCATTCAGTTGAGGAGAAGATACAGTTTCTAAGTCAGCATTTAGCTTAATTAGTGCTGCTGTAAGTGAATGTAAAATTTGACTTAAATGCACAGAAATGCTCTGAATGACAACACAATCTCCCTATAGGCATATTTATATCCATGTGTTTTATATGTATTTTTGGAGAAAATCAAGCTAAATATTTTCCCCATTTGGTCCACTAACCTCAGTTTTTCTAAGACCATTTACAAAGGTAATTATGTTTTCCTCCATCGATTTCAAGCGGCCAGAATCTGGTCGACATGATGGAAACATGATTTTTGGGAAGAATGTACCTTTCCATGGGTATTTAATGGAATGTTAAAGATTTTAATGCACCGTTTAAGCTTGTGTCATTGCCGGTGAGTCTGAAATATACATTATGGGTGACATGATTACAGCTCCTTCATTTCTAATGCGGGATTCATGTGACTAGACCTTACAGAATCACATCATTAGGCTAAATGTGGTGTTAACTGTAGTGAAGATTGAAACAGCACTGTTGTACCTGCTATTTTCCTACAGTTATTCTTAAGCTGTTACCAAATACAATATACTGATCGGTAAATATTCTGTAACGGTTATGTGAAATGTTAGCTATTTCATAGGAAAGAATTGACTGTAAAATGATGATATTGTTGCCTGTTTCCACTAATTACAGAAAGAAAAACTCATATCACAACGAAATTTGAATGCATGGGTGAAAGTATCGGTGTGCTGTTGAATGTTGAAGGTAAACTTATTTGATGTATGTTATTCAGTTATACAAGTTTCTTTAACATCTGTCAAATGAAGAAGTTGAGTTGCATTTGTTGGGGGGAGGGGGGGGGGGTAAATGGATTTGTTTTTGTACTCTGGGTGTTTGTAATTGAACATTTGAATAAAGGCAATATGAATATGGAAATGTGTTGATTTTGTCTTCAGGGATGACTGTCTATATATACATATGAATGTATATATATGCGTGTATGTATGTATATATATATGTATGTATGTATATATATATATGTATGTATGTATATATATATATGTATGTATGTATATATGTATATGTATATATATATATATATATATATATATATATATATATATATATATATGTATATGTATATATATGTATATATATATATGTATATGTATGTATGTATGTATGTATGTATGTATGTATGTATATATATATATATATATATATATATATATATGTATGTATGTATGTATATATATGTATATATATATATATATATATATGTATGTATGTATGTATATATATATATATATATATATATATATATATATATATATGTATGTATGTATGTATATATATGTATATATATATATATATATATATATATATATATATATATATATATATATGTATGTATGTATGTATGTATGTATGTATGTATGTATGTATGTATGTATGTGTATATATATATATATATATATATGTACAGTGCTGTGAAAAAGTATTTGCCCCCTTCCTGGTTTCTTATTGTTTTGCATATTTGTCACACTTAAATGTTTCAGATCATCAAACAAATTTTAATATTAGACAAAGATAACCCGAGTAAATACAAAATGCAGTTTCCAAATGATGATTTCTTTTATTAAGGGAGAAAAGCTATCCAAACCTACTTGGCCCTATGTGAAAAAGTAATTGCCCCCCCTTGATAAATCATGAATGAACTGATTTTTTGGAAAGCTGAGTTTAATTTCACGAGCCACACCCAGGCCTGATTACTGCCAGACCTGTTGAATCAAGAAATCACTTAAATAGAACCTGTCTGACATAGTGAAGTAGGCTAAAAGATCTCTAAAAGCAACACATCATGCCGCGATGTAAAGAAATTCAAGAACAGATGAGAAACAAAGTAACTGACATGAATCAGTCTGGAAAGACCCCAGAACAACATCTAAAGAACTGCAGGCCTCAGTCGCCTCAGTTAAGGTCAGTGTTCATGATTCAACAATAAGAAAGAGACTGGGCAGAAATAGCACCCATGGGAGAGTTCCAAGGCGAAAGTCACTGCTGACCAAAAAGAACACAAAGGCTCGTCTCACATTTACCAAAAACATCTTGATGATCCCCAAGACTTTTGGGCAAATATTCTGTGGACTGACGAGACAAAAGTTGAACTTTTTGGAAGGTGTGCGTCCCGTTACATCTGGCGTAATACTGACACAGCATTTCATAAGAACAACATCATACCAACAGTCACACATGGTGGTGGTAGTGTGATGGTCTGGGGCTGCTTTGCAGCTTCAGGACCTGAACGACTTGCCATAATTTATGGAACCATGAATTCTGCTCTCTACCAGAACATCCTGAAAGAGAATGTCCGGCCATCAGTTCGTGACCTCAAACTCAAGTGCACTTTGGTTATGCAGCAGAACAATGATCCGAAACACACCAGCAAGTCCACCTCTGAATGGCTCAAAAAAAGCAAAATGAAGGTTTTGGAGTGGCCTAGTCAAAGTCTGGACTTAAATCTGATTGAGATGCTGTGGCATGACCTTAAACAAGCCGTTTCTGATCAAAAACCCTCTATTGTGGCTGAATTAAAACAATTCTGCAAAGAAGAGTGGGCCAAAATTCTTCCACAGCGATGTGAAAGACTCATTACCAGTTATCGCAAACGCTGGATTGCAATTGTTGCCGCCAAGGGTGACAAAACCAGTTATTAGGTTTAGGGGGCAATTACTTTTTCACATAGGGCCAAGTAGGTTTGGATAGCTTTTCTCCCTTAATAAATTAAATCATCATTTAAAAACTGCATTTTGTATTTACTCGGGTTATCTTTGTCTAATATTAAAATTTGTTTGATGATCTGAAACATTTAAGTGTGACAAATATGCAAAAAAATAAGAAACCAGGAAGGGGGCAAATACTTTTTCACAGCACTGTATATGTATGTATATATATATATATATATATATATATATATATATATATATATATATATATATATATATATACGTATATACGTATATACGTATATATATACATATATATACGTATATATACGTATATATATATATATATATACGTATATATGTATATATATATATACGTATATATATATATATATATACATATATATGTATATATATATATACGTATATATATATATATATATATATATGTATATATATATACGTATATATATATATATATATATATATATATATATATATATATATATATATGTATCTATATATACATATATATATGTATGTATGTGTATTATAAACCATTTATCGCGCAGTTTAATTGCATGCCTCGAATTGCATGGGCACAAATGATGCATTAACGCCAGTCGCGTAAAATGCGCACGTGACTAGTTTGTCCCTCTTTACACACCGTAACTACGTACAAGTATGGCGGTCTGAGAGTTGTGACAACTGTTTTGATGGTGTAAATAATAAAAACATTCAATTTCTAAAACACCCTTTTATCGGAATTCGTTTTTCTCTGAACCAATAACCACATCGCGTCTCAGGTAAGGTATTTATACAGTGTCTTAAGGGGTCTGGATGTCCAAAATAAGGGCACGTGGGTAGTGGCTAGCTAATGAGGCTAGCCAAGCTAATAGCTAGCTTGCTCATGTAACCCAACAGAATTAAACTCTAGCTTGCTAGGTATCTGTCAAATTAGACATTTTCACAGTTGTTTCTAATTTGTATTGGTCAACATTCATGCGTGCTGTTAGGTTAGAGGTGAAAGTTGAGCGTAATTTAATAAAATACTAACGTTACATATGTTGGGTAGGTTACTTTAACGTTACTAACGTAAATGCTAGTTATTTAGTTTATATTTATTTAGTTTATATTGTATTCTACACAATACCTATGATTGTGTAGCTAGTTAGCTTTCTATGTAATGTCAACAGCAGTGGTGAAGTCGAGGGGAATACTAGCTAACTTATGTTAGTTAGTTAGAAAGCAAAATTCAGTTATACGACAAACCTGGTAAGTGAGAAGCTATAGTATCATGTGGTTTTCGGTTATGTCAGCGCAAAGTACAAGAAAGCACATCAACGTTATAGGTTTAACGTCTCAGCAATTTGCAGGCTTGAGCTGCTTACTTTTTTCGTTTTTTTTTCTTCCTGTCACTCATGTAGCTTCTGGCATATTTGCAATGAAAGAGGAATTAAATTGAAATATGAAACACATTTTGCACTGTTGGGCTAGGACAGGAGAATGATAAACCATAACAATATCAACATCTGTCGAACATGTATTTGTATATGGAATAGCCTAATTAACTCAGGTGTGTCAGTAGAAACAGGTGCTCTGCTCTAATCATCATGAGGATGTCATATTCATTGATCAAGGTAATGAATTCTCTACAGTTTAGGTATGTTTTTTAAAAATGGAACGCCAAATGAATTTAACATACCTTTCCTTACTAACATGACATCTCCACTTTTAGAGAACATTTACTCAAGATGTACAGTAAAGAAGCAGCACACTACTTATAGAGAGAACTGTCATATTGCATCTCAATTTTAATCACCAGTGTGACATATTCCAGGTGTGTATCTGGAGTGATTTCTTTTTTTTATTAGAATTAAGGACATTATTATTCTACATAACCTACTTTTGGATTCAACAATAGTTTGTTAATATCTTTGCATTTCAATTGTTCTATATATATATTATTATTTTCTCAAATGTGAAAATTTGATTATTTAATTAGCCAAATATCTTTTAATTTTGGACTGTTGGCTAGACAAAACAAAACATCGATGACTTCAGAAATAGCCCGTCACAGTTTCCGGATGTATTATTGACCAAATGAACAATTGATTAACTGAGAAAAAACAGATTAATTAAAAACAAAATACTATTTTTTTATTTTACAGCAGTACTCTGCTGTGATACTACTGTGATGATGTAATATCTTTTCATTTAATAATACTCCCGGTCATTCTGATATTTTTCAACATTTATGCTCGTCAATTCAAAGCCTCTATCACATCTTACATCATCTTATTCATTGCCCAGAGTTTAGACAAAAATGAAGTGATAATCAATGTAATAAATCATTTTTGGTTTTGTTTTATTACATTTTATTTGATTAGACGATGTATAGACAATGTATAGAATAATGCTGTGCTGACGCTGGCTCTGTCTCATTTTCAGACCACCATGCCGTCCGCCTGTGACTCTGTGATTGATGACATTGAGGACATGGTGTCCTCTAGCGACCCTACTCCTCACGAGAGACAGTCTGCTAGAAAGAGCATCATGCCAAGGTCCAGGAAGAAGAAAGAGCCTCTGAGCCACGAGGAGCTCCACGCTGACAGGTATGTGTATAATATCATTCTGCATCATCGGGGCTACATGGGTCTGTTGGGGAAAACAACATTCTGGTGACAGCCAGAAAGTCTTACAGTATTTTATTGCTCCTTGTTTATATTTAACTTTTCTAGTGGCTCATAGACCATATAAAGAAATACTTGATTGAATTGTGAGCTTTGTTAGTTTAAGTTGCCACTGGTCCTCATATGTTATCAATAATGATGGACAAGTAAAAATAGGAGAGCCACCTTAAGGTAATATGACAAAGGTTGTATGTTTCACTCACTTTTTATCGGTGAAATGCAAAATTATGCTTTTTTCACTTCCTCATGTATCATGACCCCCCCCCCCATATCGTATGATATCATATCCATTATCACTAAATCATGTGATTTGTCTGCACCACAGTTGCATTTAACACTTTCCCTCCTGACTAAATAGAACAGGTTAGGTGAAAGCACCTTAACAGTCTGTCCCACTACACAAAACGTAGGTCTTCATCTGTTTTGTGAAATAACATTAGTTCTAGCTATTCATTTTTTTAAAATTTCCACACATTATGTAACAATAACATATTTCATTGTTGTTCATTTTTAGTTTGATCCCTGGCACCCAAAAAATCTGGATGAAAACGTGGGGCTGCAGTCATAACAACTCAGATGGAGAGTACATGGCCGGACAGCTAGCTGCCAGCGGATACAAGATGACCGGTGAGAGATTATTCATTTGTGATGGTTTGTAATAAGTCTATTGACTGATTGTCAGTGAATTACAATTCAAATAACAACCATACTAGAATGTTACTGCTAATAGAGTAATATTAAGATAGATAGATGGATGTGATTTATTTTAGAGCGGTGGAATGAAAGTAAATGAACAGCTGAAATGGTAAATAATATATTTTTTAATACCATTCTGTAGAACTGATGTCATTCATATTTTTAAACACAAGGGGGCAGTCTTGCTTTGTAAGTAAGCTGTAGCTTGTGTGTTATTCGAGTGGGATGCTTTCTTTTGCTCTGAATTGAGTTTCTTAGGCAGTGTGCTGTTCAACAAACTCAACCAAACGAATGTATTTATGTAAAAATAGTTAACGTATAATATGCACCATTTTGCTTATAAGCAATGTATAGAATCATAAAAAATAAAAAAAAATCGTCAACCATTACTTATGACCCACTAGTTAAATGTGTGGCAGTATCTGCAGAGACTCTTTTCCTCTTCTTTTGCTGTGTTTGGGACGTCTGAAAAGAGCCTTTGGGCCACACATGGTGGTGTGAGGTCGGGACTTTATCAAAATGTAGCAACCAGGTTACATCACCGTCTTTGTCTCTCTCCTCTGTCTGTGTCATGAGTGTATGAAGATCTGCAAGACTGTGTGTCTGTTTGACGCACGCACGCACGCACGCACGCACGCACGCACGCACGCACGCACGCAGGCAGGTACACAGGCAGGATTTGGAACATGTTTTGCGCCATTGTCGAGTGTCATTTATATTTTGTCTTTCGTGCTTTGTGATTAAGGATGCAGAGTTCAAATATATTTGCTAATACCTGCTGACTGGGAATTTACATGGTCATTCAATCCGACACTGACATTGCTGTGGTTAAGATTTGGTTTGGTTAAGGCAAAAACACGACTCGATAAAGGATTGTTTGGGTTAGGATTTCTAATTTATTAAGGTATGGAGATGTTCTTCATCTTGGTTAGGTCCAGGTATCGACTGACCATCCAGATAGTGCTCTGGGCAGGGCATAAGCTGAGACTAGAGTTGTGACCACAGACCGAGACGATTCAATTAATTCATTTCAATTAATTCATAGAAAAAAGGAATTTATTGTGCCAGGTTGTGTTCTTAATTGATATCTGATCTGATGGTGTGTGTGTGTGTGTGTGTGTGTGTGTGTGTGTGTGTGTGTGTGTGTGTGTGTGTGTGTGTGTGTGTGTGTGTGTGCATGCATGCATGCACGCACGCTTAAAAAGGGAGAGTTAATATTAACCCCTCAGGCATTTCCCTCACCATGGGGTCTCCCCAGCTATAGAGGGACATTAATCACACACTTCAAAAATGCAGATCAGTCACTAACACACACGAGACACACTTTACTCATGAACACAGGCCAACCCCCAGCCCCTCATCTGGTAGTTTAGACCCTTCATCTCCATCTTTTCCACCTTTCTTGTTTTAATAGAATAGTTTTCTCTGGACAGCATTGGTAGCCGGGTGGTTACAGTGCATAGCTCATTACCACAATGTCCCGGGTTTGATTCCATCTTTGGGACCATCGTTGCATGTCAAACCTCTCCCTCTCCCCCCATTTCTGTCTATCAAATAAAGGCAAAACAGTTTCTATCAGTAGGCCTATTTGTGGCAGTCGTCTTCTCAGATGTATTGTAATGTAACTAATAGCATGTTCTACAGATGACATTAGTAGGAAAAAGTTAATTTAAATACATTTTACAAATAAATTGTAAAAAATACTTAATTTCATCCTTTTTCAACACAGCGTTCAGGCACACATGTCCATCAAAGCCAGCTGGCAATATACAACTATATTAAAACATCGGGATAGGAGACTAGTGATGACCTCATCAGCTTTCCATTTTCCATATGATTGATCTGAGAAATGTGTTGTTTTATTGAGTGATTTTTTTTTTTTTTCTTTTGCTGTGGTGGCAAAAACGTTACCAGCAGAAACACTGTGCCACATATTCATTTTGAAAGTGCAATAACTGGTGTTATTTTATCACTCAGTCCGTCAATCACTGACAGACTTTTGCGTTTGTAGGGCTGCCCCCCCCACACACACACACACACTTTGCTGCTCTTTTCTTCATCTTTGGCAATTTTGGGAACGTTTTTCCCCGTGCACTGTGCGGTTCACTATGCTGATAATGGCGGTGTAATGCTGCTGTTGCTACAGACGACATAAATCCACCAAGTGCAACGCTTGTTATGAAATAGTGTTTTCAATGAAGACACCTGTCAGAGTTTTGAAGAGAGCTGGGGGTGGCAGAGGCTGCTGCCTCATAATTCAGAAAAACATAATTACATAGTGGAACGGTGGCAGTTGTCTTTCAGGAAGTGAGTTCAGTGAAGACTTGTTTGTAGTTGGTTGTTTTGTATTCCCACTTTGATCTCTGCATAAGAAATATCTGTCTCAGAATCCGATTACAGTACATGGCTTCTCTGGTGGTCTGAAGGTCCTCAGCAGATAAAGATGCATTTCAAGACGAAGACGGTGTAATGTAATACGCTCTAAGGTAATAAGGTTAAAGCATGCTTTTATGGATATTGCATTTTTCTAATCTCTAGATTAGGTTTTGTTCTGTGTCCTTCTCTGCTCCTTAAAGTTGGACCATGCAGTGACCACACAGAGATCCTGATTCCAGAAAGTGTTTAATTAAATATCAGTTCAGTGGAAGTACTCTCAAATAGCAGTATTAATATTGTTGCTCATAAAAATAATCTTTCCTCTCACCAAGAAAATAGTCTATTATGTTTGACAGCCGTCATTCTTCTAGATAAGAAGCATCACCTGGTATGTGCGCCCGTGAGAAACAAACATGAAGGGAAACTTCGCAGATATTCAACCCCAAAATAGAAGAACAGGTGACAGTTGCTACACTCTGTGTCTATCTGTCTTTACACCGGGTTCTGTTCAGCTTGTGAATGGAGCAAATTTATAACAACATGACCGCCACTGACAAACCGGCTTAGCAAAAGAGCAGTCCTCCGTTATTTCCCACTTCAGTTAATATGAATTTATCCCACTATGTAGCTCAGAGATGCCTAAATCTTTTACAGATGAAGCTTGAGAATACTCTCTCCCTCCTTCAGTCCTGTTGTCTCTTGCTCTCTCGCTCTCAACAAAGTACTTTAAAGGTCAGTGTCTCACTGCTTCAGCTAAAGGCTTAGTTTGCTTTCTGTCTCCAAATGTTCTGCTTTTTATTTGTCTTTTCCCTTTGCATGCTTTCTTGTCTCCTCTGTCTCTTTCCTCCTGCATCACTTTTTTTTATTTCTTTACATCTCCCCCTTATCTTCTTTGGGTGTGTGTATCTTCACTCATTGTTTTTTACTGAAAGGTTGTTGGAAGGAGAAATTGCCTGTCATGGCCAGAATCAGGGGAGATTACACTCAGGAGAGGTGGTGATTGTTTTGAATGGTATAGTATGGAATGCAATGCAATTGTCTGGAATGGCATGAAATTGTTGGGAGTGGGGGGATTGAAGAGAGTGGAATAGTGTGGACTGACGAGGGCTGAATTGGGCTTCTGAAGGATGGAGTGTCTAGGATGTGGACAGACTGAAAATTAGGACGTTGAGTTGGTTGAACATGATCCTTTGTCCGTCTGAATTGTATGTCCTTCAGATATCAGACGGATACCTCCGTAGAGTCTGTTGTTCATATCCGCAGTGCCGATCTGCAGAGTTTAATCAAAGAGTTTGGACAAAGACAGCTTCCACATCTCTGAAAACATGACATCACCTTCTCACCCTCCCTCTCATCTTTCCTGCCTGTTTTCTCACTTTCACACCCCCTGCCCTCCCCGTCCCTCTTTCATTTCTCTCTCTTTCTCTCTTAAACTATGACATCACCTGGTAGAAAAGATAGTAGCAGTTCTTCTGGTGGCCTTTAGGTGGCAGCCTTGGCTCATTGGAAGAGCCTTTTGTAGAACAAATGCACCGCCGCAATATCAGGATGAGGTCATCCTTCTGAAAAACGTACTCTGTATTCTCATTCATAGTTTTCAAAGTTGTAACTTTCAGTCCTTGAAGGCTACACATCTTATGTGATCATGAATGTTGATGATATGTAGCCAGCTCTTTGTTACCACCGTTATTAACCTGAAATCAATATAATGTAATGCTGTTGGACATCATATAGACTTTTACATAACAAGCCTTATTGATTAAGGTTGAATATAAAGTGGCTGGAGGTTAAGATTGGTCACTGTTTGGATCAGGGGGACCTCTCCTCCTCCTTCAGTTGGAGAGCATCTTAGCACGTACATACAATACATATTTTTAATATGATATATAGGACATACGCATTTTTTTCTCCTCAAATGTCTTGGTGCTTACCAGTTGAGGTGATTACTACCAGCCATTTCATTTATTCAGTCATAAATTATCTGAAATATTAAATGTTTCGTAATTCTGAACAATCTGAAGATAATATACTCCCCTGAAATGTTAGTCTTCCATTTTTACTTTTACAACAACCTGTGTCACTTGTCCTCTCTGGTTCCATTGTCTCCTCTCATGTTGGGCTGCCTGTTCAGCGTGGATGTCCTGAGCTGCTGTTCCTCTGTGCAGCTAAAGGGGGCACTGTTTACTCACGACGGCACACTGATACAAATGGACCAGCAGAGCAATGTGCCAAATGGTGACTTCATAGAAAGGCGTGTACACTCGCATATGGGCGCACACACATGCACGTGCACACACAAACGCTCGCACACTCTTCATGGAAAGTCACACCAGGATATTTTGATTGTTTTTGGCTGCTCTCCTCCCCTCCCAATGTCCTCTCTGCCAGCCAGCCGCACACACAGCACTTCAGTTATGATTTTACATACCGGTTAGGCAAAATTACTCCCCAGCACACAATGTCAGCCAAATGAGGCGTTCTCAGTTCCTGGTTTGGACACAGACGGTTGGAGGATCTGGCTCTCAGAGAGAGGATGTGAGCTGTTTTGATGAGCGTTATTGATGAGCAAGTATTTGAGGTGTCGCTGTGGATAGAAAATGCCAGACGCGTTGCATACGATGTTACTTTACGGTGCCATTTAGACAATGAACTGCTTTGAAATTATGATTGATATGAAATGCATCATAGGCTTTGGATTAGCGTGTTATATATGCTTTATCACTAAATACATTTTCAAGGAAGGAATTAAAACATTCGGCATATTTGTACATTTTATTTAGATATACCAGCATTTCACTGATATTTGATAAGGGTATGTGTGACATTTGCAGACAATACATTTCCTTTTGTTTTTCCAATTTTATATAATTTTGTCAGGATAATTGACAGTATTCAGAAATTTAGCAGAAACATTGCTGAACGGTTCTGATTCAGCTCGTACTGCATTAGTTACAAGCGCGTCTACTGCTCTGTGTGATTGTATTACATCACTGTAGAGTATTCTCACTCTGAGTGTGTGTACTTCGCATACATGCCGTCTCATTCATAAAACGGAGTGTGTGGGGACCTTCTGATTGGCTGACTGCGTGCTACGCAACATTACACGCCGCAATGTTGCAGCCAATGAAAACTTACAATGTTCTCTCTGACTCCACCTCTCTCACACACACACACACACACACACGTTATCGCAGACATCCAGCTCTCTCTCTCACACACACACACACACACACACACACACACACACACACACTTGCTCTTCTCACACACAGTAGCAGACGTGGTGGGAATTGATATCGTATGAAGAAAGCGTATGAGAGACGGTTCAGTTTTTGACAGCCGTCATTCTGCAAGAGAATACACATCGCCTGATGGGCTTACGCATTTGAGAGAAACCGTACGCTGGCTCCGTCTTTCCACTATCTTACAACTATTTGATGCGTGTCAGATAGCCCCACTTTGCTGAGTGAGAGAAGAGAAGGGGTGAAACAGATAAAAGGGCAAAGGGCTGCAATGAAAGACTAGAGGAAGAGTCGGCGGGGAAGGGAGGTGGATGCTGGGATGAAGGGTAATGACGAGAGATGCAGATGCACTTGAAGCCAAAATCCACCAAAGCGACGGTCAGAAGAAGGGAGGGGAACAGGGAGAGCGATATGCTGCCAGGGATAGCAAACTAGACGCTGGTAAATCCGCAGAAGTGACTAGATGGAGGATTAATGTAATGCAGAAAGGTACAGAGATAAGAGGGGAGTAGTTTGAGGACTAAGAGACATCAACAGAGATTCATAGAACAGAAAAAAGGAGGTGTTGGCAGCAATGGATACTAATCAAATGACATAGTCGTGAGAAAAAGACCAATTAGAAACTGAACTAGGAACTGAATATGCATGGGACTAGAAATAAATATATTTTCATCATTTTCTATAAACTTGAGTTGAATAAATTGGATATAATACCTTCAAGTTGAGCGCAGACATTTGACAGGTAGACGGGCTGTTAATATGTAAATTTGGATATGTAAATAGTAGTGTGCTAACATGAGGGCAAAACTGTTTTGAATATTAAAGTTGTCATTTAGCAAAACAGGTGTCCTTTTGTTTGGGGGTTTTGCAATCACAAAACACAACATCTTGTGTTTTACTATCTCACTTACTATTTTGTCAGAATTGATGCTGGAAATGATTGCAATTGCAGTCCCAACTTCACACACCGGTGTACAGGACTATGCATTGTTGTATTATGTATGTGAGGTTTTAACAGAGCTATACTGTGATAAAGGGACAGCCCTCTCTCATCTCTTTCTGTCACATAGTTGCAAGGCTTTGAATTTGTCTAAGGTCCTACAAATAGGCCCATGAGTCTACGCAGTCAAGTGTAACCATTTAGAGGCCAGGAGATTAGAGTGATCCCTAGCCGTGTGTGTGTGTGTGTGTGTGTGTGTGTGTGCGCCTACAAGGTGACCCACGTGTAGGCTGCACCTAGTAACAATTTCGAGGCCATGGGATTAGGGACCCCGGCCATTCGTGCCTTCAGATTCCCTCGAGGGAACTACGGATAGAGAAGAAGGAAAATCGGATAACTTGAGGAAAGGAGGGATCAGTGGTCAATCTCATCCATTGATTACTCTTAGGAAAGAAATTCAGCATCAGCATCACAAACCGACCCGATGAGTCGAGGGATTTATTGGTGTCATCCTTTTTCTTGCATTTTTTTTTGCACAGCCACATTACAAATTGAGTCATTGGTAAAAACATAAATTGTCGATTTGATGCCTAACGCCAGAGGTCCACTGGTGTTCGTAAGGGACTGCAGGAGGGAAACGAGGATTATTCCTCTCTGGCACTCATCTCTCCAAGGACGGGAAGATCTCCCTCATTGCTAGTAGCACTCTCCCATATGTAAGCAAGGAAAGCCAGTCGACTGAAAGAGACCACTCCTTACTCCTCTGAGAAAAAGCACAAAAAACGGAACAAATTGATTCCCCAAAGGCTGGTGAAATCTTTAGACTTGTTTCTCAAACTAGAAAGATGCACTACAGGTAGGAGAGGAAGAAGAATGTGCGTAAAAATCACTGCTCCAGTGTTCATTCATTTGTTCCTTTCTCACTTTCTCTGATGAAGAAAGCTAGAGATAAATGAAGGGAGAAGCTGGATAGTCCCTCAAGAGGAAGGAAGCCTATTCCCTATTCCCAGCAGAAGCCAGCCAACCTCCTGTTATCCCAGGAATACTGCCGCACTCCACAGGGATTGGGAATACACTGAAGGGATATAATGGGAATATCATGGAGGGGATGTGAGGAATGGGATAAGGCAAGAACCTAGGGAAAGGCTTCGGAGTGGAGGGGATTGAGGAAGGGCGGGACTAAGAAACAATGGGGATAGGAGGTAGTCTGGAAGAGGGAGGAGGGGTGAAGCCAGGTTGTGCTCACATCCAAAGTGTTGATCCTTAAATCAAAAGAAGGAAATGTCACATTCTGGCAGCAGAGGTGGCCTAATAGCAAAATATTGAAAACCTAATGTCCTACAGTTTGAAATTTCAAATCTCAGACCAGCTTGTCCACACTGCATAGGAGGTAACGGAGTAATTCTTTCCTACCCCTTCAACGTGTTTCATCCGGTGCCATTTAACCAGGCATTTAACCTCCAGCATCTCAACCTGAGCTCCCAGTTGTGTGCATCACCTCATCCACATGTTGTTTTTCTTAGGCATGTGACGTCATGGTGGAGAATGTCCACTGGGGCCTCAGTTTACTGTGAAATAAAATATTGTTTCCATCACCCCTTCAACGTTCAGCTTTAAAGTTGCATTGAGAGTTGCCCTGACAGATAAGACACAGCAAACAAAGGGTTAATTAGAGGCCCCACCAGGCAAATTGAGTTTCATTCACATAATTTGACACAACTGTCCTAATTTCAAAATGTCTGTTTTTATCCAGTCACATGTCTTCATTTGTACAGTTGCGTGATGTCAGGGACTCACTTAGCCTCCCTCTCTTGGAGGACAAACAGCGCGATATTATGTCGGACTCCTTGACAGTAGAGCCAGAAAGACCAAAGCAAGATGATCTATATTCTTTGACATTTGACAACTCATTGTTGCTTTCTCTCTTTTTGAATAATTAGCTTGTCTGTTCCTTTTACAAGCTGAAAGAGACTTTTTGGTCTTTCTCACAAGTAAATTTGTTCTTTGTTTTCTGTCATCTTGACTCAACAAGGAAAACAAATGTAATTTCCCTCCATGAAGAGGAAATGAAAGCTTGAAAGACATTAGTAATTAACGTGGCATGCCAGGCTGCGGGTGTGGGTGACATATGGATAAAAAGCAAAGAAATGGAGAGTTGGGCACTCAAGGACATGTAGCGAATGACTTTTCAAGGCCCCCTTTGGGGTTTTTCTGCCTGCCTCAATTTCCGTTGGCCCTTTTTGTGTTGTTTTGGAAGATAACCCCGGCTTTCTGTCTGAGTGTCCAATGTTCAGCCATCAGTGCCATTACTTGCTGACCACCCGCTGAAATGGAAAGCAGGGTTGACCTGTAGCGTTATGTGTGTGTGTGTGTGTGGATGCTCACATGAGGCCACCTGCTGAAATGAAAGCACTGGCTACCTGTGAGTGAAGGGAGGTGTGTGTGTGTGTGTGTGTGTGTGTGTGTGTGTGTGTGTGTGTGTGTGTGTTTCACAAGGACCAGTCAGAAATTTCAACAAAAGAATCTGGGGGTATTTAAGTAGGTTATAGAATTCAGGGGTCCTCACAAGTATTTTAATACAAGGCCGTGTGTGTGTGTGTGCGCGCGCACACTTCTGTCCTTTTTGTAAAAAAATTTATTCTACATGTGTCTCAGCTGATTCATTTATATGTATGAAGGAGAGATAAGACAATGTGCTAGATTTCCATGTGAGAGCACAGATATTAGACAAAGTGGATTTAAAAGGCACAGATGATTTGAGCTGTGGGCTTAATTTGAATCATTGGACAAAGTGACCTTGATCACCAAGCAGAAAAGATGACTTGACTGGAAGCATCGTCAGGACCTTGCTTGACCTGTGTGTGTGTGTGTGTGTGTGTGTGTGTGTGTGTGTGTGAGAGAGGTGAGGTGTCATCCACAGGCTATAGACCTAATAGCTTTTCTGCTGTCCACTCTGCAAGGTATGATGTAGACAAGTAATAATTGAGCTTGAAGGGGTGTGTACGCACAGAAACTTTGATTCATTTTCATATTCAATGTCAACGCAGTCAACCACTTCCAATTTGCTCCCATTTTCTGACATGTCTTTTTGCGCTTCCTTTCTTTGAGGCTCTCACTCTTATTAATCCTTGCTCTCCACTCTCATCCTGGGGTTGTATTGGCAGTATAGATCTATACAGGGGAAGTTAACAGAGTAAATACAGGTAGTGTTGAGCAAGGAAAACGATCGATTGCTATGTATTGATTCAGCAGTAAGTGTGGCCACAAGTCAAGGCTGTCTGTGTGTGTTTGTTTGTGTTGGAAAATGAATGCTTTTGGAAGTGTTTTATCCCTAAAATGTGTTGGTGTATTATTGCAGTACTTGGACCAAGCGCTCAGGACTGGCACTAGGCCAGATTCATTTCAGTCTAAATAAACCAATAAGGTCAACTAGAAAGAGAAGTGCTTATTTGTGTTACTTTTAGTTATTTATTCTGTGCTTCTGTTTCTGTCTCTCTTATTTGCATCCCATACTAGTGGCTGGATAACACACACACACACACACACACACACACACACACACACACACACACACACACACACACACACACACACACACACACACACACACAGACAGATGTATGCAGAAGTGTGTGAAGTTTATTGATAAGCTGAGGCTTTCCACATGGTGGACAGATGGCTCTTCTAATCTTCCAGACAGACACTGCCTTTTGATATCTGATCTGATGGTTACTCTTGTAATCGTGTGTGTGTGTGTGTGTGTGTGTGTGTGTGTGTGTGTGCTATATAGCCACATATCAGTCATGCTTCAGTATCCTGACTTTATAAATGAAATAATGTCTATACATATGATCTTTTTTTGGATGATTGTATAATCGGAAGTGGCCGTTGGGTCATTTTGAGTTTAAGGAGTTAACCCTTTGGTTAGTGAGTTATCCGCCCCACACGTATCTGCCCCTGCTTTTAACTTTTGCTTTTAATATTTGTTTAGTGTGTTTCTATTTATTCAGCTCACTGTACTTGATGTTTCTGCCCAACGTAACATTGTGTGTAGATAAAAATGACACGGGCAGAGCCCTTGCTGTGGCATTCTGCCCTCTGTATGTCCATAAGCCATCTACACAAAGGACGAGGCGTTTGTCTTCACTGGTTGAAATGTCTAAAATTGTGGACGTTTGAGCATTGCCAAGACTGTAAAAAACCTCTTTTTTGGTGATATTGGATATATTTAAACAGATATTGTCTGTTTTTTCTTTTGCAAATGTTCCCTTAAAAATCTACCTCTAAACCTACCTCCGGTGCTGTCTCTGAGGTGTCCTTACAGTAAACGGCACCACAACTATCGCTGCCTTCACTTTGCAACAGCGTTATTATGCAGCGCATGCAGGGAGTGGTGAATAACTGCAGCTTCCAGCATCAATTTTAGCTTAAATCAGAAAATGAGTTAAGCAGAGCAGAAAACAACGGGCCTCCTGCTGTGACGATGCTGTTTAGTGACCTAGTGCTGGAAAATATTGATGAATAAGTCAATATTGTGCAAAGAAAGTTTGTCATGTTGCTATAAACATTCAGCAGTGGTGCGGTGTTGAAGTAACACTTTACTTCTTGAACTGCTGAAAGCAACATCGCCCTGACTATTAGGGGTGGGAATCTCTAGGCTATGATTATCCCTTCCTATTGATGCATCGACATTTTTCTACGCACAATTTATTGTCTCACTGTGACTATCTGCTATTTGTAAAACACTGCATATTTTCAATGATTTATAATTAAAAAAAACATAAATCATAAATACAATTGGGCCTGTAGCAGCACTCTCGCAGTAAAAGCACAGAATTCAGCTCGTTGTGAGTCATTTGACATATAAAGCTGCACTTATTTGCAAATAAACAATATAGACTTCTCTTCAAACAGATCCTCCTGTTAAAGGCAATGAGCATTCAGCTATCAGACAACAGTAACGCTTTCGGGAACATGTGGTAAAACCTTAGAGTGAGCGGGTACTGTGGTGAGACTTTATTCTGTTGTCACGCATAGCGTGTTGCTACCATCCGACTCGCTTTCCTCAGTGACTTCATGACGTTAGCTTTGGTTTGGTTGTCGAGTATCGCTGTGTCCGTAAAACATTGAGATGAATGTTGTATCTCGGTTCCAAAGTGTGCAACATAGTGCGAAAGCTCTGATTCTCAATCACTGAGTGAGGGCGCACATTTTTGGCAAAAAAGTGTCAATTCACTTTGTGATTCGCTTCGCCCTTTCCGAGTTGGGCGGAAGAAGAAGCGAGATGCTTCTTTACGTCACCTTTTAAGCCAGAGGGTGCAGCCGGTGTCACAGAATCATAACGTTGACAGTTGTTTTAAATTTCCGATTATTGAGTTTTCTGCATTAAGTCATAATCGTTAGAGAGAGAATCGCGACGCATCAAAGAATCCATTTTTTCCCCCTCCCCTACTGGATGTGTTCAAAATGTCTCATGGTTCAGTGGATTGATACGTTGGTGTCCGACTTCCTGTCTCTGTATTGTTGTACGCCAGCAGCAGGATTGTCTCGGCTTGATCTAGCATCTCAGACCTGATATCTGATTGAAGACACTTGGGTGTGTGTGGGATTAGCATATAAAAAGACAGTGACGGGACATCAGATAATTCTGATACCATCTGTTTTCAATGGAATTTGTTTGAAGGAAGAGTGTGTGTGTGTGTGTGTGTGTGTGTGTGTGTGTGTGTGTGTGTGTGTGTGTGTGTGTGTGTGTGTGTGTGTGTGTGTGTGTGTGTGTGTAACCCCCACACTCCTGCTCTGTCTTTTTCCTCGCTGCTTTTTAGGCCTGTTATTTTTATTTGTGCTGCAGATCTTCCTTCCTTTTTTTTCCCTATTATTTCTAGTTTTTTGTTTCATTTCTTTTAGTCCCGGTGAAAAGCGGACCCATGATTAACTCTGTCTATGAACACAGTCATCTATTATTTAGGATGGAAAACACTATAAATTGTTCCATTCTGCAATGATTTATTAATTAGTAGGCAAATTCTCTGGGATTTGCCTTCATGTCCGCCCCACCTAGCTAATGTATTCATGCCTAGCTGCATGGAGACAGACATGCAAGCAAGCATGTATGTGTGCACAAACACAATGCCATAGGCAGCTTCCTGATATTACAACACTTCCAACAGTTGCATAACATTATCCATTCAGATTCCTGTTGTAATTTCTCATGAATCGATTTTAATTTTATTGTTGAAATTAAATGCTGGCTTGGAAATAGCGTGATTGAGAATATGCATTTTTAAAGAAGCTTATTGCACTCAACAGAGTGAGAGGAAAGAATAAATATGGATAACACTATTTTGGTATCACAAACCAGAAGTTGTCATTGAATTAATCTTGGGTATGTGTTTGTCTTTTAATGATTATGTTTCTTCACAGGACTTTTTCATTTCTTATAAAACTCCTGCACATTTGGTATCATCTGTGTCTGAATATTTTCTTTATAGGTTTAGCATTCAGAGTTCTCACAATCACAACTTACAAGAGATAAGTGGACATTCAATATGCGGAAGCTCAAAAACAGACCACCCTCATTGGTTGGTGTGTATGTAAATGCATTCAAAGGTTGTAAGATATACTAGCAAATTGTACTAGTTTACATGTGTGTAAAATGTTTTTACTTTGAGCAGAACAGCGTCTCTAATCACCAGTCTACCTGCCAACAGCCAGATTCCTTTCACTGCTCAGTGCTAAGCTCATCAGCAGCGAGGTGGTGTGTGAATGTGTGTTGCATGGTGGAGGCTGTGATTAAGAGCTTTGCCGTGTTAATTTTCAATGTGGTGGCATTGCAGGTAGAGAGATCGGGTGATGCGTTCAGGGCAACGCCGGGTTTCAATTAAGAGCATTATAGTGATTATTTCTAATATGGTGGAACAGCAGGTGGAGTGTGTGTGTGTGTGTGTGTGTGTGTGTGTGTGTGTGTGTGTGTGTGTGTGTGCGTGTGCGTGTGCGCGTGCGCGCGCGCACCAGGGATGCATGTAATTTGAGGAGACATTGCCAATTGAACAAGGTGGTCCACTAAGCTTATCATGTGTTGTGCGTGCACAATGTGTTTCCTCCAGATTAATTTGCTACATTTACCCTTTCCCCTCTCTTTTTCTATGAACAAGCTAGATCCACAAACTTTGTGTGTGTGTGTTTATCTAGCTTTCCTCCTCATTCCAATATGTTTTTTCTACATTTTCTCTTAATACTTTTAAGTATGTCTCTCATGGGGAATCTTTCTGATTTCTTTCCACCTGGTTTTTACTTCGGTCGTCTCAAAGTTGTTAGCTTCTTTGTCTTTGGTATCTTCTTCATCCTTGTCTTTTTTTGACTCATGGTCAACCTTTCTCTCTTTTTATTTGACTTTCCTCCTCCCCACGATCAGATTGTGTCTCTCACACTCACAGTGTTTGTCTTTCTTCCTCTTCCTTCGTCTCCACACTGATCCTCTAATCAGCAGCCAACAGTGTCTGGGGTTTACTTTTGAAATGACATGCCATCCCTCCCATTCTCCTCGTCGTGCCCTCTTGTCTTCCTCCTCTGATCTAATGTCTTGTACATCTTTTCTCCCGTCTTACCTTCCTCTCTTCTAGCGTCTCTACCTTCTCTTCTGTGTGTGATAGTTGTCTGGGGATGGCAACATGAGCTGGCTTCAAACCCGCAACATCATAACGACATGTTATGTGTTGCTGCTAAGCCACCAGGAAACCCCCCCCCCCCCCCCCCCCCCCCCCCCCCCCTTCTCAGGTTCAGAAAAATAAAAGCTCTCTGCGTCTGGGCTATTTGCATACCATTTGCATATGAACCCCCAACTGGCTGTTTTTGGAATGCCAAGAGGCTAAATTCAGTATTTATTACCCGGGCCCATAACTAGTTTTCTCTTTTCTGTGGCATTTGCATCTGATTTGCATGTCCCACAGCTTGGATCTGGGAATAAGGGGCCAAATGACCTAAATTGTTTCAATTCCACCTAGAAATAAAAAAAGCAGAGAAAGATCTAATTATTACTATTAATCGAATTAGGACGCTTTACATGTGGAGCGTAAATATGCGAAAGGGTTATTAGCTACAATACCAAGCTGAGGCAACTTGCTCTTATGGAGACAATAAATGATGTGTGTGTTTGTGGTCGCGTTTCTTTGAGCAGTTGGCTAGATTTCCCTCATCGCATCATCCCTTCCTATCCCAATGGTATTGATCAAAAGGCCCCTAATGTTTTGTAGGTTCTCTATTTTTTGGGCAAACAACTGTTCTATATTGAGCTTCTCAAAGATATAAATTTTAACTGTACAGACCTATTGAATCATAGAAGCTAATCTGCATTACGTTTGGCTATTAACGGTTCATAAGGAATTGGATGGACTGAATGTGGCTAACAGACTTTTTGCACACTACACTGATCTCACCAGCACATGCAGTACATGTGAGAGTTACACACTTATCATCCTGTCAGACACATAGGTTGGTGCTCTCCACTGGGCTTTCTTTTCTTCAGTTGATAAATAAACTGCCCACAGTGAAGGGACATAAGTGAAGCTTAAACCCCTTTCAGAGAAGCCTCCCTTTACATTGATCTGACTGCAAGTTAACATATCGGTCTCATGCCCATATAAGTAGCCCGGCCACATTAACGTAAAAGACACAACGGCAATCTTACTCGGTCGAACCTAGTGATGTTTACGCATCACTTTCAATGCAGCATGAGTCTGAATGCAGCTTGATTTCTGTAAAGTAAAACACTCAAAGAGAGAGATTAAATGTATTATCTCAATCATTGTCTCTTATGCAGACAATCCGTTAGATTACATTACATTATCGTCATTTACAGACGCTTTTATCCAAAGCGACTTACAATTCAGTATCTATCTACACACCGTAGACGCAGCTACAGGAGCAATTTTGGGGTTAAGTGTCTTGCTCAAGGACACATTGACTAGTGGAGCAGGAGCCGGGGATCGAACTGCCGACCCTCTGATTGAAAGGCGGCCCTGCTCTCCACCAGATAAGCCAGGAAATTGATCTTCACATATCAGAACCGTCTAAAAAAATATGTTTGCGACCAGAGCAGAATAAACTTAAAAAAGTCCCCTCTTACGATAATGGTCTGGAAATACATAGACTGTTGGTCAATGTTCATTCGTGCAAATAAATAAATGCATATCCAGCAAAAACAGTATAATCTATAGGTTTTTGGATATCAGGGAAACAATTATGTGATTTCTACATAGCATCTACATTTTGCATGGCAAGCATATTATGACCATGTTTTCTCTTGTCATGATTATTTGATTGCATAAGTTAATATGTGAATATGCTCTGACATTTTAGGAGAGGCTCTCAAAAACCTTACAGGCCTGAGACCAACTGTCTTTGTCATTCAAGTGTTTGTGTTAATCCCTTTCTAGTGTCGCTCTGAACTGAGACCTAAACTGTGGGCCGTGTGTAGGACTGACTAGCCGATGTTTGTGTGTTATCCTGTTATATCTGTGAAACGTGAGAACCTCTTGTAAAGGCTAGTTCAGTGAGTAGCATAGCCAAAAAAAACAACCACCAATAGTGCTGCATTGGTATTGTCTCTTTAATGACTACGGACCACTGCTCTCCTGGCCTACTACCTCCACCTGTATGGAGGTAAAGCTCCACCTGCCATCACTTCACTTCCATCTGTTATGTTTTTTCCCACGGCAGGTGAGCTTTTACATACAGGTGGCTCTTACTTTTTTTTCTTTCTCTTTTCTTTACCTTTCTGTTTCACTTGTCTTTGTCTCTCTTCTAGGTGACAGGTGGGAGAAATGTACACACACACACACACACACACACACACACACACACACACACACACACACACACACACACACACACACACACACACACACACACACACACTCATTCTTCTGGATTCCTCTGTCTTCTACATTCTTTTGTGTACACAGCAAATTGACGCATGTTCTTCCCTTGTCCTGCTTTATTCACCTCATTGAATATAAACTGCCATCTCCGAGGGCAAACAGCAAATATAATCACATTTGTAATGTCAGAGAAATAGTGTGTCAATATTTGCCTGGTCTGTTACTGTTGTGAAATGGGGAACTGACTGTGGTTGCCATGGTGTGCATGAGTTTGACAGTTGGCTTTGAGGTACAGAAAGATGCACTCTTTCTCTCGCGCACACACACACACACACACACACACACACACACACACACACACACACACACACACACACACACACACACACACACACACACCTAGCAGTGAAGTTTTGTTTCTGGTGTAGGAATATCGTGGGTAACACCGAACGTTTCAACCCAGTTACTGGTGTGTTTGGAAAAGTGCGTAATATTTAATAAAAATCCCATTTAAAGAAAGACATGTTATTGTACTTATTAATATCGCAGCATTAGTCTGAATTATAAATCAGTCTATTAGTAGACAGTTAAAATGTATTATGTTGCAGCAAATCAGAGACAAATATGACATGATTGTCATTGTCAAAACTTACACCGTATACCATTTCTGAAGAGAAGCATCGGGTACTTTTGATTATTTTCTTTGTATTTATTGTCTTCTGATGCCATGTTTTCATCTATAACCTTTTCTGAAGTGTCTGAGCTCCACTTACATTGTTCTAGACAGCCGTCTTCTGCTTGCCCCCTGACACAGAATACATATTCTTTTGGTGCAGAGGAGCTAAACTGAATGATGCATTCAAAGTGGCTCTGTGACTGTGACTGTCACTTTTAGTTTGTCAGTTCTGACTTCCCTCTATCTCCAACCAGACTAAATAGTAACTTCATATGTGGATGGTCAAATCATGTTTAATAATGAGAAGGCAATTACACTGGCCTCCATTCAGAAGGTGAACGAGTCTGCCGTCTTTCACTCCGAGGTGTGTGGTAAAAGTGAAATCATCGGTATATTACTCTGTCAGTCAGGAACCTTCGAGACCCTTCTTTCTCCCAGACACACTGACTTTTGTGCCCTTGACTCTAATAATCCCTCTCTGGCTGTGTGAAATATCTTTTCATGCCTGCACTGATGATCATAATGGTTTTCTGTCTGAGCTGCAGACTAGTGATTGGCCCCAATTACTGCGTGAACCTGAGGCTTCAAATCATCCTATCTATGCAAGGTGAGGAGC
This sequence comes from Cebidichthys violaceus, assembly GCF_023349555.1. Lineage (NCBI taxonomy): Eukaryota > Metazoa > Chordata > Actinopteri > Perciformes > Stichaeidae > Cebidichthys > Cebidichthys violaceus. Next base: position 11,432,229 of record NW_027176927.1, read on the forward strand.
GTAATGGCAAAAATCTATTTAGGCCTGCTTTCCATCCCCTGCCTGTATGCACATCGATAAATCACAGTTAATGCACATTTAAAATCACAGGGAATCCACTGCCAGATGTTTATCATTACTTTCCTCTGTTATACATTTTCTTTCCCATATACAACCCGTACGTGCGACAACTCACACATTTCCAACCCTTTTAATTACAGAAGTGCCTCTGTTCTCTGGTTTTAACACTATGTTGACAATTTCTAGTAGATTAGACACTGGTCCAATGGAAACATGTGCCTTTATGTTGCTCAGTGTGTACATATATGCAATAAGCTGTTTACTTCACTACTTTTAGTCTAAGAGAGGGGCCCTCGTCTGGACCCAGGTGCTCCCACAGTGTGTCTGTGATCAGATGTAAGAGAGACAGATAGACTCCAGCATCTCGCCCTGTAGAAGCAGACCTCTGCCATCCAAATTAGCGGCTGGCTCGTCTCGCAGCATTCATCATTCCTGCTCCAGTTTCAGCTGAGCTCGCCTGCTATTTGTCATCGAGATACCGCCACTTTCTCTTCTAATATTAGGTCTCTCCTTTGCGCACCCTTATTGTTTTGTTATTTTTTTGTCCGTTGCTCCGCATGTTTATCATTTTCTCCCATGCTCCTCCTTTCCTTTTGTTTCCTCAAATGCAGCCTATGCCTCCAACTGTGAACCTCCTTTCCTTTATCGCTTCTGTCTTGTGAGTCTTTTGAGTCTTTTTTTTTTTTTGCATCTCTACTACTACTGTTGTCGCAATAGTTGGTGTTACATGCGTTTGTGTTATTATATTACTTGTCCACGGCCCACACCACTGTTTATATAGAAATAAGACATTTTATTTCCTAGTTGTGTATGCGCTAACGTTCATCAAATACAAAAAAAATTCATTTTAATTGTAATTTACAATATTAACATCATCCAACGTTAAAGATCAAAGTAAGAGCTCTATCGATATACAGCCTTGTCACAAGTTTATTAACCGGTGGCATCCCTACCCGCTACTGTTCCACCTCCATCTTTCTTAACTTCTTTTTCTTGATCCCCTCCCTCCCTCTCAGCCCTCCATCCATCTCCTTTCTGTCTCTCTCTCTGTCGTGCAGACTCTTCCTCAGTAATGGACTCAGAGTTGTTTAGAACAGGAGTGAAATCCCAACAGAATAGATGTTTCTAAGATGTTGTCAAACTGTTGGCGTGAGTGCTATGGTGGGCCCCTGCTGTGCCTAACTTGGCATACCCTCCCTGCTTCTTAGCACACACACACACACACACACACACACACACACACACACACACACACACACACACACACACACACACACTGCCATATCTGTCTCTGAGAAGAGACAGTAGATTATGCACATGCTACAAGAGCCATTGCTGTGAATTTCTGCCACTTAACTAAGCTGATATGTTGGAAAGATGCCGTCAAGGCCCCCAGTGAGTCTGAGAGGACTGCAGTCTGGTGTATTTTGTGAGTGTGCATGGGAGAAAGAAGAGAAAGGAACTGTAGAAAAATGACAGCTTAGATGATGTCCACACTAATCCGGATGCGTTTGAAAATGCATCCTTTTCTCTCAATTTTGAGCTTAAATCTGGATGAAGTTTTTTCCGCTCCTGAAAACTAAGCTTTTTGAAAAGACTGTCCAGAATTGACGAGTTTAAATGCACTGTTATTTAAAGAGCCCCTTTCCTTATTGTCACTTGTAGCTCTTTGTGATCACCCATTTTGTGTGTCGATACATTTGTAATCACCCAATGCAGGCGCTGCCCAACATCAGTATATTTTGGTCTTCAAAACAGCTGGATAAACCTGTGCTAAGTGATACACAGAGCAACTTTTGGACACTTTTATTTAGCTGAAAACATAATCTAAATCAGAAAATCATTGACTGGATGAGTTAACCAGCCTGGTTTGGCCTGATTGCTGGGTGCTGTGCAATCTTCATCGTAGGCTGTACCTTTGTAATGCGCTCCTCATTTTTCATCTAAGACAAGGTTAACGTTGTAAATTAGTTTGTAGGAATGCAGTGAAAACAGAAACAGGATCATCTTTGAAAGGAAACCTCCTGTGCCCTGCCAACCCATGTGCATGACATCGGGTCTGATGACCCTCCCAACTCTACCTGTATGCCACCAGGAATAATAATAATAATAATAATAATCATAATCATAAAAGCCAGCAGGAGGAGTACCAATAGCACAGAGAGCTGTTACTCAAGCTGCAGTATAACTGTCTCTCAGTTGTGGACTGGTATTGCTCTGTAGTTGCATCAGAAGATTACCTGCCGATGAGGATGGAAGATGTGCTCGTGTTTTTCTATGTTTGGGAAATGTTTTACCTTTTATACATATGTGTTCATACGTATGCCTCTGTTTGTGTAACTAGATGAATTTGGTCAAGGGCTGCAACTTTTTATTATTTTCATTATCGATTAATCTGCATATTACTTTTTTCAAAGAATCGTCAAATCTATAAAATTTCAAATAGTGAAAAAATATCAGTCTGAACTTCTCAGAGCCGAATGTCCCGTCTTTAAATATCTTGTTTTGTTCGACCTGCAGTGCAAAACCTTAAGATATTCAATAAACAATTGTATCATTGCAGATTATTTTTCTGTCAATTGATTAATCAACTAATTGTTTCAGCTCTAATTATGTTAATACCATAACTTACTGTAGCAATGTGTGCAGTTTTTTTTTCTCACTTGTGACTGACAAGTGTGAGTGTGTTGTGTGTATTTGTAGTGTGTGTGTGTGTGTGTGTGTGTGTGTGTGTGTGTGTGTGTGTGCGTGTGCGTGTGCGTAGCCAGCCAGCCAGCGTCCCTTCTAATGACAGTTGATTGCATTATCATCCACGGCTGAGTGGTTGCTCACCCTGCAAGACGGATAAACCAACCGCCAAAACCCTAAGGCCCCTCTGTGTGTGTGTGTGTGTGTGTGTGTGTGTGTGTGTGTGTGTGTGTGTGTGTGTGTGTGTGTGTGTGTGTGTGTGTGTGTGTGTGTGTGTGTGTGTGTGTGTGTGTGTGTGTGTGAGAGACTGTGTGAGCCTGTGTGAGTGCTCACTTGTAAAATGTGATTGGAGGTGAAACTCGTAAGTCCTCTAAGGCCCATTCACAATTTGCCACGTCAGTGAGGCAAACGTACAGATGCACACATACATACCCACACAACACACACACATTGACACAAACACACGGACGTTCTGACACACACTCACACACACTCGCACTCCCCGAGGAGGGGGAACCTTTTAGACAGAAATGTTGTCAGCTGGGAATCTGTCTTGTTGTTCCAATCAAACATGCCCAACTTGTCACTCCTCACACACCCACTCTCACTCCTGAGCGTGGGGAATATGACTGTGTGCGTGAGAGAGGGTAGCCGTTATATTGGTACCACATCAGTGCCCTATGTGACTCATCATAATAGACTTTTTAGGGTGTAATACATTCTCAAATGCACGGTTAGTCCTTAGCTGCTGTTGCGGCATCATTACATGTATTGATGCGTTTAACGAGATCAGTCAGTCACATAGATGCATATTTTGCAGGAGTTGAGCCCTAGACTTGGTTTTAATATGCGATAATGTATTGTATCATGTGACACATTAAGAGAGAAATAGTGGTGGAATAATGCAGTCAAACTATTACATTTTTTTTTTTTTAAATCATTTTTTATTCTAGTCATTAACTGCACCAAAAAGTTTAACTGTAATTGTGACCCCCAATAATTGATATCTAATTATTAAGTTACCACAACTAATGTGTGTGTGTGTGTGTGTGTGTGTGTGTGTGTGTGTGTGTGTGTGCCACTGTGTACCGACGTATAACTATCTTGCAGTGGCGGCACACGTGTAAATATGACCGGCAAAAAAATCTGAAATTTTAAGTCACCAGTCATGGCGGCAGCCAATTGATTGGTGCAGAGGAGATACAACTTTCAAATACTTCGTTTTTTACCATATCCAGCATCCTAACAACATGGCAACATATTTTGACACCAATTTACATGCAGAACAGTTTTTATTATATGACAGTATGTATTATTGTAATTAAATACAGGCTAATCTACTTTAAGTTGACTTTTAGTTTATATTTTACTTTTTACAATGTGCGCTTTCACAGTTGTGTGACGTCAACATTGTTGCTGTCCGGGTAGATGGATTTGCCTTGAGTTCACAAGTAGGAACTTTGAGTGACAGTCCATTTTACTTTGTCTCATAGGAGGTCGGACATTTCCGTGTTGTAAATTGTCTGAATGGCAGCATTAATAGGGCCGTGAGTGGGTCACTGCCCCGCCCAGCCTTCCAGTCCACCTGTCCTCCAAGCCAGTCAGCCTGGCATCCAGCTGTCCAGTCGGCCAATAAGGCCAGACAGGCCTTGTTAGCTCAGTCAAGTGTGCCCATTCACCCCCAAGCCACCCCTTTGCCCCAGCATACGCACCCCGATAGACCACCACTGCACTGTATCCCAAGGTCAGCATGTCCTGTGGGTTTTTGTGCGCTAGTAAGATGGAGGGGGGGGGGGGGGGGCAGGCAGGCAGGCAGGCAGGCAGGCAGGCAGAGGAAGATGATGTGTTGGAGATAGAGGGTGGAATGGATGGAGGGTAGAAGACAGAAATAACAAGTGTGTGTGTGTGTGTGTGTGTGTGTGTGTGTGTGTGTGTGTGTGTGGAAAGTGGGTCATGGTGTGGTCTGTGTGAAGCACCAGGAGCATCATATTGACCCCTAGGGCTTGCCGTCTGCCTCTCCTCTCTCTCTCTCAGTCACACAAATACATATACATCCCAGACATCTCTGCCTTTACTCTCGTACATCATCTACTCGGGCTGGAGGCCAGAGGGAAATCAGAGACGGCGTAGATCTGTATCTTTGGTCTGGAAAATATTCACATCTCAATCACTCGGATACTTTATTTTATTTTAAGTCGTCTGGGGAAATGACGGAATGGACTCCTACAGAGTGGAGCCAAACAGTATAGGAAATGTAATCCCAATTTGATTGAGAACTAGTTGTACTGCAAAGACAAGCATGTGCAAACAACTATTTCTATTCAGTCTTTTTGCCTTGCTCCTCTGTACAGTTAAGTATGCTTGTATAGCTTAACTCTACCTGCTCGTCTCCACCGGGGACAGATATAACTTACACAGTGTATGTAGCGGGCGAGGGAATGTCAGAGAGAGTTTGGCAACTTGTTAAGTAGGCCTGTCTGAAATGGAAAGTATGATGCCGCAGCCTCGGTGATAGCAGTGAAAGTGGGGATATATATGATATACATATCATCGAGAGGGGGAATTAAAGCAGTCTGTATGAAAGGTTTATGATGCGTGGAAAGCAGAGAGTCTCCAGAGCTCTTTTTCCACATAAATATACAAGATCTGACTGCAGTGAACTTCGCTGAACTGCCTGAAATACCCGAGCAGGATGCTGGATCGGTGAGAGCTCCAAATGCTGCGTACTCTCCTGACGGGGAGAAACAAATCTGTTTGCAGAGTAATCACCACGGGAGCTCCACAGTGCTAGAAAGCAAGATCGCTGTTTCATTTTAGATTGCAATCACATCAACACAAGTCTTTAATTATTTAGATCACAGTGTCAATTACTGAGAGGACTGTGTCACTGTAAGCCTTTGTAAGTCAGCCCACTAGTTATAGAAGAGCTTTTGTACATATAACCTCACAGTGCAGAAGTCACAAGGGACGTATGACATCCTGTAATTGTCCATATGATGATAATCTTTTATTTCATAGCAAATATTATGGATAGGTTGGACAGTAAAACAATCATAAATTATCCACGCTTTTTAATTTTGGTGCCTTTAATGCATCACAAGTAGACACATTTTAATGTTCTAGTAAATTAAACAGTCAGGCAAGTTGGGCGCTTGATGAATAAGGGGACCAGTTTATTGTCATAGAATGTAAAAGTTTTTCAAGGAAAACCCAACTTACTTGTGTTCCACTGCAAAATCCTACAGAGAGATATTCTGTCCATACAAGTCGATCAGCTGAGGACACAGTAATTGTAAGATGGAGTGTGGAAAATGAAAAGCAGACAGGTCTGAGGTTAATATTGGTGTTGGATGGTGCAGTAGAAATTGACGAAGGACAGAAAGGAGGAAACGAGAAGAAGAAAGTTTTGATATGTGGCAAAAACGAGGAAGTAGTGTCAACTCGAGGTTTGCAAACGACACAAGACAGCTGGAGGAAAGGAGTGAAAGTGAGTGGGTGTTACATGTGGTGCTTAAATGAGACAGGAGAGTAGGGGGAATATAGAGTTTGGGTAATATTGGTGAAACGAAAAGAGAAAATATCAAGGAAGAGTTACGATGGGGGGGAAAAGGGAGTAAAAGACTGATGGTCGTTTTAGGATGTTGTGATAAAATAGCAGGTATGTGCATGCTGATAGGAGTTTAACAACGTAACAGAATTACACCCATCTCTTCTTACCTCCCTCTGTGTCTATGCCTACATTTCTACACTCTGGTGTCTACAGTAAAATACTGTTATTTGAAACGATTCTGAAAACCATCTTTACTCCCATGATATCTTTGGACACTTATTTCTCTCACTTTTGGAGAAAAATAGAATTTTGTCCTTGTTTGACTCCGTGTATCCACCTCTGGCAAGTACTGCGATAGTTTTGGCCTAAATATTACTCTGCATTTTTAAAACCTTCCCACAGAAAGCAAATATTCCAACTCAAGGCTGTAGTAGAGTTCCTTTTTTGTGTTATTTATTCATGGGCTGTATCTTAATTTACTGCTAGACAGAATGTGTGTGTGTGTGTGTGTGTGTGTGTGTGTGTGTGTGTGTGTGTGTGTGTGTGTGTGTGTGTGTGTGTGTGTGTGTGTGTGTGTGTGTGTGTGTGTGTGTGTGTGTGTGTGTGTGTGTGTTATGGCAATACTTCTAGACATTGATTTGATATTAATACATTTATGGCTAGTTCAATCTTTGTGTTGCCTGCAGCCTAAAGTTGCAGTCTGAGGTGGAATGTTGTGATTTACACTCTCCTGTGAAGTGCTTCCCACTTTTCCTTGTTCCACTACTGACAAACGTATAGACAAACACTCACATTAACACTCTTAAGTCTCCACGTAGCCTGCATGCCTTTGCCTGGGGAGGAAATGCTTGCAGATACAGGTAGAACATTCTAATGTTCTACAGAGAGGCTCCAGCTGGTGGAGTCTAACCTTCTTCACAATCACAAAGACTCCTGTTTCCAGGGTTGTACTCCAAATTCACTTGATGTGCTTTAGTTTGTGTTTAGTGTGCTATATAATCCTCCTGAAAGGCTACTCTATGTTCCATGTGTGATAATATACATAATGTGGCGTGTTGTTGTGCTGCAAAAACAGCGTGCAAACATGCATGTTTACATGCAGTTGCAATTGTGTTGTATCTTTATGTTGTAAAGGTAAAATGCAGCTAATGAGTAAATATCAGCTGCTTTTAGGAAAGCACTCATTCACAAACTCCTCACTTAAGTATGAAAAACGGTTTGTCTATTTACAGTAAATAGTTGAATTTACCGTTGACAGTTGGCACATCTGCATATAGTGGATGGATACATGGGAGTTCAGGGAAATAACCGTATTCCCATTGTGTCTGTTATTTTTGTTTGTGTTTATCTGCTTTCTGACCCTGCAGCTGAGCTTCCTCTCAGTTCTCTGTGGGGTGCTGCACACAGCTGTGGGTCGGGATGAACCGAGAACAGATACTTTGGTCAAAGCCAAAGTTCTGAAAACATCACCGTGCTAATTTTTCTACAGTACTGCAGGTACCATAGTTACCTGGAATCAAGGCTCAAACCGGCGTCCTGGAACAACAGAACATTTCCCCGACATACTACAAAATGTGAGCAACAAATTAGTGTTGACACCGACAAGAGGAAAGCTAGTAGCTAATGACATAGTGGGAACTTGGCTTTGTATTAGCCAGTGGGCAGCAGCATTTGCAAAACAACAGAAACAACTCCCTGACTGGAAAACACCAAACTGTCAATCAGTAGGTAGCCACACCCTAAAGCACACTCCGTTTTATTGCATATTTTACTCTAAATTGTACCATAATTTACTAAATGCTATATTGCTGTATTGAAGATGACTTGAAACTAGCGATCAAGACCATAAACTTATGTTCCAATGTTTACTGAGGGAATGAATCAAGTAAGAAGTAGAGTCAACTTCTCATAGATTCTAAACAATTGTTTGTTTGTTGTTTGTTTAAGACACTTCCGAATTGGCTTCGCTTTTCAGACCTGGAGGTTGATTATTATATGTTAAAGCTACATTCAGTAATACTGAGTATTGGGCAAAGGTACATTATGACATTGTCATGATGTGTTCAAATGTAATCTTGTAAAATTTTGTTTTTGGCAAGAAACTTGAAACTTCATCAGGGATTAATAATAATTTCGCAAAAAACAGTATGCAGACTATAATAAAGGAGTGTATGTGAAGGTGGGATTTATCGTTTTGTTTTTGTTTTTCACCATGGTGTCAAATTGGGTGTCTAGAATTGTGGAATTACGCTTGCATTGGAATTTACTACTAAATTGCTGGTGTTCTGACAGCGCTACCTGTGGGTAGATCGACAACCGACATAATTTGCCAATAAAACAGAATACATCATTTTTTATTTTGAAACAAATATTTATAGAATTTCAAAGGTCAACACATAAACCTGGCAAGTGCACTAAAACATGTTAGCTAACAAAATATATATATTTTTTTATGATATTTATGAAAAAAATGTTTTATTTTAGATGAGAGCAGGATTCTTAATTCTCTTTCCAGCTGCTTTTTTTCCTCTTCCTACTCCTTATCCCCCTCTATTCACTCTTTTTTCCGCTTTCATCACCACCATGTCTTTCTCCTGCTTCCTCATTTCACATCTCGTTTAGTCGCTCTGTCTCCGTTTCTCCTTGTCCTCCTTTTTGCTCACATTGTTGGTCATCCTTAAATCCCATTTGGGTATTGCCTATCAGCTGCCTCCACTTCACACTCACTCTTCTCTTTTTAGTCCTCTCAGGACGGCCCTCTTCATCGACTCTGTCCTGCCTGTTCCTTTTAACCCTTTTTGTTGTCTTTCTTTTTACATACATAAGCACCCATCTGATCCTCGCTCTCACTCTTTCATTCTTTTGTCCATCTTTCCAGCCGTACTTATTTGATGCATGCACCTGCTCCCATAACCCTTTCTCCTCATCTCCATAGGGAGTCTGTGATTGAAATTTGTTATGTATGACCTTGTGTATATTGTTACACAAACACACACACTGACCCCAGGTGTTGCCTCTCCAATATCCCACTCGCTCTCATATGATTTGGTTGCGGGGTGTATGGAGGATGAAACACACACACACACACACACACACACACACACACACACACACACACACACACACACACACACACAGGAACATACTTCATGGATGAGATCATTTTGGTCAGTTGGTTTGTATTTTTTTCAAAGAATGTACAAAGGTGCAGCTCAACACACACACACACACACACACACACACACACACACACACACACACACACACACACACACACACACACACACACACACACACACACAGGTCATTTTCCTTTTGCGTACAGTGGGTTCAACTATTTGAGAGTGGTGGAATTCCTTATATTACTTATTGGAAAATCTCTTGCACGCAACGAAAAAACAATTTATTTGGAGGTCAGCTGTTGTGGTCAAATGTAATATATGTCTTTATATTGGATAAAATATAAAACAGGCTTTTCATCTGTGGGTTGCAGACCGAGTGAAATAGTGTCATACGTGTGTGTGTGTGTGTGTGTGTGTGTGTGTGTGTGTGTGTGTGTGTGTGTGTGTGTCGAGATGCTCAGACAAAGTCTGAGCATTTCGAGGCTTCTTCACGTCATATAGCTGGTGATGTTTTCCATCCTACAACACATTTGTATGTGCATTTTGATGTTAACATACAGAGTAGTGTGTGTGTGTGTGTGTGTGTGTGTGTGTGTGTGTGTGTGTGTGTGTGTGTGTGTGTGTGTGTGTGTGTGTGTGTCAGTCAGAGAGAGATATTTGTAGGTATAAAGGTACTAATACAAAATTCCAGATATAATATCTATTGAACTGTTATATAAATGAGCCTTCTTAAATAATTTTGTGTTGGACCTTTGTGAAGTCCTCCAATACTGCCAAGTCATGATAAACAGTTATTAATCTTAAATTAGGGCACCCAGTAAAAACACAATTTATACTGTTTTCTGATTGCCCTGAAAGTAAGTTAATTAAACCCAGGTAGTTAAAAATAATAATAATAATAATAATAATAATAATAATAATTATTTGGCTTTTTCACTCCTGAGTTTTGTTCTATTCTCACATTTAATTTATTTTGCTTTTGTGGGTACTTAATGTTACGGTTGTGCATGCACATTGCAAAGTATATAAATAAGCACAACATCTGTAGTGGTATATTAATAACTGATGCAGAAATGTTCTCAGCCTGCTTTTCACACTCCGTTCAAAGCTATGAGTTTCAGTTTGCAGGCTTAATACAGGGCTAATGTAGACTCATTTTGCAAACCCCACACACACACACACACACACACACACACACACACACACACACACACACACACACACACACACACACACACCAGGATGCTTGTCTTACCCCCTGGGCCTTATCTTCATCAGATAAAAGACTAGTCAACAGTTCCTGTGCACATTCTGTACCAACAACTTCTCACATAATTGCCTGATGGCCATGATTTGCAAAGATAACCAAAATCCTCCCCTGTCACTGGCTGCCCCGCCATACCTATGCAAATCTGATGCAAATGTCACTTTCAAGAGATCTCCCAATAACAGCATTTCTTGGTGTGGTATTGAGGAGGTTACCCCCAGGCTTTTTTCCCACACTGACGCAGAGATGAACAGAAAAACACAGGTGTTGGGGCCCATGAATTAATAACATAACATATTATGATAACATATTCCCAAACAGATTTTCAGCTTACAGTTGCGCTGTCCACTGTCGTTTTGCTCCAGGTTATTCTTGACTGAATTGCACATGTAAAACTTATGCATATTTGGCTTTTAGTAATGCACAATTTAGCATTTTATAGATTCAGAGTCATCTGTTGTCAAGCTCATTACCACTGCTGTGCCAGGTGAGAGTTGCTGCTAATGACGAGCGGGACAATGCAATGGATGACAGCAGTTATGGCTCGATACGTCTCAAATGAGATAAAGTTCTCTCAACAGAAGCAACTGTTACTGAGATTGTGACAGCCGTTTTCAGTGCAGTCCATAGACTGTGGTGTTATTCCTCTAACTGATCTTGGTGGAGGAATAAGAGTGTCTCTGTGCTGTAATTTGTGGTGGCTGCGGATATGTGTCATTTCGGACCAATCACTGTCAGTGTTTACGTTCCCACTCGGCTTTCAATTCACCTCAGTGTGACGTTCCTGTAATGCATCATTAGATGATGTAAATTAGGCAGCACTGCAAAAGTTACCTTAAATTAATCATTAGGTTGGGCCAAGCTTACAACAGCACAACTTTGCTATTCAATTAAGGTTGATTTAGGTACTGTTGTGATTTAATGACTTAAAGTCTTGTTACTGTCTCTGATAATACCATTTAAAATCATGAATCATGAAGAGGTAGAGGCAGCAGACTAGACATTGGGCTTGATTTTCCCTGTCACAATGAATATTCTTTTAAGGGTTATTTTAATTTCTGTCCTATTTAATTTTGTATCTTTTAATCAGATCCTTTGTACATGTTAATGTGTAAATGTACAACGTATTGATTTAGTTTTCAACAATGTCTTTATCTCTCCTTTCTCCATCTCTTCAGCCACTTGGTGTCCCTACAACAATAACTGTGGTGACATGTCACTGTCTAGCAATCTACCCTCACACTTTAAATATTTCTTCTGTAGCCACTACTTCCTGTCAGAATTTAGTTTTTGTCTTACGCTTGCGAAAACCAAAACACTCAGCTCCCTTGTGTGGGGTCAGATTTCTCTCTTTGGGTTAACCCCAACAATTGTAGCAATTTTAAACAAATGCAATCATCCACAGAAGATCCTGCACCACGACACAACTGTAGCCCCCGGGTCCTGACTGCAGCACCCATGACCCCGAAATACTGTGAAGACACCATCACTTAGTCGGGGGCTGTCTGAATTATTCCTGTCTTGTTGTTTAAAAAAAGAGGAGTTAGAAATGATTAAAGTAGAAATCCCCAAACCAAAACGAGGTTAAAGTTTTGAGTTGTTGACAGTGGCTTCTGTCACGTTGTTCTGGTGTTTTGCCTCCAGATTACACCTCTAAAAGCCCCTTCTGAATGAGGAGCAGCTGCTGCCTGGATTAATCTCAATTCATGGTGATGGCTTTGAGCCCCAGTTCATTGGCAGCAGTTGTTGTAACGGTGGGGGGGCGTCACTTATGTGACTTGTCACAGATTTTCTCGATATCTGCTGCTGAAGTTTGATAATGTCAACGTTTTGTACTTGTGTGGATCTGCTTTGCTGATCCTCCTATGCTGGATCAAAACCAGTGGCTGCTGTTGAAAGGGTCATAGAGGTTTAAAGCTACAAATAGCATTCAGTGATGAAAAATAAGCATTTCCAAATCATATACATATATATACATGTATACATACATAGCAAAAGGCATCTCTAAAACAAAGTCATATTCTCATTAGACTTACCTGGTTAAATAAAGGCACATTTACCAGCATATTTTTTGTTTTACTGTCTGCTTTAGTTCTTTTTTTCTGTTGTTTTATCTGTTTACTGGTAATTTTTCCTGACTTTGTAGAAAGGATTGTTTAGCAGATGTTTGTATTTGTCTTTTGTGTGTGTCTGTTAAATTGATGGCGAGCTTGTTATTGTTGGTCTGGAAAGCTTCCCTCGGGACAGAGAGGAGACAGCAACCACACAGCTGAGACCACTCCCACTAGTCTTTTGTGTGTGTGTGTGTGTGTGTGTGTGTGTGTGCGTGTGCGTGCGTGCGTGCGTGCGTGTTGGTTGCCTAGACAAATAAAGGTTGGCATAATGGGCACCCTTTGCCAGCTGCATTTATTCTTCCTCTTTCTCTCTCTAACCCATACGCACACACATTTCATAGTTTAGGATTTGGATTAGGATTACTTTTATAATCGTATATTCTTTGGCCTTTCTGTATTTTGTATATTTTGTCCTGTCCATCCCCCCCAAGCGTGATTCCCCACAAAACAAAAACCCTAAGCCAACACATGATTCATGTTCTACCAGTGTGACTCACATTATTTCAGTGCTTTTTCAAGACATGCAGCTGTACTACTGCTTTTACGAGACGTCATTAAGTCTTGCTTACTGTCAGATACAATCCGTAAACACCCCTTAAAGCACTGCTGTGTTTCTAAATCTACGCCATCTACAGCTGGTGGGGGGGCTGAGAGTTTAGGTCTACTGTGGTTAATAATCCCCCCTTTCTCCACACCCTGGGATCTGCTGTGTGTGATACAGGTGGGTGTGTATAAAGTGAACTAATGCAGGGAATACAGTGTGAGTGGGGTCTGTGTATGCTTGACTGCAGTGGGGAAGTGGATTCCAAGTGAAATATCTGGTTCAGTGTGGCGTAAAGGAGCAGGCTTCCAGCTCCCCACCACCGCCGTGCCATTCCCCCCCGATCATGTGTGTCTGTGTGTGACGGCTCTCCTAGCAGTGCCATGCAAAGCCTGCCACCAGCAGCTTGTGCTGCAGTCGAGCTTAACATCACAAGGAGCATTGCACTTGTTTGTGTCTGTGTGTTAATTAAACGTAAGTTTAATTGACGTTCTTACTTGAAGTAACTTGTAATGTTAAAATAGTCCTGTTTTTGAGTATTTCAACAAGAGGTGGTTGTTTATTATGTACTTGTTTTCATCCATAAATCTGGGCGTTATGAGACACTCAAGAAGATTTTGGTCTAGCAACAATTAGTGGAGTGGTTTTCAAAATCTGCTGGTATAGATGTTCTGGGATAAGCCGTCGTAAATACAAGACACTGAAATGCAGACCAAATCTCACCAAACGCTTGTAAGTTACCTTTGAGTTGAATTTTCTTTTTGTCACAGATACTGGTTCTAAGGTCAAGAATGAACCTTTTTGCCTAATATTATAACTCTGATTCATTTTACTGTTTAGCAACATCACTGACATGATCAAACAGTGTAGCAAAAGAGTAGATGCATTTCTTCTTTAGCTGCAACTGCCACTTTAAATCTTCACGTCCAAGGGTGCCATGCCAATAAACACACGTTTTATCATCCAGCATGTACACCTGTATTGGGTCAGAAACGGTCCAGTGGCTGGATGGGATTCTCTTGGTAATTTTAAGGTCTCCATACCAAAACATCCTTATTAAGACATTGAAAACTACCTGCTATTGCTATAATGTTGCAAGTTTAAAACAAATTGAACCCAAACTGTTACATTATTTGGTTTATTTGAGTCAAGGCAGAGGAAATGTGAGTGCCAAACCATCCAAATCCCTATGAACAAACAAACAATTACTCCTTAAAATGAACTCTGGTTGATGTTACACAGCAATAGGAGGCCAGTACAGATAAAACAAAGCTTCAGCATTGTGAATTAGCTGCCGCTGAGATTCACAATTTGGTGAGACTGGTTTGACTTACTGATACACGCAGGATCATTTGGGTGTGACTTCTAGAGGTTGTGACCCATTGCGTGCTTCAGACACTAAAGAACTGAGCCAGAGACCAATTAAGTAGTTGTGCTGTTTTTGGATTCCTTATGCTTTCCTGAATCCTCTGTTATATTATGTGTTAATTGTTTTTTCTTCATGAAGTCATGCTTGTGTGGGGGGGAAATCTGAATTAAAGATCTTCTTTCTCTCTTTCTATAGATGACCCATCAGACGCAGACCTCTGGGTGCTCAACAGCTGCACTGTGAAAAACCCGGCAGAGGACCACTTCAGAAACTCAATCAAGTACTGACCAACACAAAATGTTCCAACACTTTATCTCTCATGTTCTATTTCATGTAGACAGTAGAACATGGTTTAAGGTTTTTCATTAAAATAAACTAGCTGATTTAACCTCTTACAGAATATATTACGGTGGTATAAATTCATCAGGACTACTTTAATTGGCTGCTGGAATAGTACAAGTATAGAAGATCAAAAAATCCAACATGATCTGAAAGTATTTTTTTATTTATGGACAGTGTGCAGGAGTCCTGTTGTTCTATATTGTCGACCATAGTTATTCTCCCTTGCACCTGTCGACCTACAGGTGTGCAAAAGATTGCTCTTTTGTTTAGTATGAGATGAAATGATTCCACCAGAATTTAAAGTTCTTGTCTTCCGAAAGCAAATAGCCTGCCACAATACTTAAGTGTTTCATACCCATCGGAAAAAGAATACGAAACAAATAGAGTAATTTAGGTCTTGGAATATCTTCAGTTATTTCAAAATTATATTTGTCTTCACAACACAGCCAATGTAGCCCCCAAAAAAGTAATTATGATTATTGTTGCTGTTTCATTCAAGTTTTGCTATATAGCACACACTTTTCCCCCGTGTGTGTGTGTGTGTGTGTGTGTGTGTGTGTGTGTGTGTGTGTGTGTGTGAGTGTGAGTGTGTGAGAGAGAGATGTATTCAGCTTGTTACTCCATGTCAGTTTCCACCTACTCACTGTTCCACTGGTCTCTCACTGCTCCGGTGAAACACACACACATAGAGGGAGGCAGAGTGAAAGAGATATTTGCATAAACACAGAGAAATTAAGCTGGAAACTGTTTTGCATTTTGATTACTTTCCATCCATCAGGGGCACACCCACACCTGGTGGATGTGTGTGCTTTTGTGGGAGTGAGAGAGTGAGAGCTGAATCACTGGGTGACTGTTAGTAGAAATCAGGATTTTTAGGTTTCAGTTCAAAACTCTGGATCTTTATGGGCTGTGAGCAGAAATCAGATGCCATCGAATCAGAGGAACATTTTGATGTGATCATATTGATCACTATTGTCAGATACAGTTTTAAACACTCCACACCAAAAGCAGACATTTGTTTTCTTCTAAAATTTTAATCATCATTGGTAAGACTCATGTAAAATCCAGATAATCCACTTGAGCCTGTCTCTAGGGACCATTAGAGGAACTGTTAAAACACATCTGCACTGACCAACACAGCATAAATGGCTTACATAGTTAATCATGATCGACTTGTATGTAAATACTGATTAAGAGCGCCTTTGGCAAGCCTTAAATTTCCTAACTTGTCTAAAAAAATGTATACAATTTTACAATTCTCTCACTTTTCAAGCACATAAAGGCCAAACATTTGCTGTTTCCAGCATTTAAAACATGACAATTAGCTGTTTTCTTTGTCTTACTAATAGTAAATACATTTACTTTGGGTTTTGTATTTAACAAAACAAACAATTTAAATGTTACGTTGGGCTCCAGAAAATTCTGATGATGCCTTTCTCAATTGTTTTTGGACATTTTATCAACACAAAGATTAATTGATTGAGTAAATGAACAGCAACTTAATTTGTAATTAAAATAATCGATTAATCCACAGTGAAAGAAGGGAGGCTACACGTTGCAGTGGCTGTTTCAACAACTTATAGATGAATTGTATTTTAAGCTAAATGCATCTGACACATTTTACATTTTGGATGTCTGAATCATCATAACTGAGTAACTTAGAAGGAAATCTTCCTGTCTCGCTGCTTCAGCTGTCTCCTCATGCTCACTTTTTCCTTCACCTTTCCTGTCCAATTTTGTACACAAAGTAATTTTTCAATTGAAATGCACCAAATAATAACGGACTTCAGAACTTCATTGTCTTCTTAGTTGATGCCAGAGTTTTTCTTTTTTCTTCACGATTAATGCTCGAATCATTGGGAGGGACACACACACACACACACACACACACACACACACACACACACACACACACACACACACACACACACACACACAGAGAGGAGGAATGTGAGTTTTTTGTTCTTCCTTTCATCACTTTCTGCTTTCTGCTTGCATGATGGAGACACAAAATAGAAGGGGTACAGGATCAAAGCGAATCCAAATGCCCACTTACAGACAAATGAGTGGAGGAAGCAGGCACACGGCTGCCTCGCGCTCAGTCACACGCTGGCCGTTATGCCTGCACCTCCTGGTACTGCAAAGGCACGCATACACACACACACACACACACACACACACACACACACACACACACACACACACACACACACACACACACACACATTATAATTCACACACACTGGCATGGATGGAGCCTCATATCTAGCGGTGCTAAAAATGTCTTCAGTAATTTTTTTTGTTTTGAAAATCTTAAATCTAAATGTTAACATTAGATATGTCTTTGGCCCTTTTTGTTTGAAGATGGTAAAGGTTGATGTTTGATGAGCATGTGACATGCAGGTAGATGTGGTGAAGCTGGTTACAGACTAGAAAAGGTCCAGCTAAGAAGAAGAAACAATGATTGTCAGTGTGTTGTCTCTGCCATAAGCTGCTGATCGTGCAAAGTTTTCACAGGTAACATGGCAATATTTCAGATCAGTAAAATTCACTCTCTTCACCAGAGCCTTTTTAAGATCCTGCAGTCTCTAGAAAAAGCAGATATATACGAACATACTGCTTTTGTGACAATAAAAACGGAGGGGAAATACTTGCTGACGTCATGAGAAAAACAAGGAGCACATGAAACATGATGGTGCTTACACATGAGAGATATTTTTTTTCAGGAAGTACTTTTAGTAATCTAGAAATTTGGAATATGTTTCAACTGCATAACTAATCTTTTTTTGTCATTCATGTCCGTATCACCCAATATTATATACTGTATATAGTGACTATTGAATTTGTCTCATTCATTTAAAATGTTTACTAGCATACTCTCTGTTGTAGGCTGAGAGTATGCTAGTTGTAAGCGATGTTTGCCATATATGGTATGCTGTTAACGTCACTGATGAGACTGTTTAATGTCGTGGTTCTTATCTTCCTGGCTTTCACTGCACTTTGCCTCCTATCAACAAGTCCTCCACATAAAAAGGAAGAGATGTTTGTGTCTATTGGATCTGGCTTTAACGGGTAATGATGTATTAACCTTGAATGCGCTCTGCTAATGTGTACGCGTGTGTGTCTCACCTCTCTGACTCCTCTATTTGGAGAAGTAGATGGAGGCTATTGCAATGCATGTTGAGTAACAAGCTGCTCTGTCATTTGCTCGACTGTTACGCTTCATCACAGCGCCAAGATAATGATTGGTCAGACCAATCTGGAGGAAGGAAGGAAAGGAATCGAGGTGTTTTGAGGTTGATCAAAGAAATGCACAAATGTGTTTGAGAATCCATGCAGTGTTTTCAGGTTCTCTTAGCTTAGCTTACAGAATTCACCTGGCGCTGTGTATGTTAAAAACATGCGATCCCATTTTGCTGTGTGTGTGTGTGTGTGTGTGTGTGTGTGTGTGTGTGTGTGTGGCTTAACAGTAAGCATTTTCAGTGACAATATAGATCATTTTTTTAAAACAAGAGGTAGTAGCTGAGATGTTTTTACTTGCCTGATAGCCACACTTACTTGTAGGGCTATTAAAACATTGATAAAATCAACATGGATTTGGGAAATTGATCCTTTTACTTTGCTTTTTTTTTCCATATATAGTGGTGGCTATTCTTATTATTATAGAAATTATAGAAAATGATTTGGAATAAAGTTTTGATTCAAATTGTATTTCCTATTTTTATTTATTTAAATATTTGCTTTGATTAAACAAGAGCTGGTCACTGCATGCAAGGGAATGAATGACTTTATAATAGGTCTACATGTCTGATTACGTTAGGAGTTCCAAATGTTGCTATTCTGTGAGCTCTGTTATTTAGCTGAGCAGGACTGTGCTGCCAACTGACGAACAGATTTGTTGTTCACAATGTATCATTACCCAGGATCGGTGACTTGAAAGCATTGATATTGATCTGCTGATCGCATGTTTTTACTGAATATCAGCCCATAATAAAGATCACGTTCATTTCCCGATCGGACAACTGCATGAGGCATTCTACTTGCCCCGGGCAAGCATTAATGTTGTGCCCTGGTGTGTAAAACAAATATTCCCCATGGCATTATGTACAACCAACCAACCAACAAACGCACACACACACACACACACACACACACACACACACACACGGTCACAGAAGTAACACTCAGTGCACTAGTAAATGAGTTGAGGGGTTTACAATGGAAGCACAGGGGCTTTCTGCAGTCTTCTATCACGGTTTTGGAGAGACGCAGTGAAAAGACGGTTTATTACTTCTGGAGAACTGGGGCTTAGTTGGCAACCAAGTGTGTGGGATAAGAAGTTGTTTGTGTGTGTAGTGGGTTTGTCAGGTGGATGGATGCCCAGGCAGCTTGAGGTGTGTGTGTGTGTGTGTGTGTGTGTGTGTGTGTGTGTGTGTGTGTGTGTGTGTGTGTGTGTGTGTGTGTGTGTGTGTGTGTGTGTGTGTGTGTGTGTGTGTGTGTGTACCCCGAGAGAAGGCTTGCAGATATGCATATGGAGTGCATGTTCTGCATTTGCGTTGGAAAAACTACACAGTATTGATTGGTCGTGAAGCTAAGGTTACTTGCCTATAACTAAGGTTACTTTTGAGTCTACTGTGTGTGTGTGTATGCTGTTTTTCTTTATGTACGCATAAACTTAAATTACTTTTGCATTGTTTTAGGTTAAATCTTTAGTGGTTCCGGACATTTGTGCCTTGCTCACGGACACTTAGAACAGGTTCAAGGGTGGTTGTGTTGATGTAATCTGTGATTATTAAGATGATATCAAAGTCCAGTGCATTAATTTGTTTACGTGCTAATTCCTCCCTGTGGCGTTGTACTGGTCTCAGGACTGTTTGTTGCCCACAGCGTTTTGAAATGAAGCTGGCCCGTATCATTTAGTTTAGCATGCAGGGTCAGTTGACATGTGTGGGAGACGGGATTCCTTCAAGCTGCTCTTTTAGACTGATAGCATCTCTGCCCTGCTGTTCACTTCTTCAGCAGGAATGCACTTGGTTGCAAAAAACTGCTAATAGAGCAGCTTCTGAATGCTAAAAAGGCAATTAGTATGGATATTTGGGCGTGCATGTGCGTGCGTTTGAAATGCCAAAATCCATAGCGTAATTCAATGTCGGAGACCTTTCAAATCAATGAACGCAGAATGCATTAAAGAAACAGTTGCTCAACAGCATGTAATTAAACTGCTCTGTGGGTGTGTGTGTGTGTGTGTGTGTGTGTGTGTGTGTGTGTGTGTGTGTGTGTGTGTGTGTGTGTGTGTGTGTGTGTGTTTTTTGATTTCTCCACTTGGCTGTCTCTAGTAATTTGTATGATCAAGGGAATGTATGCTTAACGAATTGGAACCCAACTCGGAGTTGTGTACTTCTGTTTGCAAAATACGCCAATTCCCACGTTATATTTACATTCATTTCAATATGATTTAGATATTCATGAACCAACCATAAGAAAGAAAAATCATTATCTTGTTGATTGAAAAGGGACACACCACACACATAATGAACTCTTGGAAGAATTCCAAAATGTATATGCCGTGCTAGTACTGTGTATTCATAACAGATCTGTAGGCTGAGCGCTGAATATATATATTATGGCTCTCAGCAACAGGACAGTCTATTGTTGGCTCAGTGTGATCTTGGCAGAAGCTGCTGAACAAATGTATGGCCATTGATTGGTGACCACATGCTGCCAAAAGTGTTTTGTAAAAGTGAACTGCTCTACTTGATTTACACAGAGGCTCACAAGTCATTTCACAAAATGAAACTGAAGAAGAAAAATAAGATATTGGGTCTTAGTTATGGTTGTGTCGTCTCAAATTTCAAATATTCTTTAAATTCACATCCCTTTAAAAGCCTTGAATACGTTTGAATCAGATAGACAGACATTTTAAAATGTGGTTCTCCAATGAACAGTTTTCTAATTTAATAACATATATATATTCATAATAGAGATACAGATGGTGAATATGCATTGCAGCCATGGCTGCATCTGTTAGTAAGATGTCCACTGACATCGGCCATTGATTTCTGACCACATGTTCACCGGAGGCAAAGGTCATGTTTGACAAATGAAATCATTAAAGTTAAAATCCAACTGAACACAATTTACATATGTCAGTCCACAGCCCTATTGTTTCAACCTGTGTCTGAAAGCATTAATATCTCTTTGCAAAACCTAGAGAGAGCTGAGGCTGCAAATCTGTCACATGACAAAACCCGCTCAGAGAACCACGAGCACGGCACACACACACACACACACACACACACACACACACACACACACACACACACACACACACACACACACACACACACACACACACACGTATATGAGTCTAGTTTGTTCGGTCAAAAGTCCCACAATGCTTTGTGGTCAAGTGACGTGTTTTCTTTTTTACAGTGGCTATAATGAATGGAGATGTTTATTCTGGCCTTACAGCATGTCGTTTTAAAATGAACCGACACACCAAAAGTGTGTGACATTAAGGCCAGAAATGTTTCCTTTCCATCAGGACATGACTGCAAGATCCAAACAATTTGAAATCTGCAGTGACCTTTACAGTTGTTTACTAAGGGCAGTTGTTTTATGTCCATGTTCATCCAGTCCGGCACACTCACAGGCATGGATTGGTAGCTGCCTGGACACACTCACACACTCACACACTCACAGTGCTCGCTGCCTCGGGCTGTTTTTGGTACAACCCAGGGATTGGCATTTAATCTGTCTGTTCTGCAGGGCATTAGCCTACATTTTGGGGTACACGCAGACACACAAATATTCCGAGAGGGGGAGAGGCCGACTGACTGACACTGAGGGGAAATGGACGCACGGACGGAGAGCGTAGCAGGGCTGATGTGTTGGCCTCAGTGAGCCCAGAGCGCTGTGAGAACCAAACCAAGGCTGGGGCTGGCCCGCACATGACCTCGCTTTCAACATGTCTTCTTCTGCGTAGTTAGACCGCACTCTACTTTCTGTGCTCTACTACTGAATATGGTGTTTTGTCTCTGGTGTGAAGAGATGGTCTGTTTATGTTTTATTCTTTCAAATGGTTCATTTTGTCTGCTTTCTGTAGTGTTCTGTTTTCCTTTTGTTACATTGGATTTGATTAATTTGTTATAAAACAGCATACCAGCACTTTTACAGCATAAGGGTTCTCACAGTGACAAACTGCAGTCCTCTACATGTCACAGTTCAACAAGCTCACTGACTTCTGTGTAGATTAAACAGCATGAACAGAGATAAACCAGACTTCATGCAGCAGGTTAGAAGTTGTTTCTACCGTATTCTTCTCTGCCTTGTTCTGTTCTTGTGATGGTTAAGGTAATGTTAATCTGTTAAGGTGGTATGTGATTCAGTGTTTGAGTGGGAGTGAGCATTCTTTTACATTGTTGTCCCCAATGCATCCCCATCAGATCTTTGATTGATTTAATGTAAAGGCCATCAGACCTTGAGCCTTGACTGTGCTCTGCATGTATAGAAGATATTACAGCAGTATGCTGCTGTGTCTCAATCTACACCTGTCTGTGTGATCTTTCATAAGTTGCAGCCAATGCTGTGGTGAGCATTAACTGTGTTGAATCCTTTTTATTCAACAGCTTTTACAACATTTGGAGGTGTTAGCTCTATTAGCTGATCATGATGCAGATAGATGCCTGACAGGACCCTTTACCTGGATCATTTTACTTACTGCAGCACTGAAAATCCTCCGATCCACCCCATCGGTACCTCCGGCTTTGATCTTACTCACGTTAACATGAACCTGTTAAAAGGACTTTCAGCAATAATCATGTATCAACAGTCTTATCCTTTTTAAAATAATTTACCTGCTGTCAGACTCGACTTTGGCACTTTTGTCTCTGCTTAAACGAAGACATTCATCCACAACAACAGTCAGACCCAATTTTGTTCGAGGAAATTTATCAGCTTGTTTGTCTGAAAAGGTGAGAGGCAAAGCTGCATCAGAAGGGATGACTGTAATGTGATGAGAGGCTAATAATGTTTAAATCCTCGTTCCTAACGGACTGGACTCTTATCGACTTTAAAAGACCAGCTATCATTATGTCCGCGTTTCCACAGCAGCTGAAAAGTATTTCATACGGCTGTAGTAATGGAATGTCAAGTCAGAGGTTGTTCTGCTATCATCTGGTCACCATTGGGACAGAACGTTGATATGGACATTGTTATAACAGTAGTAGTACAGGGGGAGCTCTGCTCTGTCTGAGCAACCATTGAAGCTTTTTATACACTTATCAAGGTACAATCAATACACAGTTTTTAATCAAATAAAAACACAGTTTGATGAGCAAGTCAAATCCAGGCCCTCCACTGTTTGGGATTGTGACCATGATGGGGTGTGCACGTTTTAGTGACTGGAAACGACCCACAAAAGTTGAAAACTGCAGAGATCCGATTAGTTAAGCTCAACTCATGCTATTTTGAAATATGCCTTGAAGAAATGAACAGACGCTCACATTATTGCCCGAAGATGCAGTCAGAAGGTGCCAGTGATGGAGATTATTAGAGGACCAGCACAGGTCCTGGATCTGCTGTGATTGTTTCAGACGGGCTTTGTGTCCAAGACAAAGTCTGAGCATCTCAAGGCTTCTTCCCGTCATATAGCTGGTGATGTTTTCTATCCTACAACACATTGGTATGTGCATTTTGATGTTAGCATACAGAGTATTGTGTGTGTGTGTGTATGTGTATGTGTATGTGTGTGTGTGTGTGTGTGTGTGTGTGTGTGTGTGTGTGTGTGTGTGTGTGTTGCTGAATTCCGCTCACAAACAACCTGTCACATCTGCTCTACAAAGAGGGTTTGGATGCAGGTCTCAGCACAGTATGGGGCTCTAGGTTGGCAAACATCCTCTCCATACTCGATATTTCTTATATTGTGACTCTTACCCTCACTGATTTTTACATAATTAACATGGAGACTTTTGAAGCTGCTGACATTGAATATTTCAGATATTTATTTTAATTAAATGCATGTTTATGTCTGTCTTTTCTTTTCTGAAATTTAGCCCATTTTACATTTGTAATAGATAAATGCACTGTGAGGCATCCTACGCTCTCTTCCCACATCAAGGAAAGCTTAAGCCTGCAGGAAAACAAGCCGATATTCTTCAGTGTCCTTATTTTGTCACGTTAGTCTCGGGATGTGTGCACATGAGTAGTCCCCGAAATAAATGGCTGCATAATCACAGCCTGTCACATAGTTGCTGTCCTTATAAGATCTTCTTTAACAGCAATCACAAACAACTCCCGCCTTTCATCCGTTCAGACGGCGGGGCTCTTAAGGCACCCTACTGGGCTCCAGCCTTTTCGCTGATCCCCGATGGTGGATTTAAGCCAAAAGAGGCCAAGTTAATAAAGGATTGAAGATAACGGGGGACCTTTTACCCATGTGTGTTGCAAGTAACTGGGTTTCTAAAGTAGCATCCCACGTTAAATTCTGCATTTTGTAAAGGGATCGAGTTTGAGTTTGGTTTTGTGGCTTTGAGAAAAATTCTTATCCATATCAAAGGACACAGCGATCGTATGGGCCATTTTAACTTCTATAGGAATGATAGATAAGCGTAAAAAGTAGGAAATAATACATGGGTAGGAAAGTCAGGTCATCACCTTATGACTTTTACTCAAGTGGCATGTCTACTTTAGTCATTTTAAGAGAGCGAAAAATGTCTTAAATCGCATTCAACAATGAAGTCAATCAGATTAGAATGAAAGCCAAATTGAAGGATCATATATTTTCTACCATGGTGTCTGATACTGCAGTTTTAGATGAAGGCTTTCCTTCGTGAAATACATCTGTACATGATGTAAAATATAGGGGTTAGGCCAATGCACCTCAAAAAATAGCTTTTTGTGTGTACATTTGTAGTTGCCTGTTAAACTTAAATGGTGTCTATCAAAGAACAAAAAAAAAACACAAAACGTGTTGCTACTCTGTCAAATGTATTTATGCGATTGGTTATTTTTTTGTTCTGTGTTATCTTTTTTTTTTTGTCAAGCTGCTTGATAATGTCAATAACTCATTTCTGCCTTATATATAAATAATATACATTTGAGACGTGAGAGGAAACAACCAGAGGAAGAAGATATGGGACCACAGTGTGTACATCAGCTTACTATGATATGAATGGATTATCAATGTTTAATGTTAACTGTTTTCTCTACTTCTGGCGAATCAGTCTCCATGTTGTGTGAGCTTTAAAGGAATGGAGGGGTGCTAAATCCCTCCGTGGGGGGTTTGATGGACTTGTCACGCGATTCTCACACTTCTCAGGAAACACAGACATCTTATTATTAGATGAGGATGCCACAGACACTCGAAATTGAACAGCTGGAAAAGGTTGTAAGAGGCTTTACATCTCAAAGTACAGTAAACGTAGGATGCTTATGCTTCCAGACGTTGCCATTTCCGTGTAACATTTATCTTTTTGCATAAGACTCATATCTCTATATAGTGTGTAAAAGGAAAGACACCTCACCATGACAGTTAAGTGATCAGCAAACTCAACCTCGAGGTGGGTTAGGTGTTAGTTTGTTCCCACAGAGTTGTAGCTGCAGGAATACAGTCAATCCTCCCAGTATAGGGATGAAAGTTGAATCAGTAACGAGCTGTATGTTATAGGATGGGAAGGGCTTTATAGAGAGGCCTTTAACCACCAAATGACTAACAAGGCTACTCAGATATTGATAGCACACTGTCATCACAGTCCGCCATACAGAACCTCCAGGCTGTTAATTAGAACAGATGTCAATAGTACGATCAAAGCTTTACTCTCTCAGTCAATAAGGCCACGTCGCAAAGATTTGTGTTTCACCAGCAAGATGACTCAAGTCACAGCAATGCGTTACACCCATGGGCAGCTGGATCGCAACTATTTCCTACTAGGCATCAGGGACTCACTGTATGTGTGTGGTACGATATGTGATGGGGAATTGAAGACAGCGTCAAGGTAAAAGATAAACAGGGAAGCAGCAGGGCAGGAGTGCAAGATAGAGAGACAGTGTCAGCTGTCAGCTATAATAAGAAAATCGTGAAATATGTTGATGGGAGGTCTCTGCAGGAAGCTGACAAGACAGTGTTGTTTCTATTTGGCCTACATATTATGTTTTTCCAGGGAGAGGGTTGAACATCAGTGAGTGATGGTGGTTGTAAAGCTCATTATGTTGTTTGATAAATCTACAGTGACCCTTTGGAAAGGTCACGTTGAGGAGGCCAGAGGTCCCTTGAAAGGTTTCGGAGGTCATGCTCTCATCAGCTAGTGATGAATCGCCTGGCTGTGTGTGTGTGTGTGTGCGTGTGTGTGTGTGCGTGTGCGTGTGTGTATATATATATATATATATATATATATATATATATGTGTGTATATATATATATATATATATTCATTTTGAACACAATGCCAGCGAAATGAAGTGATTTCCCTTGATAACCCGCTGCATTTGTGCCTATGTGAGCGTGTCTGTTTTTGCCTTCAGGCATGTGGGAGGCCAGCTCTCAGCCTGTCAGGACCCTTGGTTTTTGTGTGGGTGTTGGGCGCAGGAAGAGATATTGAACCAGCTCCTGGAGTCCTGCTCCATTTGAGAAGTGAAGCAGCACCAGTACTGTGGTCAGTGGATGAAGTTCATTTCCTGCTTTGGACGGGACATCAGCAATCCCATCTTACTAATGGTGTGGAAAAGTAGAATTTGTAGTGGTACTGTGCTGATAGAGCAGACGAGTACAATATTAGTGCGAGATATAATCACGATAAATCCGGTCCATGGACATGAAGCGAAACTGTTTAAAATTTTTTGGCCAACTTTGACAGTCCTAATATCAAGAGAGAAATATGTAGAGATGGTGGGACGATGGATTAAAACGGGGAGTGAAGAGGTTTCAGAGTCAGTTATTGTCGGTTAAGGGTCAATTAATCACAGGCTAGTGTATATTTCACATTTGTTGTTACGTTCCATCTTTAATACTTGTTTTCAGTCACCCAAAAGTCCCATTATGGTTTATCAAGCTCCCCTAGTACGGCATGACCAATCACAGAGTTGAGTTGAGAAGTATGGAAAACTAGAGCTCATCCTCCCTACTGCCAGTGCTCAGATCACACCCCTCTTTCATTTCAGTCTCAACTACACACCTGTAAAGTTTTGTTACAGCATCTTACACAGTTGTGATGCTGTCACGTTGACAACATCTGTCCCTCAGACTGACATATTAACACCTGGCAAATACAGCAGTGGTAGGTGTCGCCACGATCACATTTTGCCATGATCACACGCAGACTCACAAGGTGGAAACAGTACCAGCCACACACTGTCACGGCTGGTAAAAATAGAAGTTATTTCACAAGGTTGTTTGGACATCTGTTGTTACCTTGAATCAGCAAGTGCAAATATAGTTGTTCCAACTATCAATGTGACATTACTGGGCTTCGGCTTCATCTTGATGTATGAATATATATCCTCTGTTCAGATTGGGTGAAATACCGTGCTTCCAGGGTCCTGGATCTGTTTTGAACAGACTTCACTGGTATCGTCAACCAGAGT